>NC_135232.1:923849538-924171788 GCF_051348905.1 Ranitomeya variabilis | reverse complement strand
TGCACAAATTCAGCCAATGAGAATGATTCCAAGTGTGGGCACATCCTGTTTAGCATGGAGGGCATGAAACTACTGGCAAGGCTGTGATTGGCTGCTGAAATGATGTCATGATGCAGTTTAAAAGTCGCTGGCGCCATTTTGCGATCACTCTGCTGTGAATTCAGTTAGTGACAGAACGCTGTTTGCTGACTGAGGGCCAGTTTAGAGATAGCGATTTGCTTCTTTGTGCTTTCCAAAGGCTAATTTAGCAACCGCTGTGTTCACCTACTATTCACCTTGCTTTTGCCTTGTAGCGCTGTTTTCACAGCGATCTGCAAGGTCTGTGTGTGTGTGTGTGTGTGTGAGTGCAGCCCACTCTCTAGTCTGAGTGCAGCCACATAGGCCATCCATAGCTGGTTGTATTCAGTTCAGGGAGGGTGGTTCATTGCCTCATACTGTTCTTTTTTTTTTTTTTTTTCCAAGTAGTGTAGTCTGCTGCTAATTTATTCAAAAAAATCCTATTAGTGTCTTTCCACCCGTCTCCAGCTAATTTGTGGAAAAACACTACATAGGATAACGTAGAGGAGGGTTTTTGGGCCTTGCAGCGCCGTTTACGGCTGTCTGCACGGTCTCCGTGTGACTGCAGCTCGCCCTGTAGTCTGTGAGCAGCCATAGCCTGGTTGTCTCCAGCTCAGGGTTCTTCACTGCGTCATACCGCCAAATCAATTTTCATTTTGTTTTAAGTAGTGCAGGCTGCTGCACATTTTTTCAAAAAATTCCTATTAGTGTCTTTCCACCCGTCTCCAGCTAACTTGTGGAAAAACACTACATAGGATAACGTAGAGGAGGGTTTTTGGGCCTTGCAGCGCCGTTTACGGCTGTCTGCACGGTCTCCGTGTGACTGCAGCTCTATCTGTTGTCAGTTCAGCCCCCAAAAAATAAATAAATAATAAAGTTCACCAAACACACCAGTGACACCACTTTACATTTGTGTAGGCCACATTAGCTCATATTAAAGTCTAGTCCACACTTTAGAAAATTAGTGTTTCTTATACCTGTTAGGAGGAGTTGTTCAGGAATAAGCACACAAAGCCGTTAGTACTTTTCTGCTTATCTTTATCAGTCAACGAAGATGAAGAAGGCAGTGAGTAAGGCACGTGGGCGTGGGCGTGGGCGTGGAGCAGGGAGGGGACGTGGGGATTCTGTGCCTGCTGCGGGCACCGGTGACTCATCAGCACCCACTTTCACCAGGCAACAATCATTCATGCGCAGCTTTGTGTCAGAGCGCCGTACACCGCTGCTGCGTGAAGAACAAATTGAAGCCGTTGTCGGATGGATGGCAGCTAATGCATCAACTTCAATTAGTGCCACATCCTCTCAGACACAGAGCACTGGAGAGCAGCCATCTGTCTCTTCACCACCTGCCAAATTGCCCAGGCAGACAGAGAGCCCAGGACAGGAGCCGTCTCTACTTCTGTTCTCTGAATCTCTTGGCTTGGAAACAGGGGGCCAGCCAAGCAGCATTGGAGAAATGGAAGAAGAGGCAGGGTGCAGTGATGCCCAACAGCTTTTTCTCTCTTCCTCTGAAGAGGCGGGTGGGCCAGTGGCTCCGGTCACCACATCGCAGGCCGCATCAGCTGATGATGACACTCAGGTGCCACTTACTGGTGCGTGCTCTGCTGCTGAGACTACCCAGGAGGAGCAGTTGGGGGCAGAGGGTAGTGTAGATGATGAGGTCCTTGACCCATCTTGGCGTGAGGGACAGGAAGGTGGTGGGAGCAGCTCTGAGGAAGAGATTCCCCGTACGGCCCAAAGAGGGAGAGGGAGGGGGAAGACTGCGGATCCTGCAGCCTCCGCTTTGGCACCCGTTAGGAGCATGTCTCTTCCAAAAGCCAAAAAGGGCGCTCCCAAGACTTGCAGTGCCTGGTCCTTTTTTGACACAGTTGCAGATGACATTTGCTATGTCAGATGCAAGGTGTGTCATCAAAAAGTCAAAAGAGGGAAAAATGTCAGCAACCTCAATACCTCCAACATGTGGAAACATGTGCGCACCAGGCACCCGGCGGAGTTAGAAAAACACACTGAAGAGCTAGGCCAACCAACAGCGGCAGCTACCACCTCTTCAGCTCGTGTTGCCTCTTCCTCCAGCTCACACGCAGCTGGTTCGGCTTCCTCCCAGGATCGCCGTGGAAGAACCTCTGGCCCTGTTGTCCAGAGACCCGCTGTAATTCCACCCGCAGCACCACTTTCCCAGTCATCCACACACTCCCAGCCCAGTCTACAGCCATCGGTAGTACAGGCATGGGAGAAAAGGCGGCCTTTCTCATCAAACCACCCACGAGCACAGGCTCTGACTGCAGGCATTGCCAAACTTCTGTCACTGGAAATGCTGTCATTCAGGCTGGTGGAGACTGACAGCTTCCGTGACTTGATGTCATTGGCAGTCCCACAGTACAATGTGCCCAGCCGCTTTTACTTCAGCAGGCAAGCCGTCCCTGCCCTGCACAAGCATGTGGAGGGACACATAAAACACGCTCTACTGAACGCCGTCAGTAGCAAGGTCCACCTCACCACCGATGCGTGGACCAGTCAACATGGACAGGGGCGATACCTTTCCCTCACTGCCCATTGTGTTAATGTCGTTGAGCCGGGTACAGACCGTGCGAGTGGCGCAGGACGTGTCCTGCCCACTCCAAGGATTGCAGGAATCCATTCTGTACGCATTGACTCCTCCTCTTACACCAGTTCCTCAGAATCATCGCTGCAGGAGCCGTCACAGTCCACCTCCACATGGACCTGTGAGTAACGTGTACCTGTTACGACCGACATGAGCACAGCCGTGGCCAAACGTCAACAGGCCATCTTGAAATTAATTTTTTTGGGGAATCGTAGCCACACAGCGCAGGAGCTCTGGAATGCCATCAAGCAGGAGAGCGATGTGTGGTTTGTGCCAGCGAATCTCCAGCCAGGCATGGTAGTGTGTGATAATGGCCGAAATCTGGTGGCAGCTCTGGGCCTCGGCAACCTCACTCACATCCCATGTCTGGCACATGTGCTCAATTTGGTCGTGCAGAGCTTTTTGAGGGACTATCCGGATCTTGATGCACTGCTGCACAAGGTCCGCCTAGAGTGTGCTCACTTGCGGCGTTCCAGCACGGCAAAAGCGCGCATTGCGGCTCTGCAGCGCCGACACCGCCTGCAGGAACATCGCATCATATGTGACCTACCTACCAGGTGGAATTCCACGTTACATATGTTGGAGCGGTTGTGTGAGCAGCAGCAAGCTGTAATGGAGTACCAGCTGCTTCAGGCGCAAAGAAGTCGCACTCAGCGCCGTACAGACTTCACAACCACAGAGTGGGCCACTATGAATGACGTCTACCAGGTTTTGCGTCCCTTTGATTATTCCACGCGGATGGCGAGTGCAGATGATGCACTAGTCAGCATGACTGTCCCCCTTATCTGCCTGCTTGAAAAATCACTGCAAGCGCTAAGGGATGATGTTGTGGAAGAGGTGGAGGATGAGGATTCACCATTTCCATCATCTTCTGGACAGTCAGCGCCACGTGGTTCCTCACAAACGCGTAGGCAGGGGACAGTTTGTGAGGAGGATGAGGAGGAGTCAATGGAGGAGGAAGACATCCGTCCAGAGGAGGGAGTTACACAATTGTCCAGTACTCAGTGTGTACAGCGAGGGTGGGGTGATGACGAGCGGGCAGAGATCACACCTCCAGCAGGGGACAGCGTTTCTTGGGCAGTTGGCAGTCTGCAGCACATGGTGGATTACATGCTGCAGTGCCTGAGAAACGACCGCCGCATCGCCCACATTCTCAACATGTCTGATTATTGGGTGTTCACCCTCCTCGATCCTCGCTACCGGGACAACGTAGAAAGCCTCATCACACCGTTGAACTGGGAGCGAAAAATGCGGGAGTACCAAGACACACTGGTGAATTCCATCATCTTCTCCATTCCAACTGAGAGAAGTGCTGCTAGTGCATTCCAAAGCAGCTCAGTGCGTCCAGGCAGTGGTGGAGGCTCTGCACAAAGAGGGAGCAGAAGCAGTGCCTCTGCCCAAGGCAAGACCAGTATGGCCCAACTGTGGCACAGTTTTCTGTGCCCCCCACAAAAGTCTACACCATCACAGACGGCTCCAGTCAGCAGGAGGCAACGGTTCCGTCAGATGGTGACAGACTACATGTCTTGCCCTCTTGCTGTACTCCCAGACGGCTCTTCCCCTTTCAAGTTTTGGGTCTCAAAGCTGGATACATGGCCAGAGCTAAGCCAGTATGCATTGGAGGTGCTGTCTTGCCCTGCGGCCAGTGTATTATCGGAACGTGTCTTTAGTGCTGCAGGTGGTGTACTAACTGACCGTCGCATGCGACTATCCTCCGATAACGTTGACCGGCTTACTTTCCTGAAAATGAACAAGGCCTGGATCTCGCAGGAATTTTCCACTCCTCTTCCTGATTAAATAATTAGGTCACTGTACGTTATCCAGGTCTCCTGTTGTGTTCATCTTTCTACCACCTGAACTTAAATTCCTGGGCTCCAACACCGCCAGTTGAGGCTCAGAAGTGTCGTCTGCACAGTCAAAACATACGACCCAGTGTTATTGGGTTTCAGTAACGTCAGCTGATCCCCAGCTGTGTAGCCGGCAATGTGTCCTGCGACCGCCACGCTGACACAACAACTGAAATGTAAATGTGCGGTGTCAGCTGATCCCTAATAGCATGCCACGGCCGTGACACCGCACAGTCTGAAGAAGCCGTAGGGAGGGGAGTGAGAGGCGAGGATATGCACTGCGCATGGCCACGGATCCCAGGCCCGCGGTGGGATTACATTAGACGACACTGCGAGGCGGGATCTCGGCCAGCGCACCCGCACAGGCGCAGCCAGCCTGACACCAAATGATGTCAGAAGACGGGCAGCGCAACATGTGTGCATGGCCAAGGGCTAACCTAACAGCGCAGGCTCCGGGACAGATTCAAACAACGCTGAGGAGGCGGCGCACGGCGCCAAGGGGGTATAAAGGATGGCTGTGCTGCGTCACACGACAAACGAAAGTTCCACCTACCGGACGGTTTAACGCTGTGAGGGGACACATTTCATAAGTGTTAGGTTAGCATGTGCAAGGACCATAATTAAAAGAGCTAAGTTTACCTTTTCCAGCATTAGTGCTGTACACAATGGCTATTTCAGCTACAAACGCCTGGGGGGGGGGGGTTAAAGGTTTCCTTTCAACTTGCTCCAGTGCAGGCTTCGGCCTACACTCCGCTCCCCCTGCTCCTCCTGCTGACCCTGGGCTCTAACACCGCCAGTTTTGGCCCAGATGTGCTAGCTGCACAGAGAAAAACACCAGCCAATGTGTCAGTGGGGTTCAGCACCGCCAGCTGTTCCCCTGCTGTGCAGCCGGCAACGTGTCCTGCAACTGCCATGCAGGCACAACAGACCCAAAGCTGCCGCCAGTGCAGGCTTCGGCCTACACTCTGCTCCATCTCCTCCTCCTGCTGACCCCGGGCTCTAACACCGCCAGTTGGGGCCCGGTACTGCTAGCTGCACAGAGAAAAACACCAGCCAATGTGTCAGTGGGGTTCAGCACCGCCAGCTGTTCCCCTGCTGTGCAGCCGGCATCGTGTCCTGCAAAAGCCACGCAGACACCAGAACTGAAATTGAAGGGAACCTGTCCCCCCTCCCCCAGGCGTTTGTACGTTTTACAGCCACCTTGTACAGCGGTAATGCTGCATGTGTGCAAGGTGGCTCATAAACGTATTCTCCTCGCACATGTGGAACTGAAAACACGTCTAAAATGTGTCCTCTGTGTGACCATTTAACCGTCCCGGTGGTGTGACTTTCCTTTGTAATGACACGCTGCAACCCCCTTGGTAGCGCTGCCCGTCTTCTGGCATCATTGTTTGGCTGCCTGCGCCTCTGCGGCCGCCCTGACCCACACAACGCCCCTCGGTGTCTTATTTATTGGGACTGCGAGGGTGTGATTGATGGGCATGATCAGTGCATCAGTTCGCCTGTCCCTCATCTCCTTCCGCCTTCTTCAGACTGTGCGGCTTCATGGCCGTGGCATGCGATAAGGGATCAGCTGACGCCGCACAGTCTGAAGCGGGTGTAAGGACCCGAGTGCGAGAGGCGAACATATGTGCTGCGCCAGGCCATGAATCCCAGCCCCGCAGTGTTTTAACAATGTTAAGACACCGCGGGGCTGGGATTCATGGTCATCGCGAACCGCACCGGCCGACATTAAATGAGGTCAGAAGATGGGCAGCGCTAACAGCGCTAGGCCAGGGGATAACACGACAGCGCAGACTCCTGTACAGCAAATAACAACGCTCAGGAGGCTGCACCCAGCACCAAGGTGGGATTCTTGACATCTGTGCTGCATCTCATTACAAAGGGAACTCGCGCCTCCAACACAGTTTGACTGTATAAAGGGCTAAATGTTATACGTGTTTCATTCAGCGTGTGCAAGGAGCAAAATTAAAAGAGCAACCTTTGACTTGTGCAGCACTACTGCTGCATAAGCTGTGGCTCTTCTACTTTGTAACCCCTGAGGGGGGGTTAAAGGTTACCTTTGAAATTGGTTCAATTAGGCTTCAGCCTACACTCTGCTCCCCCTGCAGAGCCCGGGCTCCAACACCGCCAGTTGGGGCCCGGTACTGCTAGCTGCACAGAGAAAAACACCAGCCAATGTGTCAGTGGGGTTCAGCACCGCCAGCTGTTCCCCTGCTGTGCAGCCGGCAACGTGTCCTGCAACTGCCACGCAGGCACAACAGACCCAAAGCTGCCGCCAGTGCAGGCTTCGGCCTACACTCTGCTCCATCTCCTCCTCCTGCTGACCCCGGGCTCTAACACCGCCAGTTGGGGCCCGGTACTGCTAGCTGCACAGAGAAAAACACCAGCCAATGTGTCAGTGGGGTTCAGCACCGCCAGCTGTTCCCCTGCTGTGCAGCCGGCATCGTGTCCTGCAAAAGCCACGCAGACACCAGAACTGAAATTGAAGGGAACCTGTCCCCCCTCCCCCAGGCGTTTGTACGTTTTACAGCCACCTTGTACAGCGGTAATGCTGCATGTGTGCAAGGTGGCTCATAAACGTATTCTCCTCGCACATGTGGAACTGAAAACACGTCTAAAATGTGTCCTCTGTGTGACCATTTAACCGTCCCGGTGGTGTGACTTTCCTTTGTAATGACACGCTGCAACCCCCTTGGTAGCGCTGCCCGTCTTCTGGCATCATTGTTTGGCTGCCTGCGCCTCTGCGGCCGCCCTGACCCACACAACGCCCCTCGGTGTCTTATTTATTGGGACTGCGAGGGTGTGATTGATGGGCATGATCAGTGCATCAGTTCGCCTGTCCCTCATCTCCTTCCGCCTTCTTCAGACTGTGCGGCTTCATGGCCGTGGCATGCGATAAGGGATCAGCTGACGCCGCACAGTCTGAAGCGGGTGTAAGGACCCGAGTGCGAGAGGCGAACATATGTGCTGTGCCAGGCCATGAATCCCAGCCCCGCAGTGTTTTAACAATGTTAAGACACCGCGGGGCTGGGATTCATGGTCATCACGAACCGCACCGGCCGACATTAAATGAGGTCAGAAGATGGGCAGCGCTAACAGCGCTAGGCCAGGGGATAACACGACAGCGCAGACTCCTGTACAGCAAATAACAACGCTCAGGAGGCTGCACCCAGCACCAAGGTGGGATTCTTGACATCTGTGCTGCGTCTCATTACAAAGGGAACTCGCGCCTCCAACACAGTTTGACTGTATAAAGGGCTAAATGTTATACGTGTTTCATTCAGCGTGTGCAAGGAGCAAAATTAAAAGAGCAACCTTTGACTTGTGCAGCACTACTGCTGCATAAGCTGTGGCTCTTCTACTTTGTAACCCCTGAGGGGGGGTTAAAGGTTACCTTTGAAATTGGTTCAATTAGGCTTCGGCCTACACTCTGCTCCCCCTGCAGAGCCCGGGCTCCAACACCGCCAGTTGGGGCCCAGTACTGCTAGCTGCACAGAGAAAAACACCAGCCAATGTGTCAGTGGGGTTCAGCACCGCCAGCTGTTCCCCTGCTGTGCAGCCGGCAACGTGTCCTGCAACTGCCACGCAGGCACAACAGACCCAAAGCTGCCGCCAGTGCAGGCTTCGGCCTACACTCTGCTCCATCTCCTCCTCCTGCTGACCCCGGGCTCTAACACCGCCAGTTGGGGCCCGGTACTGCTAGCTGCACAGAGAAAAACACCAGCCAATGTGTCAGTGGGGTTCAGCACCGCCAGCTGTTCCCCTGCTGTGCAGCCGGCATCGTGTCCTGCAAAAGCCACGCAGACACCAGAACTGAAATTGAAGGGAACCTGTCCCCCCTCCCCCAGGCGTTTGTACGTTTTACAGCCACCTTGTACAGCGGTAATGCTGCATGTGTGCAAGGTGGCTCATAAACGTATTCTCCTCGCACATGTGGAACTGAAAACACGTCTAAAATGTGTCCTCTGTGTGACCATTTAACCGTCCCGGTGGTGTGACTTTCCTTTGTAATGACACGCTGCAACCCCCTTGGTAGCGCTGCCCGTCTTCTGGCATCATTGTTTGGCTGCCTGCGCCTCTGCGGCCGCCCTGACCCACACAACGCCCCTCGGTGTCTTATTTATTGGGACTGCGAGGGTGTGATTGATGGGCATGATCAGTGCATCAGTTCGCCTGTCCCTCATCTCCTTCCGCCTTCTTCAGACTGTGCGGCTTCATGGCCGTGGCATGCGATAAGGGATCAGCTGACGCCGCACAGTCTGAAGCGGGTGTAAGGACCCGAGTGCGAGAGGCGAACATATGTGCTGCGCCAGGCCATGAATCCCAGCCCCGCAGTGTTTTAACAATGTTAAGACACCGCGGGGCTGGGATTCATGGTCATCGCGAACCGCACCGGCCGACATTAAATGAGGTCAGAAGATGGGCAGCGCTAACAGCGCTAGGCCAGGGGATAACACGACAGCGCAGACTCCTGTACAGCAAATAACAACGCTCAGGAGGCTGCACCCAGCACCAAGGTGGGATTCTTGATATCTGTGCTGCGTCTCATTACAAAGGGAACTCGCGCCTCCAACACAGTTTGACTGTATAAAGGGCTAAATGTTATACGTGTTTCATTCAGCGTGTGCAAGGAGCAAAATTAAAAGAGCAACCTTTGACTTGTGCAGCACTACTGCTGCATAAGCTGTGGCTCTTCTACTTTGTAACCCCTGAGGGGGGGTTAAAGGTTACCTTTGAAATTGGTTCAATTAGGCTTCGGCCTACACTCTGCTCCCCCTGCAGAGCCCGGGCTCCAACACCGCCAGTTGGGGCCCGGTACTGCTAGCTGCACAGAGAAAAACACCAGCCAATGTGTCAGTGGGGTTCAGCACCGCCAGCTGTTCCCCTGCTGTGCAGCCGGCAATGTGTCCTGCAACTGCCACGCAGGCACAACAGACCCAAAGCTGCCGCCAGTGCAGGCTTCGGCCTACACTCTGCTCCATCTCCTCCTCCTGCTGACCCCGGGCTCTAACACCGCCAGTTGGGGCCCGGTACTGCTAGCTGCACAGAGAAAAACACCAGCCAATGTGTCAGTGGGGTTCAGCACCGCCAGCTGTTCCCCTGCTGTGCAGCCAGCATCGTGTCCTGCAAAAGCCACGCAGACACTTGCTCTTGTACCTTCTGCTCCCCATCCTGGTTCCAGTACCGTCAGCTGGTTCCAGGCAGAGCCTTTGGCTTAGGTGCCTCCCTCTGGGTATCCGAGTTCCACCAACGTCAGGTGGTCCTTGGTAGTGCTTTCAGGCACGGGTACCTCCTGCTTAGTAACCGGGTTCCAGTAACATCAGCTGGTCCTCGGTAGTTCCATTGGCTCTTGGACCTTCGGCTACCCATCTGGGTTCCAGCACCGTCAGCTGGTTCTCGGCAGTGTCTTTTGCTGTTGTACCTTCTGCTCCCCATCCTGGTTCCAGTACCGTCAGCTGGTTCCGGGCAGAGCCTTTGGCTTAGGTGCCTCCCTCTGGGTATCCGAGTTCCACCAACGTCAGGTGGTCCTTGGTAGTGCTTTCAGGCACGGGTACCTCCTGCTTAGTAACCGGGTTCCAGTAACGTCAGCTGGTCCTCGGTAGTTCCATTGGCTCTTGGACCTTCGGGTAGCCATCCGAGTTCCAGTTCCATCAGCTGGTTCTCAGCATTTTCTCAGCCTTCTTGTACCTTCTGCTACATTTCCAAGTTCAAGAGACTAAACACGATGACCCGGAAGACCACCCCTAAGATGACGACGACACCAGAGACGACAACCACCGTGATGACGACGACCCTGGAGACGATGACCCTGAAGACCACCCCGATGACGACGACCCCGGAGACGACGACCCTGAAGACCACCCCGATGACGACGACCCCGGAGACGACGACCCTGGAGACGACGACGACCTGGAAGACCGAGAAGCAGAAGAACACGAGGCTGCAGAACAAAGAGCAGAAGAACATTAAGCATAACACTAAATATCAGAGCAAAAAATATTATCTAAATTATAAGCAGAAGAAGACTAAGCAGTGTATGGGGGTGAGTCCGTTCCTCCTCGTGGTGCCCCTGGATAAAGCCTGATGCTGCAGGCCAAACTGAACGCGGACAAATGTAACTGTTTTGTGACAGGCAGAACGGAAGGTGTAATCTTCAAACTTTTATAGATAACAACTACGGGAATGCCTGTCACAAATAAGAATATGATGAAGAAGTAGAATATGATGAAGATAATAGTAAAATAAAAAGAATATGAACAATGTAACCAAAAAAATAATAGGTAGAAGATGAAGAAGAAGATGAATAAGGTGAAGAAGTTGATGTCAAAGAAGCTGATGATGAGGATAATGAAGAAGAAAGTGTGGGAGAAGTAAAAAAGAAGGTGAAGGGCGTGGAAGTAGTGAAACATCAATATCTGACAAAATAAAAAAAAAATTAACATAGTCAAAATCTTTCTAACGCCGAACGTCATAAAAAAAACAACAAAATCCTGCTATTCTATTACATTGGGCTAAACCTCTGTGCCTTTAATGTCTCCGCCACGTCCCCCAATACATCCTACATTATTCTTAGTTGTTTTCCTTCATGTAGAATGAACCTACAAGTTTATAAAGGGTTTATTTTAATTCCGATATTTTCGTCCCATTGACTTGCATTGGGATCGGGTATCGGTATCGGATTAGATCCGATATTTTGACGGTATCGGCCGATACTTTCCGATACCGATACTTTCCGATATCGGAAGGTATCGCTCAACACTATATGTGACACATTCCCTTTACCCCTTCACCCCCCGAAGCCTGTTTTCACCTTCCTGACCATGCCAATTTTTACAATTCTGACCACTGTCACTTAATGAAGTCATAACTCTGGAAAACTTCAACGGATCCCGGTGATTTTGAGGACGTTTTCTCGTGACATATTGTACTTTACGTTTTTTTCACAAATTTTACCACTATCATAAATTTGGCAAAAAATTTAGAAAATTTCGCAATTTTCTAAATGTTATTTTTATGCTTTTAAATCAGAGAATCATATTGCACAAAATAGTAAATAAATAACATTTTCCACATGTCTACATTACATCAGCACAATTTTGGAAACATAATTTTTTTTGTTAGGAAGTTATTAGGGTTAAAAGATGACCAGCGATTTCTCATTGTTACAACAAAATTTGCAAAACCATTTTTTTAGGGACCACCTCACATTTGAAGTGACTTTCAGGGGCTGATATGACCGAAAATACCCCAAAATGACACCATTTTAAAAACTGGACCTCTCAAGCTACTCAAAACCACATTCAAGAAGTTTATTAACCCTTCAGATGCTTCACAGGAATTTTTGGAATGTGGAAGGAAAAAATGAACATTTACTTTTCTTTCTCAAAAATTTTCCTTTAGACCTAATTTTTTTTACTTTGGCAAGGGTAACAGGAGAAAATATACTACACAGTTTGTTGTGCAATTTTTCCTGAGCATGTCAATACCCCAAATGTGGGGAAAATCTACTGTTTGGGCACACGGCAGGGGTCAAAAGGGAAGGAGCACAATTTTACTTTTTGAATGTAAAATTTGCTGGCATAATTAGCAGATGCCATGTCATGTTTGGAGAGCCCCTGATGTGCCTAAACAGTCGAAACCCCCAACAAGTGACACTATTTTGGAAACTTGACTGCTTAGGGAACTTATCTAGATCTGTATTGAGCACCTTAAACCCACAGGTGCTTCACAAAAGTTTATAAAGTTAAGCTGTGAAAATAAAAGAAATCACATTTTTCCAAGATAAATCTTTTTTAGCTTCAAATTTTGCATTTTCATAAGGGTAACAGGAGAAATTGCTCCATTCACTTTGTTGTGCAATTTGTCCTGAGTGCGCACATACCCAACATGTGGAGGAAAACAACTGTTGTTTGGGGCAGGGCTTGGAAGGAAAGGAGCGCCATTTGACTTTTTGAATGTAAAATATGCTGGAATAATTAGTGGTTGTCAAGTTTATAATGTAGAGCCGTGGAAATAAAAAAAATCACAATTTTCCCACAAAAATCTTTTCTAGCTAAAAATTTTGTATTTTCACAAGGGCAAAAAGAGAAAATCGACTCCAAAGTTTTTTGTGCAATTTCTCCTGAGTTCACCGATAACCCATATGTGGTCGAAACTACTTTTGATATTGCAGTGCAGATTTTGCAGCAAAGGTTTGAGGGTGCCATGAAACATTGGCAAAGCCCCTGAGGTGCCAGAACAGCAGAACCCCCCCTTAAGTGACTCCCTTTTACCAATTAAGCCTCTCAATGAATTCATCTAGGGGTGCAGTGATTATATTGACCCATAGGTGTGTCACAAACTTTTATACCATTGGGCAATGAAGAAAAAATAATTTACATTTTTTTCCACCAAGATTGTGTGTTAGCCCCAAGTTTTACATTTTCACACTGGGAAATGGGTAAAAATGACACCAGAATTTGTCCCAAAATTTCTGCTGAATATAGAAATACCCCATATATGGCTGTACAGTACTACTTTGCCATACGGAGTGACTCGGGAGCGACGGAGCGCTATTTGCTTCCTGGAGATCAGATTTTCCTAGACTAGTTTGCGGATTTCATAGAAATAGCCCCTAAGTGCTAGAAAAGCAGAATCCCCCCTCAAGTGATCACATTTTGGAAATGATACCCCTTTGGGAATTTTTCTATAGATGTAGTGACGATTTTGACTCCATGGGTGTTTTCTAGAAACGGGCACCAGTTAATGTTGCTGAGTGAAAAATAGAAACTGCCACTGTGGTGAGTGACCAGTACTTTGCAGTCACGAGTACATTATGCCCAGCTCATGCTTCTGGAGACACACACCTGTAAATTAGGTGGGCTCTCATCACTACAGAAATGCCAAACATGTGGGCACTAAATGTGGTTTATGCACACTGGGGCTCAGAAGGGAGGAGGGCATTTGAATTTGGTAGCTGAGAATTTGCTGAATTTCTTTTGAAGTGTTTTGGATCCATTTTGCTTTTCCATAGCCTGTGTGCTACCTGTAACGTGGGAGTCCCCTAAATTACCATTAATAGTCGACAGAACTGAGTGGGGACTTGATTTTTTTGTGGATTGAGTTGAAGCTTTTATTGGGAACACTTTACATAACATTTGAGATCACATTTTTCTTGCGCTCTACGCTGACCACTTACTTTGGGGTTTCCATCTAAATCTCTGAGTGACGTGATTCAAATGAAACCCCCTAGGGATCCATTCACTGTAATGAGGCAGCATATTTCCTCTGGACTCCGGCTTGCATCTGTTAAGCGGTGTCCTTTTCAGAAGTGCACAAAACTTTGTCTGACAGCACTTTTATGCAATCCTAAAAAGATGGACACCACCGGATCACAGGTCCTATGGCATCCACAGTGCTTCCATCTGCCTCATTATAGGGAATTTTCCTCCTGGGGTTCTGTCTGAATCATGTATTTCAGAGATTTACACGGAAACCCCAGTGTAAGCACTCAGCATAGAGCACAGGATAAATGTGCACTGAGCCTTACTGAAATCTTTGGGAGGCAGAATGAAAAAATCAACAGCATGTGAACAATTGGTTTTATTTATTTTTTACACCGTTCTTTGTGTGGTATGAGTGATTAGGCGACTTTATTCTTTGGGTTGGTGTGATTACAGCGATACCAGATTTATATCAGGGCTTTATGTTTGGCTGCTGTCACTCACTAAAAGACGCTTTTTATTGAGAAAACTAGTTTTTGCATCACCATATTTTGAGATCTATAATGTTTTCATATTTCGGCCGACAGAATCATGCGATGGCTTGTTTTTTGTGAGATGAGCTGTTTTTTTCATTGGTACCATTTTCGGGCACATAACATTTTTTGATCTCTTTCTTTTCTGATTTTTGGGAGACAGAATGAACAAAAACCAGCAATTTTTTTTTCATATCATTCCGCGTGTGGCAAAATTGGTAAGACTGCTTTATTCTTTAGGTCAGTATGATTATAGCAATACCTCATTTATATTTTTTTAATGGTTTGGCGCTTTTGCACAATAAAAACTATTTTATAGAAAAAATAATTATTTTTGAATCGCTTTATTCTGAAAGCTATAACTTTTTTATTTTTCTTCTGATGAAGCTGTATTGTGGCTAGTTTTTTGCAGGACAAGATGACATTTTTAATGGTACCACATTTTTTAATATCCGTCTTTTTTTATCGTGTTTTATTGCACTTTTTATTCGGCGGTATGATGTTAAAGCATTGTTTTTTGCCTCGTTTTTTTTTTTTACGGTGTTCACTGAAGTGGTTAACTAGAGGGACAGTTTTATAGAGCGGGTCGTTATGGATGCGACGATACCAAATGTGTACTTTTATCATTTTTTTTCATTAACATGAATAAATGTATTTCTTGTAAAAAAATTTTTTTTTCTTTATTTAGGGATTTAAAAAAATATGTTTTTACACTTTGCAATGTATATATTTTTTTACTTTTTTAAGTTGTCCCAGGATGGGACATTACTGTAGATCAGGATCTGACAGGCAGAGACGCAGGCATGCCAGTGCCTGTTCCCAGCAGCCGCTCACAAGCCACCTTCCTTGTTGGACCCAGAAGAACCCCGTGGCCATCTTGGGGCCAGGAGTCTCCATAGAGACCATCAGGACAATGCGATCGCATTGCGTTGTCCTGATGGAAGAGCATAGGGAGCCCCTCCTTGCGCAATGCCCCTCTATGTTGCTGTCACTACTGACAGCGGCATCAAAGGGGTTAAATGCCCACGATTGGTGCTAGCACCAATCATGGGCATTGCTGCGGGGTGTCAGCTGTCACATATAGATGACACTTGCACCTGATCACTGTGGCGCTCAGCATGAGACCGCACCATCCGTGCGCCATACTAGTACTGCTGTTGGCGGGAACGCAGTTCCCTCAGAGCAGTACTAGTACAGCGCATGTCAGGAAGGGGTTAAAGAAAAATAAAAAATATACCTGAAAAGAGTATTGGATATTTTAAGAAAAGTTTAATAGATTAGAGTAGGGCCGTGCCAAAAGAGTGTACTTTGTAGTGGTGGTGGCTTAAAAAATCTTTTGGCCAAAACAAAAGCTGGTGGCTATGTATGTGATCTGGTGTTCGATGGGAACAGTTAATGTGTGAATGGTGAGGATGTGGTGCAGAAATATTGGATTATTGTGTTAATCTGTTTTCCCCTAGTCCAACAGCAGCACAATATGGGGGGAGAGTTACCATGCCCCTGCACGCTAACGGGACAAAGTGGAATATTTAATGATTTTTTAGTAGTCCCACCCCCTCATCTCCCCCAAGATAAAGGGGAAGCATCCCAGAAGCCACCAGTTTAATAACATGACATTAATAACTCATAATTTAAAGGGTGGGAGTCTTGTGCTGCTGTTGGACTAGGGGAAAACAGATTCACACAATAATCCAATCTCCCCCTACATCCACAGCAGCACAATATTGGATCTAGCACGTATTCTTTATTTGGGAGGGATTGAAACTGAGTCAAGAATAGATCTGGCAAAGGTGGTAGATGGAGCAGAGGAAGCTTCTAACCTATAGTATTTAAAGAAGGTCATCGGTGTTGATCATGTAGCTGAGCGACATATGTGGCAAATAGATACAGAGTCCCTCTCAGCCTGTTAGTAGATACTGCCCTAGTTGAATGGGCAGAAGTAAACTGGGGTGATGGAACATTGGCATTTTGATAGCACAGCCTAATGCAATCACGAATACATATTCAAAGGGAAGGTTTTGAGGGCTTCTTCCCCTTGAACTTTCCTGAATGAGATACTAGAAGGTTTCCATCTTTGCTAAATGCCTGAGATGTTTCGAGGTAAACTTTTAGACATCTTACGATGTCGAGAGTAGAGAGATCTTCTTCCTGGGATGATGTTGCTTCAGGAACACAAGATGGAAGAGAGATCGTTTGGTTCAGATTCTCTGATGATGGAATTTTTGGTCTGAAGGAAGAAGTCTCAAATTAACCTTATCCTGTTTGAATACAATGTAGGCTTCCCTGGAAGACATAGCCTGTAGCTCACTCACTCTTTTGGCTGAGGTGACTGCTAGCAAGAGAACAGTCTTGAGGGTCAGGAATTTCAATTCTACTGAGATCAGGGGTTTAAGTGGTGGCTTAGTAAACTGTTTTGTAATGTGCTGCTGCAGTGCAGTATAGTGCAACCTCCACCAAGGAGTGCTGGTGAGGGAAGAGAGGTTTCACACACAGCATAGCAAAACTGAGCAGCAGCACAGGTGCCACAGGTAAAGAATAAGTAGTCAGACAAGCCAAATCCAAAACTGTCAGGAGTCGAAGTACCAAAGATAACAGCAAACACATAGTCAGGGACAAGCAAGAAGTCAGAGCCTACCGGGAACGTGGTAACCAAAACGTGAGACGTAAGACGAAGTTGGTGTACAAGCCAGAGTCGAAGCCAGTCGGGGAGCGTGGTATCAGAGACAGAAAACAAGGGGCGAAGTCCAGAGATCAGGTCGAGTCATACACGAGTACAGGCAGTCAGAGGCACAAGGTTCACCAGTACAGGTCATGGGCTCAAGCCAGGAAGCATGAACTATAGCTGACACTGGCCCGCAGGCTGCAGAGGACTGAAATAGCCCAGCCAGCTTGAAAACGAGGCAGAGGGGATAAACTCCCGCATGACCAGTCCAGAGACAAGGTAGCTGAAAGCAAACTCAGGACTGGATCATGACATGTTTGAGCACCAAGCCGAGGTCTCACTGGGTAACTGATTTAGAAATTTGAGGCCTTATTCTTGAAATAATAATAATCCCTGATCTCTAGAGATTCTGCAAGATGTCTTCTAAGGCAAGCAGAGATTATTATTATTTATTTATATAGCACCATTAATTTCATGGTGCTGTACATGAGACGGGGTTACATCAAAATACAAATATCACTTACAGTAAACAAACTAACAATGACAGACTGATACAGAGGGGAGAGGACCCTGCCCTTGCGGTCTTGCATTCTACAGGATTATGGGAAAGGAGACAGTAGGTCGGGTGTTGCAGTAGCTCCGATGGTGTTGAGGTGGCCGTGTGATCATTACAGGTTGTTATCTTCTTTGAAGAGATGGGCTTTCAGGTTCCGTTTGAAGGATCCACATGTAGTGGATAACCGGATGTGTTGGGGCACAGAATTCCAGAGGATGGGGGATATTCGGGAGAAGTCTTGGATGCGATTGGGTGAGGAGCGAATAAGCATGGAGGAGAGAAGGAGGTCTTGGGAGGACCGGAGAGTAAGTGAGGGAAGATATTGAGAGATTAGTACAGAAATATACAGAGGAGAAAGGTTATGGATGGCTTTGTAGGTCAGTGTTAGTAGTTTAAACTGGATACGCTGGGAAACTGGGAGCCAGTGAAGGGATTTTCAAGAGTGGAGTGGAAGCAGGAGTGTAGGGAGGAGAGAGATTAATTAGCCGGGCAGCAGAGTTAAGGACGGACTGGATGGGTGTGAGAGTGTTAGAGGGTAGCCCACAAAGGAGGATGTTGCAGTAGTCGAGGTGAGAGATGATTAGGGCATGCACAAGCATTTTGGTAGAGTGAGGGTTGAGGAAAGGATGGATTCTGGAAATATTTTTGAGCAGGAGGCAACAGGAGGTGGCGAGAGCTTGGATGTGCGGTTTAAAGGACTGCCGCAACATGGACTCTGATGGTACTAGGTTTAAGTCCTCTGTCAAATCCATCCTGCAAAAATTCCAAGATCTGTGGGATGGATAGTTCCCCAGGGTTGATGGATCTTCTTGAGCACCAAGAGGAAAATATTTTCTTAATCCGTACATAGGACCTTTTGGTTTCATCACTCCTAGAGTGAGCTAGCATATCCAACAACCTATTTGAAAAACCCTTAGTTTTCAATAGGGGGAGGTCAACCTCCATGCTGTCAGATTGAGAGCTCTCAGGGTCTGACACAGAATCGGCCCCTGAGAAGTCAGGTTGTGTTGGAGGGGGAGCTTCCTGAACTGGCCCTGGCTCATTGTCATGAGGAGAATGAACCACGATCTCTTTGGCCAGAATGGTAGGATGGCTATGACAGACACTTGATACTGATCTTCATCAATACCCTTGGAATCATGGAAGTCGGTGGATAAATATAAGCCAGTCTGAAACTCCATGGAATTGTCATGGTGACTACCGCCATTAGGTTGTCCTCCAGATATAAGGAGAAAAAACTCACAGTCTTGGCATTCTCCCTGGTCGCCATCAGGTCGATTTTTGGGTGACCCCCACCTTAGTGAAATCTGTCTGAACACTTCTGAATTCAGTGACCATTCTCCTGGAATAAATAGATTCCAACTGAGTCTGTTGGAGAGGACATTCTGCTTCCCTCGGGTATGAGTAGCCGATAACCTGGTTATCATTGACTCCACCCACTGAGAAATTCGAGCCACCTCTGCCATGAGAGGGAGAGATCTTGTGCTGCTGTGCTTGTTTATGTAGCACACACAGGCCATATTGTCAGTGCAGACCATCACCGCGTGACCTGTCAGGGAATCTGTGAAGTTTTGAAGAGCAAGGTAAATGGCTCGTAGCTCCCTTACATTGGAAGCCAGGAGGCATTCGGAACTGGACCAAGCTCCTGCGATGGTACTGCTTCCTAAGTGGGCTCCCCAACCTGTTCCTGAGGTGTCTGTTGTTAGAATTATCCAGGTTGGTTCTTCCAGACTCATTCCATCCGGAACCTTTTGCCAATGAGAGAGGGTTTGTCTCGTTGCCGTGGAAAAGATATGCATGGCATCCAAGTTGGAAGCAGTTCTGTCCCATGCCCTTAGGACTTCTGTCTGAAGGGTTCTCATGTGGGCTAAGGCACAAGGAACAGGCTTGGCAGTGGAAGTTAATACCCCTAAGAACCTTATCGGTCCTTATCGGGACCCTGTAACACCATGAGAGAAAACGTGTTCCATTGAGAATACTCTCTCCAGGGAGAGAGATACAATTTTATCTCTAGAAAGTTGATTACAAACCCCAGGAAGGATTTGGAGGTGTCTGGGAACAGATCCGACTTTTCCATATTTATTATCCAGCCGAGGTCCGTAAGAAAGTCCAGAGTAATCTGTAGGTGCTCCAGAAGGAGAGGGCGAGATGCTGCAATAATCAGCCAATCATCCAGACATAGAATTATTTGTATCCCCTGAATATGGAGCCTGGACATCATCGCAGATACCACCTTAGTGAAGACATAGGGTGCGGTGGTTATCCCAAAGGGAAGAACCTTGAATTGGAAGTGTCGAAGGTTTCCATTGAGGGTGACTGCAATTCTTAAGTATCTTCTGTGTAAGGAAAGTATCGGTATATGAAAATATGCATCTTTCAGATCTATGGACACCATAAGATTGTCTCTCTCCAGAATGACTCTGATGGACTTGATAGTTTCCATCCTGAACCTTTCCTTTTGAATGAACCGATTCAGGTACCTTAGATCGATTATCAGACGCCACTTGCCTGATGGTTTCGGAACCAGAAAGACAGGTGAGTATACGCCTCTTCCAACCTGGGACATTGGAACAGGTTCCAAGGCTGATGGAAGAATTAAATCCTGTATCTCCTTTTCTAGAATTTTCTGCCTAAAAGGAAGAAGAGTTCTGGACACCGAACATCTTTCTTGGGGATAAGAAATGAACAGAATTATGTAATCATTCTCTATAATTCTGATCACCCAGGTGTCTTTTATTACATCTTTCCAGTTTTGCAAGAAATGTGTCAACGTTCCCCCCACCGGTAACTTTTTGGTGTCAGAAGTATTTTTTGATTGCTCTAGGGTTGCTGTGAGCTCCCCGATGGGAATATGCAGTTTCCCCTCTTCTTCCACCATACTGAAATCTTCCTCTAAATCTAGGGGGTGAAGTACAGGATGGATCCCAATGGGATGAGGCTAAGCCACGAAAGGACAGTCTTTGAAGAAGTGACTTGCCTTTGTTATCGGCTAGGTCCTCCATAATTGAATCCAACTTCTTGTCGAACAACCTTCCTGGAGAATATTCCAGATTACAGAGATGGTATTTGGAAGGTACGTCACCTGGCCATGGCTTAAGCCACAACGCTCTCCTCCCCATAGTAGACAGGGCCATGGCCCTAGCTGCCGACTTTATCATCTGTTCCAAAGCATCGCACAGAAAATCCACAGATAGGCTCATGTGCTTAAACCTTTTAAGTAGATCCTGTCTGCAGAACTCAGACTCAATATCCTCCTCTACTCTGGCTAGCCTCCGTCTAAGGGCCCTAGATGTTTCATTGGCTGAGATCCCAACGGAGGACTGTGCAACTGCCGAGCAATAAGATATCTTCAAGGAGACCTGAATGCTCCGGTCGATAGGAACTTTAAGACTTGCATCATCACCCTGAACACACCATCCCCACTGTCAAACATGGTGGTGGCAGCATCATGGTTTGGACTTGCTTTTCTTCAGCAAGGACAGGGAAGATGGTTAAAATTGATGAGAAGATAGATGGAGCCAAACACAGGACCATTCTTGAAGAAAACCTGTTGGAGTCTGCAAAATACCTGAAACTGGGACAGAGATTTTGTCTTCCAACAAGACAATGATCCCAAACATAAAGCAAAATCTACAATGGAATGGTTCACAAATAAACGTAGGTGTTAGAATGGCCAAGTCAAAGTCCAGACCTCAATCCAATCGAGAATCTGTGGAAAGAGCTGAAAACTGCTGTTCACAAATGATCTCCATCAAACCTCACTGAGCTCGAGCTGTTTGCCAAGGTAGAATGGACAAGAATTTCAGTCTCTCTATGTACAAAACTGATAGAGACATACCCCAAGCGACTTGCAGCTGTAATCGCAGCAAAAGGTGGCGCAACAAAGTATTAAGTTAAAGGGGCCGAATAATATTGCACGCCCCACTTTACAGTTTTTGAATTTCCACAAAAATTTAAAATAACGAATACATTTCGTTCAACTTCACAATTGTGTTCCACTTGTTGTTGATTCTTCACCAAAAATTTACATTTGGTACATTTATGCTTGAAGCATGATATGTGGGAAAAGGTTGAAAAGTTCCAGGGGGCCGAATACTTTCGCAAGACACTGTACATAGAATCTTGTCAGTAGTAACTGCCATCTCCTTTCCTTATTATGTAAAAATCTGACTTTATTCTTGAGAATAAATAATCAGTCAAAGAAGAGAAAGATGCAGATTTCTCTGATAAGATACATTACAAAAAATATAAAATGTTGGTTATTCAGTAAATACTAAGCAACTTTCTAAATAGTCTTCAATAAAAGTGTTCTACAATTTTGCTGCTGCAGAAGGCCTATAAGTGTTTCACCTAACTGATCTTCAAGCTAATATATAAATCAATCACAACTCTGACTTAGTTCTAATAGCCATCTCTGCTATTTTTCTATCAAATTTTCACGTAATTTTATAGATAGCAGGATGGTGGTTGAACACAAATATGCATTCGGCAGGGGCGATACTATCCAAAGTTTTATTGGAGAGCAGAGCAGAGCAGAGAAAACAAGTTATACACAAAAAGGAATGTAGATAGAGAAGATAAATGCAGTTCTGGAGTTGTTCTGATACATGAAAGCAAGTAAAGATAGCAGAACTGTGGATACACACAGACCTCCCATTCAGCCTGTATTACTGGGAGGGACACTCCAACAAGAAAAAACACTGAAACTTGTATCAGGTTGCAAACTACATATGAAGAGGGCTGATATGAAGTAATGAATATCGCAGACTGAAACGTGCTGTACTTTTATTAACTAAAAGTAACCACTAACATATTGGATAAAGATTTTTTATTCCATGTCAATGGTGTCCATAGCCTTTAAGATACTTGTACTAGAGAGTTGCTTTAGCTGCCCCTGTATCTATCTTGGTAATAGAATTTTAGGTTAAATATAGACAAAACAAAAGTCTTGTAAGATGACTTTTCTGTCTTGACTGCAGAATCTAATGATCTGGAGCTTGGGACAGAGAAAATATTAGCTTCTGCCTAGAGAAGATTCATTAAATGACAAATTAATCACCAAATTGAGAAGATTTATCAATATGTCCTCAGCTGTTAAATTGTAAGAGTGTCACATGCAAATTAGGTCTCTTCAGCATGAAACTATTTCACTAATACCCCCTAGTAGAGGTGGAGAGTGGCTATGTCTTTTATTAGCTTTACATGAGCAGGGATAAATGCCAAGTCAAAAATTCATGTACAGACATCCTGTTTCAGGGGTGTTTGACCATGAAAGTTGGGGCTCAAGGTGAAGTCTGAGAGCTATAACATGCACAGTAGCTCTGTATTGTGTCAAGTTTGGGATAAGATCCCATCAATACAAAGGATATAACATTTTCATGAGCAGGAAGCAACTAATTTGGTCATCTAACATGGGTACTACAAAGGGGAGGAGCTGCATTATTATATTATATTAAAAAATAAAAGAATGTTAGAAAATGTTTTAGAAAATGTATTAAATAGGATTTATGTTTTGTTAAATAATTTTTTTAATGCAGCCACGGAGGGTTGACGTTTTACTTTGCAGGTCTGTAAGGGTCATTGTATGACCCTTACAGTCTGCAAATAAGGCAGTCTCTTGCCATAGGAGACGGCAGTCAGATGCCAACCCTATCTCCAATATTACTGCAGCATCACCTTTGAAAAGGGCAGACCTCTGTGGGTTGTCCAATTCACAGCTGTAGGTGTAGCTGGGTGCCATTTCAATATAGCCCAGCGCTCTCTGCGGAGCTCCACTTATACTCTATCAAAGGATCTGTTATGCCAGAAGCTATACTGTTCACTTCTGACTAGTGTTGAGCGATACCGTCCGATACTTGAAAGTATCGGTATCGGAAAGTATCGGCCGATACCGGCAAAGTATCGGATCCAATCCGATACCGATACCCGATACCAATACAAGTCAATGGGACTCAGGTATCGGACGGTATTCCTGATGGTTCCCAGGGTCTGAAGGAGAGGAAACTCTCCTTCAGGCCCTGGGAACCATATTAATGTGTAAAAGAAAGAATTAAAATAAAAAATATTGCTATACTCACCTGTCTGACGCAGCCGGGACCTCAGCGAGGGAACCGGCAGCGTTGTTTGTTTAAAATTCGCGCTTTTACTTGGTTACGTGAGGTCCCGGCTTGTGATTGGTCAGGGCGGCCATGTTGCCGGGACGCGGACCAATCACAGCAAGCCGTGACGAAATTACGTCACGGCTTGCTGTGATTGGTCCGCGTCCCGGCAACATGGCCGCCATTAACCAATCACAAGCCGTGACGTCACGGGAGGCTGGACACGCGCGCTTTTCAAAATACGCGCATGTCCAGCCTCCCGTGACGTCACGGCTTGTGATTGGTTAATGGCGGCCATGTTGCCGGGACGCGGACCAATCACAGCAAGCCGTGACGTAATTTCGTCACGGCTTGCTGTGATTGGTCCGCGTCCCGGCAACATGGCCGCCCTGACCAATCACAAGCCGGGACTTCACGTAACCAAGTAAAAGCGCGAAATTTAAACAAACAACGCTGCCGGTTCCCTCGCTGAGGTCCCGGCTGCGTCGGACAGGTGAGTATAGCGATATTTTTTATTTTAATTCTCTTTTTTACACATTATTACATTAATGTTGTTGCGATACCCGATACCCGATACCACAAAAGTATCGGATCTCGGTATCGGAAATTCCGATACAGCAAGTATCGGCCGATACCCGATACTTGCAGTATCGGAATGCTCAACACTACTTCTGACATAACTGGTCCCATGTTGTGAAGAGGTCAAGCTGCAGACACCGGAGAAGGTGGACAGAAGAGTAGCAGACACCAGTGAAGATGAGTGGCAAGTACCGGTAGAGCAGCATTAACTGGAAGAGCAGCGTGGACTGGAGGAGCAGCAACGACAGGAGCGGTGACAACAGTAAGGTCCGTGGAGATGACGTCATGCTTCGGTAAGAGGAGTATAGGTAAGAGGCATGGAATATTCTGGAGAGAGGCATAGAATATTATGGGGAGAGGCATAGAATGTGATGGGGAGAGGCATGGAATGTGATGGGGAGGCATGGAATGTGATGGGGAGAGGCATGGCATGTGATGGGGAGAGGCATGGAATGTGATGGGGAGAGGCATGGCATGTGATGGGGAGAGGCATGGAATGTGATGGGGAGAGGCATAGAATAGGATGGGAGAGACATGGAATTTTATGGAGCGAGACATGTTATATTATGGGGAGAGCAATGGAATATTATAGAGAGAGGCATGGAATGTGATGGGGAGAGTCATACAATAAGATGGGGGGAAGAGGCATGGAAAACTATGGGGAGAGCCATGGAATTTGGTAAGTGCAGAGGCATGGAATGTGATGGGGAGACACATGGAATGTGATGCGGAGACACATAGAATGTGATGGGGAGACCCATGTAATATTATGAGGAGAGGCATGGAATGTGATGAGGTTAGAGGCATGAAGTGTGATGTGGTAGAGGCGTGGCATATTATGGGGAAGAGGCGTGAAATGTGTTTGGGAGAGGCATGGAATGTGACAGAGAGAGCCATGGAATATTATGGGGAGAGGCATTGAATATTATGGGGTGAGGCATGGAACGTGATTGGAGGAGGCATGGAATGTGAAGAGGGTAGAAGCATGGAATATGATGGGGTATAGACTTGGAATGTGATGGGGAAGAGGCATGGTATGTTATGGGGAAAGGCATGCAATTTGATGGGAGAAGAGGCATGGAATATAATGGGGAGAGGCATCAAATGTGATGCAAGAGAGAGTCATGGAATATTTATAGTGAGAGGAATGGAATATTATGGGAAAAGTCATGGAAAATTATGGGTAGAGGCATGGAATGTGATGGATAGAGGCATGGAATATTATGGGGAAAGGCATGGAATGTGATGGCGTGAGAGCCATGGAATATTATAGGGAGTGGCATGGAATGTGTAGCACCAGTGTCTCTGCACTCCCTTCCTTGGCAGAGATGCTGACTCTCTCACCACCACGGTGCCGCACTTCTCCCTCATCCTCTTGCTGCTGCTGTCTGGGGTTTGTGGATGGCTCGCAGATCCCTGGACACTGTGCGTGGTCCTGCCCTCTTAAAGGGACAGTGTGTGCCGTACTAAAGTGTCTCCAGCCAATGGTTGGGAGACACCAATTATTTAAGGCACTTCCACCAGGTTAGAGGTGCCTGTGCAACACTGTATATTGTGTCTAACATGTTTGCCAGTGCTCGTATACCTGTAGACCTGCCTGTGTATCAGCTGTGCCCGCCTACCTATCAGCCATGCCCACCTGTCTATCAGCTGTGCCCGCCTGTCTTCCTATCAGCTGTATCCACCTGCACGGCGGTATATAACACTTCAAAAAAGCATTTAAAATTTTTTCTGGATTTAATTTGTCATCCATAGAGTACTATGTGCTTTGTTTTACATTTCAGTGATATTTAACACTCCAAAAAAGCATTCAACAAGTTTTCTGGATTTAATTCATCCATACAGTTTAACATGCTTTGTGGTAAATTTTTGTGGTATATAACATTCCAAAAAAGCGTTAAAAAAATTTCTGGATGGAATTTGTCATCTGTAGAGTATTACTTTGTTTTACATTTCACTGGTATGTAACACACCAAAAAAGCGTTCAAATTTTTTTTTAATTCAACTAGTCATCCATGGAGTATTATGTGCTTTGTTTTAACTTTCGGCGGTATATAACATTCCTAAAAGTATACTTTTTTTTTCCTGGATTCAATTAGTCATTCATACAGTTTAATGTGATGTGAGTAAATTTAGGTGGTTTAAAATTTTAAAAAATCGTTTGGCCTGGTACAATTCACAAAATATTTATGTTCCAAAAATTTACTATTGTCACACATACTGTATAGCCTGCTTTATGTGAAATTTCATTGGTTTGAAAAAAAAAAAAAAAAGAAAAATTGGTCCGGTACAGGTGTACAAACTTGGTAGTTAAAAAATGTACTATTGTCATATACTGTATATATACTGTAGAACTTGGTTTGTGTGAAATTTCGTTGGTTTGAAATAAAAACCAAACTTGGTCTGCTACAGGTGTATAAATTTGGTTGTTCAAAAGTAGATCATTGTCATATATAAGTTGCTTGCACACCACTCAGTATATGACACTACATGAGTTCTTTGTAATCCTGGGTAAATCTTACTCAGGGCAAACATTACGGTTTTATTCAAACTTCTTTCAATCACACACAATCACCTCTCTTTCTTCAATGTTCATACACAATGCAGTATGCAATACCTCTTTATGCAGTGTAGTGGGGGGAAGGTGAAGTAAGGGTGAGTCCGGCCCTCGGTCATAGCTATTGTAAGGTACTAATAGGAACGCGGGATGCAGTGACGAGCAGGAGGCAGAGCAAGAGTTAACAAGGTTATATATATATATATATATATATATATATATATATATATATATATATACTAGCTGTACTACCCGGCTTCGCCCGGGGTAATAACTGCTGTTAGCAAAATAGAATGTGTTAACAAAAATTTATTCTGCACAAAAAAACCACAAAACAAATAGATAGAAATGTAATTATTAAAAGGCAAAAACTAAGCTAATAGAAGCATTTTACAACATATATTTCAACACCAGAGATATTCCACACAGATTTAACTAAATTGGCCAAGTAATGTGAAGTAATCTTCTACTGCTTATTTGAGAGCCTTTTGATAAACGACATTCTTAGTTTTTCCTTCAGGTGCAAAGACAAACAGATTTTTGGCTGTTACAACTCTTGAACAGGCCACATAAAGTTGACCATGAGAAAAGCATGGAGATTGTAAATCTAAGCTAGCTGAAGAGCCCGGTGTTGCCTGGGCATAGTAAATATCTGTGGTTAGTTATAGCACCTCACTTCTCTTATTTTCCCATCACGCCTCTCATTTTCCCCATCACATCTTTCATTTTCCCCCTCACATCTCTCATTTTCTCCCTCACACCTCTCATTTTCCCCCTCACTCCTCTTATTTTCCCCCTCACTTCTCTCATTCCCCCCTAACACTTCTCATTTTGACCTCACATCTGTCATTTTCCGATCACTCCACTATTTTCCCTCACTCCTCTCATCTTGCACTCACACCTTTTCATTTTCACCTCACACCTCTCATTTTCACCTCAGTATGTACATGTTTGTCATCTCCCTTATATATAGTATACACCTGTATGTTATCTCCTGTATATAGTATATACCTGTATGTCATCTCCCCTGTATATAGTATATACCTGCTGTGTGTCATCTCCCCTGTATATAGTATATACCTGTATGTCATCTCCTCCTATATATAGTATATACCTGTATGTAATCTCCTCCTGTATATAGTATATACCTGTGTGTCATCTCACCTATATATAGTATATATCTGTGTGTCATCTCCTCCTGTATATAGTATATACCTGTATGTCATCTCCTCCTATACATAGCATATACCTGTATGTCATCTCCTCCTGTATATACTATATACCTGTAGGTAATCTGCTCCTGTATATAGTATACATGTGTGTGTCATCTCCTTCTGTATATAGTATATACCTGTATGTCATCTCCTGCTATATGTAGTATGTACCTGTATGTCATCTCCTCCTCTATATAGTATATACCTGTGTGTCATCTCTCCTGTATATAGTATATACCTGTGTGTCATCTCCCCTGTAAATAGTATATACCTGTGTGTCATCTCCTCCTGTATATAGTATATATCTGTATGTCATCTCCTCCTGTATTAGACCTCGTTCACACATTATTTGGTCAGTATTTTTACCTCAGTATTTGTAAGCTAAATTGGCAGCCTGATAAATCTCCAGCCTACAGTAAGCCCACCCCCTGGCAGTATATATTAGCTCACACATACACATAATAGACTGGTCATGTGACTGACAGCTGCCCGATTCCTATATGGTACATTTGTTGCTCTTGTAGTTTTTCAGCTTATTAATCAGATTTTTATTTTTGAAGGATAATACCAGACTTGTGTGTGTTTTAGGGCGAGTTTCGTGTGTCAAGTTGTGTGTGTTGAGTTGCGTGTGGCGACATGCATGTAGCGACTTTTGTGAGATGAGTTTTGTGTGGCAACATGCGTGTAGCAACTTTTTGTGTGTCGAGTTGCATGTGACAGGTTAGTGTAGCAAGTTGTGTGCAGCAAATTTTGCGCATGGCGAGTTTTGCGCATGGCGAGTTTTATGTGTGGTGCCTTTTGAGTATGTGCAAGTTTTGTGTGAGGCAACTTTTGCATGTGTTGCAACTTTTGTGCATGTGGCAATTTTTCCGCGTGTGCAAGTTTTGCGTGTGGCGAGTTTTCCATGAGGTGAGTTTTGCACGTGTGGCGAGTTTTGCATGTGGAGAGTTTTGCGTGCGGCGAGTTTTGAGCTGCAACTTTTGTGTTTCAACTTTTATGTGGCGAGGTTGGTGTATGTGTGGTGAAATGTGCGCTGAGGGTGGTATGTGTTTGAGCACGTGGTAGTGTGTGGCGCATTTTGTGTGTGTGTTCATATCCCCGTGGTGGTGTGGTGATTATCCCATGTCGGGGCCCCACCTTAGCAACTGTACTGTATATACTCTTTGGCGCCATCGCTGTCATTCTTTAAGTCCCCCTTGTTCACATCTGGCAGCTGTTAATTTGCCTCCAACACTTTTCCTTTCATTTTTTCCCCATTATGTAGATAGGGGCAAAATTGTTTGGTGAATTGGAAAGCGCGGGGTTAAAATTTCACCTCACAACATAGCTTTGACGCTCTTGGGGTCCAGACGTGTGACTGTGCAAAATGTTGTGCCTGTAGCTGCGATGCCTCCAACACTTTTCCTTTCACTTTTTCCCCATTATGTAGATAGGGGCAAAATTGTTTGGTGAATTGGAAAGCGCGGGGTTAAAATTTCACCTCACAACATAGCCTATGACGCTCTCGGGGTCCAGACGTGTGACTGTGCAAAATTTTGTGGCTGTAGCTGCGACGGTTCAGATGCCAATCCCGGAAATACATACACACATACATACACACATTCAGCTTTATATATTAGATATAATTATCTCAACAGTGAATACGCAAGGAGTGAGGGGTTGTAAATATACAGGCCCACAATGTGTATATAGCAAATGAAAGAGTACAACGGGTGAAATAACTGGTTATCTTATCAGTCTCTGGTTCCTGGACAATGGTGGCTGGAAAATTCCATGATGGCGCCATAGGTGGTGCGAGAAGACCCTGAGCCGATTCTGGAGAAAAGTGTAGCACTGTCTCTGTACAGCGATGAAGCATCCTGTTCTTCTTTCACGTGGCCTTGTGATCCTGGAACGGGGTGCTGAGCAGTGAAAGGTCTGCGGCACAGCTGAGGATTTACAAAGTCCTGGACTGGAGTCTGCAGTCTCACCGCTGAGAGCCGCGTGCAATGCCGGATCAGCGCTACCAAGAGAGACTGCAGAAGATAGATGCACCGACCAGTTAGTGATGTTAGGGTCAGAGACTATAGGGGAGTCAGTCTCAAGAGAGGCACAGTCTGTATACAGGGGGGATGGTATGCTGCAAAGCTGGCCTGTCAATTGGCGTCGGTCAGCGGAGAGGGAGTCATCCTTCTCCTGTAGCACACGCTGGGTCCCCGCTAAAAACCCTGTTACCGCGCCCAGTCTCTTTTGTATCACACCCGCCCCCAGCAGTCAGGTGCAAAGGTGTAATACGGTCAGAAAGTGCTTCCCCCAGCAACAATGGTGACAGTCCCAACAGTTCCAGCCCGGACACGCAAGAGAGACTACTATTCTGGCCCATCTTCCTACATTATCACTCTTCTCCTGTTACAAAACAGATTGTCCTGACTTTCTCCATTTCTGCCAATAGGTGCTCTGCACTAGCTGGCCATTACAGCCAGGCAGGTCCAGCACCTCCTTTAGTCCTGTGTCCTGACCTGCATCTCTCTGCAGACTTCCTGGCCCACATACTAACTTACCCATATCCACAGTGCTGACCACTCCCTGTATACTGGAATTATTTTAACTCCTCTAGTTGCCGGAAGATTCTAAATTAGATAAATTCAGCCTGTGGTGTAACCCTAAATAGTTGCCTGTATGTACGTCTAGGATTAAAACATAATCTTTACTCAAATCTCTAAAAGGCAAAATACCAAAATTGCTATACTCTCTTAAAAAAGTGCAAATTGTATAAGACAAACAAACAGTAAGCACACTCGTGGACTGCGTTTCAGATCAATATTAAGAAGATACCCTATGTCTGTATCTGACCTTCAGAGGTATTGAACCCATAGTAGAAATATTATACAGTATGAACTCAAATTGTTAAGCTATTTATCAGGTTTTAAACACTGTAGTTCAAAATATCACGCAGAATCCACTTAAATGAAGCAAAACTCACGACCTAGGCTTGAAAATCAGTCACCCTTAAAGCCTTAGTGAGTGTAATCACTCCTTATTGCGGGGTTTTTTCAACACCTATCCGCATTTAAACCACTACCCAATTAGCCTCTATAAAACATTCAGACATAAACCTGTGCAGTCATTTTATCATGGGCTTAGGGATTAAATGATATGAGACAGTAACTTCCTGGATACAGTTAACACGCAGTCAACATACTCTTTGTATTGAGGAATACACATATCACACATTGTTCCTCATACCTCCAGGGATCCATCCCAACCAAAGGACTATAACCGGCAAATACAAAATGAAACGATCTCACCCGCCAGGAACCATCTTCACTCAATCTATGTTCCAATACTGGCGTTGAGTCCTTTCCCCATCTTCTGGTCCCGACGTGTTTTGTTATCTCTCATCAGGGGATACCGTTGGGGCTATTCAAAACTGCCATACAGCCGACGCTGCTATCCATGCGCGTGGTCAGTGCTGTGTGAGCCGGCCTTATAAGTGCGCTTTCTGTCTATGTTTCCGGCTTCAATGACGCGCGGGTGCCAATCACCTGATTGTGTATGAACACCGGATATGAACTCATTGGAATGCAGCAGTTGACCGGATGTTCGGCCTGCCGCATACCCAGCCTTTAGTGGAGCGCAAACATCCAAGGTGCACATGCGCTATTCTCAAAGGCTGTTACATCATGCAAACAGGATGCGTCACTCATCATACCTATCAGCTGACACAAGCTCCGGTGTGCATCCCGATGCATAGAGGGGAGATCCGTATTACACGTCCATTTAAGGGAATACATATTCAGATTTCCCTAACCATACGACTCTGTATGTACATATTACAATCTTCGGTAAGACATCTTATAAACATATCATTGGCCACAAAAGGGGGGGGGGCTCAGGGTTGTGGAGATTTGGCACACTCGCTACTATAGAGACCCATATTGTGGTGAAATCATGGTCCATACATTTGATGGACTAGGGTTACATATATTAAAAATGAACTCACATCAGAGCATGATTTCATATTTGTGCATGAGACGACCAACTAAATACAAAAGCATAGTAGGCATGAGGAATTTAAAGATGCAGATAGAAGGGGGGTGAGCGTGATATAAGCCTACAGTATACCTAGGGTACCCTATACTATCTTAAGCACTACCTAACGTGGAGGTTGGCACCCTAGGACCTGCGCAGTGGTGCCCCCACTCAATGGCGGCTATCCCTTACTGCTGACCCTACCAATCCCTGTGCTACAAGAAGGAAGCAAAGGAGAGTTGGTCATTAAGACCCTTGGGATGAACAGTGCGTAACCAAAAGATCCACTTGCATTCTCTCTGAAGTATCATTAGGTCTCAATTCCCCCCTCTAATTGGGGGTTTTACTTTGTCGATCCCTACAAAGGAGATTTTCTTTATATTGCCTTGATGACACCTGTTCATGTGATTTGCTATTGAGGTGTCTCTCTTGTTCACGATGTCTCGTATGTGTTCTCCTATTCTCCTACAAAATTCCCTTCTAGTTTTCCCTACATATTCTAATCCGCATTCACATGTTGCCTTATAAATTACTCCTCTCGTTTGACAGTTAATGAACTGCCTAATCTGATAAGTCCTGCCCGTGTTATTGCTTACAAAAGTTTTTCTCGTCTGTAAAGAGGCACAGGCTTTGCACCTACCACATTTGTAGCAACCCGCCGGTTGCACACCCAGCCACGACTGGCTCCTTGGGCTGTGGTAATAGCTATGGACGAGTCTATCTTTTAGGGATTTTCTTCTACGGAAAGTGATTTGTGGTGTGAGGCTGATAGCATCCTTAATGTCAGGGTCCATACGGAGGATTTGCCAATGCCGCTGTAAGATCTTGTGGACCTCATCCGCTCCATTAGAGAAGCTTGTTATGAAGCATGTAGTGCCCTCTTCCACTATGGGGGTTTTTTGTCCTAGAAGGTCCTTTCGTTCTTTCAAAAGTGATGATCTACGCTTCATTTAATATACGGTCAAGGTATCCTCTCTCATGAAATCTCACTCTTAGATCATCCGCCTGTTCCTTAAAACTGGAAAGATCAGAACAATTCCGGCGGAGCCTCAAATATTGTCCTTTCAGAATACCCTTTTTCAAGGGTCTTGGATGATTACTCTCCCATCTTAAGAGAGAGTTTGTTGCAGTGGGTTTTCGGGTTTTTGGTGACAATTTCTCCACTATCACCCCTTTGGACCAGGACATCAAGAAATGCCAGCTTAGCTCTATTGGTCTCATAGGTGAAATGCAGACCCAGACTGTTGACATTCAAATTGTCCACAAATTTTCCGAAATCCTCCTCACCACCCCTCCATATCACAAAGACATCGTCGATATACCATAGCCATAATGCCACCTTGTCCTCCAGATTGTTTGACGTCTCATTAAATACGATTTTTTCCTCCCACAAGCCCAGGAGCAAATTTGCGTATGTAAGCGCACAAGGGCTGCCCATCGCAGTGCCCCTAAACTGGTGGAAGTACTTACCATCAAACAAAAAAACATTGTTGGTAAGGCAGAATTTCAAGGCCTTGAGCACAAACTCATTATGCCTGTTACACTGGCAGCCTCTGGTTTGCAAGAATTCTCCCATGGCCTTCAGGGCCACTTCGTGGGGAATGGAGGCATAAAGTGCCTCAACATCTATACTACAGAGGATCGTGCCCGCCTCCATGCATATGCCATCCAGTCTCCTGACAAAATCGGTCGTGTCGTGCACATATGAATTTAAGGCCAAAACAAACGGCCTGTCATGCTATTTTTGCCTGCCACTATAGGTCTACCTTTTAAAGGGTTTGTTCCTTTATGGACCTTGGGCAGGCAATAAAATGTAGCCATTACCGGATGTATAGGGGTTAGGAATTCTCTTTCATTGTTGTCTATCACTCCCATTTCAAACCCTTCATTGATCATGCTCTTTAAGTTGTTCATGATTTCACCACTCGGATTCTAAATTATCAGTGCAGCTTCTATCTGTCACACTTTACCATACTAATTTAATGTCATCCCCGACATTCATCTTCTTTCTGGTTGGTCAAACCAACTCTTTGGAGCTATTCTCCCTTAGATGTCTGAGGTCAATACCTCTAATTTTTCCTAGTTGAGGGGCGTCTACCACACCCAGGATTCCAGCATCACTGGTACATTGACAAATGTTTGCCCCCCCATGTTACTGCCCTTTTGGAAAAGGTGGTGAAAGTCGTGTAACGCTGTGGACATGCTAGACATTGTTCATTTAGCACTCAATTTAAAACATTAACACCAAATTCCTAACTTAAGGTACCGTCACACTCAGCGATGATGCGGCGATATAGACAACAAGCCGACCTAAACTAGATCGCTGGAGCGTCGCTGTTTAGGTCGCTGTAGAGACGTGAAAAACAGCAACTCCAGAACGATGCAGGAGCGATCCAGTGACGTAACGGCGACTCACTTCTCGTTCTCGCTGGTTGTTAGCTCCATGTCAAACAGCCGGAGTGTACCGACTGGCTAGAAGGAGACGCTGCGATGCCCCCTATGCTGGCGTCGTTGCTTTTGATGTCAACATTGACGATACACGCCGACCTGGCGATGAAATAAAGTTCTGGACTTCTAGCTCCGACCAGCGATGGCACAGCGGGATCCAGATCGCTGCTGCGTGTCAAACACAATGAGATCGCTATCCAGGACGCTGCAACGTCACAGATTGTTGTCGTTCTCTTTGCAAAGTTGCTGAGTGTGACGGTACCTTAACTCTTGCTTCAAGGTCTCCTGCAAGAAATAAGACAACTTAACAATCAACATCTTTTCAGCTGGAGCTCTTTATCTGTCGTCAACCAGCTAAGGCTAGCTAATCTCAAGTACTTTTACCATTCTCAACCATTAATATTATTCAAACAGTGCAAAAGTTCTTGAATAATCTCTTTTATAACTCTGTAACATAAATGCTTTATATCTAAAATGTTCAATGTACCTGAGGGAATGTGTGAAAACTTGGAAACCATCCATTTTCCTTTGGCAGGTGGTCCTTGGCCCTTCTCGGTAAGGACCCTGGAAGAAGAAAAGGAGCACATTCTTGAATGTGGTTTGAGCACCTCGAGGGGTGCAGTTTTTAGAATGGTGTCACTTTTTAGTATTTTCTGTCACATATACCCCTCAAAGTCACTTCGTATGTAATGTGGTCCCTAAAAAAAGTGGTTTTGAAAATTTTGTTGAAAAAATGAGAAATCGCTTGTTAACTTTTAACACTTATAACTTCCTAACAAAAAAATAATATTTCAAAAATTGTGCTGATGTAAAGTACACATGTGGGAAATGTTATTTATTATCTCTTTTGTGTGACATAACTCTCTGACTTAAGGGCATATATATTAAAAGTTTGAAAATTGCAACATTTTCAACATTTTTGCCATATTTCTGTTTTTTTCACAAATAGACAAGTTATATCGAATAAATTTTACCACTATCATGAAGTACAATATGTCACGAAAAAACGTTCTCAGAATTTCAGGCAGCAAATAAAAATATATTGTAATCTTTTATATTTTAAAAATTACAAAAAGGAAAATGGGAAGGTGCAAAAGTTTGGGCAATATATCCATTAGGCACATGTTAAGCAAAGTCCACACAAAATGGAAGATCTATATAAATTGTATGGATGATTATTGTCACTCCGTAAGCACACTACATGTTGTGAGGGTTAAATTAAAGTTGCATACATGGGCAGGTATTAGTGGACACCTATAGAGTGGGTGGGAAGGTGTCCAACCTATCTCCACCTGCAGAGTTGGCCAGCAGTGTGCCAACAGGACCTGTGTGACATCACAGTCATGTGATCAGTCACATGGTCTGGGTTTAAATGGCTGGCCTTGAGAGGCAGTCAGGGTGTTGGTTTTGGAGAGGAAAGAAACTGAACCTGTCAAAATCTGAACTCCTCGTGTTTTCTCCCTCTACTAACCTACCTTTGCCTGACATTGCCATCTCAGTGTTTGGTTCCACCATTACTCCCAAGCAACATGCCCGCTGCCTTGGGGTAATACTTGATTCTGAGCTTTCATTCACCCCCCCACATCCAATCACTGGCTCGCTCTTGTTATCTGCACCTCAAAAATATTTCTAGAATTCAACCTTTTCTTACTTTCGACTCTGCAAAAACTCTTACTGTTTCTCTTATTCATCCTCGTCTGGACTATTGTAACTCTCTACTAATCGGCCTCCCTCTTACCAAATTCTCCCCACTCCAATCTGTCCTGAATGCTGCAGCCAGGATCATATTCCTCACCAACCATTATTCCGATGCCTCTACCTTGTGCCAGTCATTACACTGGTTACCCATCCACTCCAGAATCCAGCACAAACTTATTACCCTTATCCACAAAGCGCTCCATAGCTCAGCACCACCCTACATCTCCTCCCTGGTCTCAGCCTACCATCCTTTCCGTGCTCTCTGTTCTGCTAATGACCTGAGGTTAACATCCTCAATAATCAGAACCTCCCACTCCCGTCTCCAAGACTTTTCACGTGCTGCGCCAATTCTTTTCAATGCACTACCCAGGTTAATACAATTAATCCCCAATCCCCACAGTTTTAAGCATGCCCTAAAAACGCATTTGTTCAGACTGGCCTACCGCCTCAACGCATTAACCTAACTATCCCTGTGTGGCTCATTCAAAAAACTTAAACCATAATCAGGTTCCTCGCATCATGTTCTCATACACTTTATGCATTTAATAGCCCTCTGTGTTTGTACTGTTACATATTTAGGCTGTTATCTGGTTCATGCAGCTTTACATGAACACCCGATTCTTACACTATGACTGGTCTGAACAACGAAAGCAGTTGTTACCATCCACCTCTCGTGTCTCCCCTTTTCCCTCATAGTTTGTAAGCTTGCGAGCAGGGCCCTCATTCCTCTTGGTATCTGTTTTGATCTGTGTTTATTGTTATGCTGTAATGTCTATTGTCTGTACAAGTCCCCTCTATAATGTAAAGTGCTGCGGAATATGTTGGCGCTATATAGATAAAATTATTATTAATATTTTTATTAAAGCGGTGACTCCAGGTGGAGCTGAAGACACATGAGGGTCTGAGAGGGCGAATCCCTCAGACAACTGGACTTTGGTATACGCTATCTTTTAGTTTTACCATGAGAAGAGTTCCTGTGTCTACCTTGGAAAGCAACTGAGTAAGTTAAATCCTCGCACGTGTTTTGAATGTGGACAGCATTCCAGGAACACGCATAGAAGCTGTGGACAACTGCATGTAAAATCTTCCATCCAGCACAAGACATCTGGCAGTATGGAGAAGCTTGTGAAGCATCTGGTCCAGGCCCAACAGTAACACCAGCTCACCAGGTAACAGCAGCAAATGGAGCAAGAGGAGATGAATAAACTGTAGGTACAACAGCTTCAACAACAACAGCAGCAGCAGCAGCGACAGCAGCTGGAAGTGCTATGACAGAAAGTGGAGCTCCTTGCCGGGGCAGTTCGTGGAAGGCCGGTGGTCTCCTCCCAACTCCAGGTGAGGACTTGTACTTCCAGAAAAAGGTAAGATAAGCCATGAAAAAAATGACACCAGGAGATGTTGTGAAAGCCTTTCTGACTTTTCGAGCGGGTGGCTGAATGGGAGAAACTTCCACTATAGCAGTGGACAGATGTGCTGGTGCCGTATTGGTCAGGAGAACCTCAAAAGGCGTATTATGACTTAGCCCTCCAGGATGCCAAAGAATACACAAAAATTAAAAACTGATATCTTGGCACTAGGGTTGAGCGACTTTTACTTTCTTGGGGTCAAGTCGGGTTTTGCGAAACCCGACTTTGTCAAAAGTCGAGTCGAGCGAAATCGGCCGATTACCGCGAAAAGTTGGGGATCGACCGAAACATGAAACCCAATGCAAGTCAATGGGGAAGCATAGTCGGCAGTGAGTGGAGGCCAGGAAAACACCTACAGTGCCCATTTTAATGGCAAAAACATCCATTCTTGTTACTGAAGCTTGTCAATATTAATTTACTTTATAATAATAGTTAGGCATTGGAAATTGGGGGTCATTTGGCTAAAGTTGTGGGGGGAAGGGCTGGTTAAAGTTTTTAGTGGGCCCAGGAAACGTGGACTACGTCACGGCGGTGGAGCAGGGAGAGGTCAGTATTTCAACTTTGCAAGTGCTGTGATCCTGAGCAAGCAGGGGGGGCCCACTCATTCGCATAGGCACTGGCACAGGGCCCCTCACAGTACGGCGGTGTGTTTGCACGGCGGGGGCGCCTCCCACCGGCAGCGACACTTTTGCGTACTATGAGGGGCCCTGTGCCAGTGACGTCGCCAACAAGTATGCCCCCCCACCTGATGAAGGAACCTGCACTTTCACCTGCACCTTCCTCTTTGTCCCCTTGTAAGGTGGTATAGTATGCGGGAAGAGGAACCTGACTTTCAGCAGGGTCAGATTCTGGCTGTGTAGAGTGCAAGGGGAATGTAGTGGTCTGGGTCAATGTACCAGCAGACTCATCTAGCAGTGGCTGGGCAATGGGCAGGATGAGGAGGAAACACAGATCTAGGCCCAAATATTAAAGTAGGCTAAATGCAGTTCAAAATTGGTAACAGGACTAACCAGGCTGCATTGCTTTGTTCAGTGGAGGACAACTGTAATGAGAGGCTGACACAGTGAGTAGGGCCAAATAAGTAACTAGGCTAAAAGCAGTTCTAAATTGGTAACAGTAGGAAACAGGCGGCACTGCTTTGTTTAGTGGAGGAGAACACCAAGCAGCGGCAGACACCGTTACTAGGCCCCAACCAAACTAGTAGGCCAACTACAGTGTTACATTAACAACTACCTAATGAGAGCCTGAAGGTTGAAGCTCAAGAAAACCAAACAGGAGGAAACCCAGGAGCGGCAGACACCGTTAGAAGGCCCCAACCAAACTAGTAGGCCTGATGCAGTGTTATCTAAACAACTACTTAATGATTGCCAGAAGGTTGAAGCTCAGACAAGGAAACCTGGAGGAGAACACCAAGGAGCGGCAGACACCGTTACTAGGCCCCAACCAAAGTAGTAGGGCAACTGCAGTGTTACATTAAAAACTACTTAATGAGAGCCTGAAGGTTGAAGCTCAGACAAGGAAACCTGGAGGAGAACACCAAGGAGGAGGAGAACACCAAGGAGCGTCAGACACCGTTACTAGGCCCCAACCAAAGTAGTAGGGCAACTGCTGTCTTATATAAACAACTACTTAATGAGAGCCTGAAGGTTGAAGCTCAGACAAGGAAACCTGGAGGAGAACACCAAGGAGCGGCAGACACCGTTACTAGGCCCCAACCAAAGTAGTAGGGCAACTGCAGTCTTATATAAACAACTACTTAATGAGAGCCTGAAGGTTGAAGCTCAGACAAGGAAACCTGGAGGAGAACACCAAGGAGGAGGAGAACACCAAGGAGCGGCAGACACCGTTACTAGGCCCCAACCAAAGTAGTAGGGCAACTGCTGTCTTATATAAACAACTACTTAATGAGAGCCTGAAGGTTGAAGCTCAGCTTTTTCAGTGGAGGACAGCGTGATTGAGTGGTGCAGACAGACAAAGGTAGTATGTGTTAACTAAAAAAGTTGGCTCTATGCAGTTTTAAATTGGTTACAGGGGTACACAGGCAACATTGGTGTGGTCAGCGGAGGACAATTGGAAGGAGGGACCGCAGACATACTTCCTAGGCCTAAAATAATAAAATAGGCTATATGCAGCTTCCATTATGTGGCAGGGGTACACAGGCAGCATTGGTGTGTTCAGCGGAGGACAATTGGAAGGAGGTACCGCAGACAGACTTCTTAGGCCTAAAATAATAAAATAGGCTATATGCAGCTTCCATTATGTGGCAGGGGTACACAGGCAGCATTGGTGTGGTCAGCGGAGGACAATTGGAAGGAGGGACCACAGACAGACTTCCTAGGCCCCAAATAATAAAATAGGCTCTATGCAGCTTAAATTTGGCTACAGGGGTACACAGGCAGCATTGGTGTGGTCAGCGGAGGACAATTGGAAGGAGGGACCGCAGACAGACTTCCTAGGCCCAAAATAATAAAATAGGCTCTATGCAGCTTAAATTTGGCTACAGGGGTACACAGGCAGCATTGGTGTGGTCAGCAGAGGACAATTGGAAGGGGGGACCGTAGACAGACTTCCTAGGCCTAAAATAATAAAATAGGCTCTATGCAGCTTAAATTTGGCTACAGGGGTACACAGGCAGCATTGGTGTGGTCAGCGGAGGACAGTTGGAAGGAGGGACCACAGACAGACTTCCTAGGCCTAAAAATAATAAAATAGGCTATATGCAGCTTCCATTATGTGGCAGGAGTACACAGGCAGCATTGGTGTGGTCAGCGGAGGACAATTGGAAGGAGGTACCGCAGACAGACTTCCTAGGCCTAAAATAATAAAATAGGCTTTATGCAGCTTCCATTATGTGGCAGGGGTACACAGGCAGCATTGGTGTGGTCAGCGGAGGACAATTGGAAGGAGGGACCGCAGACAGACTTCCTAGGCCCAAAATAATAAAATAGGCTCTATGCAGCTTAAATTTGGCTACAGGGGTACACAGGCAGCATTGGTGTGGTCAGCGGAGGACAATTGGAAGGAGGGACCGCAGACAGACTTCCTAGGCCCAAAATAATAAAATAGGCTCTATGCAGCTTCCATTATGTGGCAGGGGTACACAGGCAGCATTGGTGTGGTCAGCGGAGGACAATTGGAAGGCGAGTAAGTACTCCCAAAAACTAAATAGATGTTAATGTCTCCCCAAAAAAAACAAAACCAAAAAAAAAAAAAAAGGATGGCATACTTAGGTACAGGGTGTGCTCCTATGGTGACTTTCAGACATTGTAATTTGGCACAAAGTATTTAGTGGTGTAAATGTAGGACAGGGCCCCTGACTATTTTAACTAGCATCATACATGTCAACAAATTGTTATTGTCTGTGCCAGCCATTGAAGGATTTCAGCGCATAGACTAAACAGTGGTGGAGCAGCGAGAGATAATTTTGCAAGTGGTAGAGCACTGTTTGACCTGGGGGGGGGAAACTCTCTCCTGGCCGGCGGTACAAGCCCAGGGCCCCTCATGTTACAACGGTGTGTCTGACGTTGGGTGCGCGCCACCACCGCCAGAGACACTTCATTGTACTATGTGGGACCCAGTGCCAGTGCCGTCAACCAAAGGTGGGCACACCCACCCCTTCAGACAAACGGCACTCTGACGGGTGCTTGCGCCAAGTGGCGAGACCACGGCCCCGTGGGGGGAGTTAGGCCATTTAGGGAGGTGTAATCATGTCGTATGCTGGACAAACAGCAGCTGCAAATTAAGAGATTGGAACAGTCAGTAACACCAGTCCCAAAGCAAGACCTTTATACAGGAAAGCTAGGTGTCAGCCGGGAAAGGTGGGGAAAAATAATTTGAAATCCATGAGTGGTTCATTTTAATGAAGGTTAGATCATCAACATTTTGGGTAGCCAGACGAGTCCTTTTTTCGGTCAGTATTGAACCAGCAGCACTGAATACTCTTTCTGATAGCACACTAGCTGCTGGGCAAGTGGAGCGCCCCCACTGCCGCAGGGCCGAGGGGTACCCGGTACTGGGCCTCTGAGTCTCTGCTCTGGGGTTGTCACGGTGGCTAGACCTGGTCCGTGGCCCTGCTGAGGGGCGTCCAATGAAAGGTGTGGATGGTGGTGCTGTTGTGGTGTGGTGCCGGTCGCAGTAAATAACAAGGACACCAGGTTGCAGTCTCTTTACCTCTTTACTGAAGGCTTTAGGATCCTCAGTCCGGAATACGGTTAACCGGGCTGCGTGAGTCCGGCCGGTCCGATGGCACCTCCAGAGTTCCCTTTGCAGGTGGAAATCTGTGCCTACCTTCTAGCGCTTGTGTGTTGTGGTCCTCCCCTGCTGTGCTTACGGGATAGTCCCCACAACTGTTGTGTCTGTTTCTGAAGTTCCCTCACAACTCGATTATGATGTTCTTCTTCGTCCCCCAGATGATATGGCTAGGATGCACCCGTATGACGGGTAGGCTTGGAGGTCTTCCGGGACCCTAGTGTCGCCCCTCTCCAAAGGTTGCCCCCTATGTCTTCTTAGGTGATTTGAGTGAGACAGCCCGCCTATAACTGACTGTCCTGCCGTAGGTTTGAAGTAAGGCCTGGAGCTCAATACTTCCTCGGCGTTCCGGCCACCGGCTACGCGCCTCAGTAGGATGTTGCCTCGTCTTACAGCACGACTCCTACTGGTGTTTCTCCTTGTTGCGTTGATCTCGTTTCTCACTCAGCACAATAAACCTCGCTTCTTGTCCTTTCTTAGGGTACCGCCGCAATGAAGTGCAGGCACGGTCCCATAACGTTCTTTCTGTTCGCTAGGCTTCTGTCAGGATCCCACCCCTGACAGGGACCCCCCTGAATCTTCCCCTGCAACACCCTCTGCCACAGGATGTTGCCTGGTTCCAACCCAGTCAGCTTCTCTCTAACTTCCTATCTAACCCCCAGTTTTACCAGATTGTGAAGAGTGGCCTAATACATAGTACCCTTAGCTCCCCCTGGAGGCCAGACTGTGAAGTGTATTGGTGTCTGTGATATCTGGTCAGGTGAACTCCTTCAGTGCCATCAGACATACCATAGCCCCCCTTAGCGGCGGAGCATCAGTACTGCAACGACCAGGACTCTGGGGCGCTGCACAAGCAAGCTCCTGCAATGCATATTCCAATTCAGGCCAGGTGTCTATTTTGGATGCCCAGTAATCAAAGGGGAATGACGGTTGAGGGAGAACATCGATAATGGAGGAAAAATAGTTAGTAACCATACTGGACAAATGTTGTCTCCTGTCACTTTGAATTGATGCTGCAGTACCTGTCGTGTCTGCGGTCATTGGGAAATCACTCCACAACCTGGTCAGAAAACCCCTCTGTCCTACGCCACTTCTGATTTGTGCACCTCTAGCACCTCTGCCCTGTTGCCCCCTGCAGCTCGTGTGAGAACCATCACCGGCGCTGTGTGCTGGGAATGCCTGAATCAAACCATCTACAAGAGTAGCTTGTTTGGTTGCCAATATTTGTTCGAGGTTCTCATGTGGCATGATATTTTGCAATTTGCCTTTATAGCGAGGATCAAGGAGGCAGGCCAACCAGTAATCGTCATCGGTCATCATTTTTATAATGTGTGGGTCCCTTTTGAGGATACGCAAGGCATAATCCGCCATGTGGGCCAATGTTCCAGTTGTCAAGTCAGTGCATATGCTGGGTTGAGGAGCACTTTCGGGCAAATCAACGTCACTTGTCTCCCTCAAAAACCCTGAACCCGGCCTTGCACTGCCAGCACTTTCTATTGCCCCCTGAGAAGCTTACTCATCCAAAAAAACTCATCCCCATCATCCTCCTCGTCCTCCTCCTCTTCGCCCGCCACCTCGTCCTGTAGACTTCCCTGAGCAGACAATGGCTGACTGTCATCAAGGCTTCCTTTGTCCTTGGCTGCAGACGCCTGCTCCTTTATGTGCGTCAAACTTTTCATCAGCAGACGCATTAGGGGGATGCTCATGCTTATTACAGCGTTGTCTGCACTAACCAGCCGTGTGCATTCCTCAAAACACTGAAGGACTTGACACAGGCCGCGACGTCATCCCTCAGGTCCTAAATTCCCTTCTAGGAATTTAGGACCTGAGGGATGACATCACGGCTTCTGATTGGTCGCGTGGCGGTCACATGAGCGGCACGCGACCAATCAGAAGTCGTGACGTCATGGAAGGTGCTGAACGCGCTCATTTTAAGCAAAGAAGGCTGCCGGTTCACAGCGGTAAGGTCCAGGCTGCGTCGGAGAGGTGCGTATATCAATATTTTTTATTTTAATTCTTTATTTTACACATTAATATGGATCCCAGGGCCTGAAGGAGAGTTTCCTCTCCTTCAGACCCTGGGAACCATCAGGGATACCTTCCGATACTTGAGTCCCATTGACTTGTATTGGTATCGGGTATCGGTATCGGATCAGATCCGATACTTTGCCGGTATCGGCCGATACTTTCCGATACCGATACTTTCAAGTATCGGACGGTATCGCTCAACACTAGTAAACGGTGGGCTTACAGTGAGGGAAGGGATGTCGCGTTGCTGACTAGCTTCATTGTGAGAGGGTGCTACAACATTAAGGGACGTTTGGTAGTTTGTCCAGGCTTGCAAGTGCATGGTGGTTAAATGTCTACGCATGCAACTTGCATTTAGATTTTTAACATTCTGACCTCTGCTGAAGGTCCTTGAGCATTTTTTACAGATGACTTTGCACTGATCATTGGGATCTTGGTTAAAAAAAATTCCAGACTGCACTCTTTCTACTATCGGATACCTTTTCAGGCATTGCACACTGAGCTACTTTAACCGGATGGCCACGCTGTCCTACAACTGGTTTTGGTTTTGCCACACGTTTTTGGCCAGATACGGGCCTGCCAGATGGAACCTGTTGCGATGTTGATGCCTGCTGCGGCTCCTCCTCCTCCGCTTCAGAGCTACTGCCGCCTGCACCCTGTTCCCCAATGGCTGCCAATCAGGGTCAACAACAGGGTCATCTATGACCTCCTCTTCTATGTCCTGTGCACCTTCCTCTGGGTCACCGTGTAAGCCGGTGCTATAGCGTTCGTGACGGGGCTCCATAGTCTCATCGGGGTCAGATTCTGGATCAGTACACTGCGAGGGCAATGTTCTGATCTGAGTCAAAGGAACAGCATAATAATCTGGCTGTGGCTGTGCATCTGTGCACTCCATGTCCGATTCATCTTGTAATGGGCATGGCCTGTTAACAATTTCCCTTTCTAACCCAGGCACGGTATGTGTAAAGAGCTCCATGGAGTAACCAGTTGTGTCACCTGACGCATCCTTCACTGTTGTTCTGGGTGAAGGACACAAGGAAGCGACTTGTTCCTGACTGGGAGCATCCACTGACGACGCACTGCTCTGACATTTGGCACTTTCCGAGGAGGAGGCGAAACAGCTAGAGGCAGAGTCAGCAATGAAAGCCAATACTTGTTCCTGCTGCTCCGGCTTCAAAAGCGGTTTTCCTACTCCCAGAAAAGGGAGCCTTCGAGGCCTTGTGTAGCCAGACGATGACGCTGGCTCAGCAACTCGAGAATTAGGGGCTATATTGCTTTTCCCACGACCACCTGATGCTCCACGACCACCAACACTACCATCATTACCAGCTGGCAATGACCGCCCACGGCCACGACCTCTTCCACCAGACTTCCTCATTCTTGGAAAAATGTAACCAAACTAACAACCGTTATGTGGTCTGTTATGATCCGGTGACCTTGGAGCCGCAGGAGAGACTTTCTCAGGAGTAGGTGGTACCTGTACTGACCTCAACCCCTAAACTAACACCGCAACTAGAAGTAGCCGTGGGATGTACCTAACACGTCCTAGACACCTCGACACAGCCAGAGGACTAAATACCCCTATAGATGGAAATGGGAATTCTATCTTGCCTCAGAGCAGAACCCCAAAGGATAGGCAGCCCCCCACAAATATTGACTGTGAGTATAAGAGGAAAAACACACGCAGGCAGAAAAACAGGATTTAGCAAAAGAGGCACTTCTAGCTAAATAGAAAAGGATAGGACAGAATTCTAAGCGGTCAGTATTAAAATCCTAAAAATATCCACAGCAGATAATACAAATATTCTACATCTATCTAAAGACATAGAGAGTATATCTGCATCTCCTGAGAATCCAGCATGACTGAAAAATCCAAACAAAGTCTAAGCCGGACAAAAACACAATGAATTGCACTGAATTGCAAAGCACACTGCATGTGTGCACAGAGACAAAAAAACAGATACTTATCTTAGCAGAATTGGCAGCAGGGCATGAGGAGCCAGAGAGAGATGCAATCCCTCCAAGTACAATGGACAACTGGCATGGACTCATGGATCCTGCACACCTAAATACCTAATAGAGCTGCAATCAGCAGAAACACCTGCCCGGATTACAACCCCAAGACAACTGCACTACCACCAACAACCACCGGAGGGAGCCCAAGAGCAGAATTCACAACAGTGATCCTGTAAAACCAGGTAGAAGGTGTACGTGAACTTGTTGTGAATTTAAATCTCCTTTTTTATGTGTGGGAGAATGCAGGAAAAAATCAGGCCCACTGTATTACACTACACTGTTTGATTGGCAGAAAGAGGCTGGCAGATATGGCACTAACGGGACTGACGCAGATGCACACACTGGCAATAGAAATGTCCCTCTTTATGTGTGGGAGAATGCAGGGAAAAATCAGGCCCACTGTATTACACTACACTGATTGGCAGAAAGAGGCTGGCAGATATGGCACTAACAGGACTGACACAGATGCACACACTAGCAATAGAAATGTCCCTCTTTATGTGTGGGAGAATGCAGGGAAAAATCAGGCCCACTGTATTACACTACACAGTTTGATTGGCAGAAAGAGGCTGGCAGATATGACACTAACAGGCCTGACGCAGATGCACATACTGGCAATAGAAATGTCCCTCTTTATGTGTGGGAGAATGCAGGGAAAAATCAGGCCCACTGTATTACACTACACTGTTTGATTGGCAGAAAGAGGCTGGCAGATATGGCACTAACAGGACTGACGCAGATGCACACACTGGCAATAGAAATGTCCCTCTTTATGTGTGGGAGAATGCAGGGAAAAATCAGGCCCACTGTATTACACTACACTGTTTGATTGGCAGAAAGAGGCTGGCAGATATGGCACTAACAGGACTGATGCAGATGCACACACTGGCAATAGAAATGTCCCTCTTTATGTGTGGGAGAATGCAGGGAAAAATCAGGCCCACTGTATTACACTACACAGTTTGATTGGCAGAAAGAGGCTGGCAGATATGACACTAACAGGAGTGACGCAGATGCACACACTGGCAATAGAAATGTCCCTCTTTATGTGTGGGAGAATGCAGGGAAAAATCAGGCCCACTGTATTACACTACACTGTTTGGCAGAAAGAGGTTGGCAGATATGGCACTAACAGGACTGACGCAGATGCACACACTGGCAATAGAAATGTCCCTCTTTATGTGTGGGAGAATGCAGGGAAAAATCAGGCCCACTGTATTACACTACACAGTTTGATTGGCAGAAAGAGGCTGGCAGATATGACACTAACAGGACTGACGCAGATGCACACACTGGCAGTAGAAATGTCCCTCTTTTTTTTGATATGGGAGACAAGGGATTTAATCAGGCCCACTATATCACAGTATAGTTCCTGTGGCACAAAATGACTGACAGATACCACAGACAGCACTGGCACAGATGCACAGATTTGGCAAGATTATTCTCCCTTTATTTTAATTTTTTTTTTGGATATGGGAGACAAGTGATTTAATCAGGCCCACTGTTATACAGTAGGTTTTCTGTGGCAGAAAAAGAAAGACGGATGCCACACACAGGACTGGCACTGATGCAGATTTGCCAATCTTAATCTCCCACTTGTTTTTTTTCTCTGGGAGAATTGAGAAGAAATCAGGCCCACTGTTATACAGTAGGTTTTCTGTGGCAGAAAAACAAAGACAGATGCCACACACAGGACTGGCACTGATGCAGATTTGCCAATCTTAATCTCCCACTTGTTTTATTTTTTTCTGTGAGAATTGTGAAGAAATCAGGCCCACTGTTATACAGTAGGTTTTCAGTGGCAGAAAAAGAAAGACAGATGCCACACACAGGACTGGTACTGATGCAGATTTGCCAATCTTAATCTCCCACTTGTTTTATTTTTTCTGGGAGAATTGTGAAGAAATCAGGCCCACTGTTATACAGTAGGTTTTCTGTGGCAGAAAATGAAAGACAGATGCCACACACAGGACTGGCACTGATGCAGATTTGCCAATCTTAATCTCCCACTTGTTTTATTTTTTTCTGGGAGAATTGTGAAGAAATCAGGCCCACTGTTATACAGTAGGTTTTCTGTGGCAGAAAAAGAAAGACAGATGCCACACACAGGACTGGCACTGATGCAGATTTGCCAATCTTAATCTTCCACTTGTTTTATTTTTTATGGGAGAATTGTGAAGAAATCAGGCCCACTGTTATACAGTAGGTTTTCTGTGGCAGAAAATGAAAGACAGATGCCACAGACAGGACTGGCACTGATGCAGATTTGCCAATTTTAATCTGCCCCCTTTTTTTTTTTTCAGGGAGACTAGTGAATAAATCTGGGCCACTGTATTAGAGTATATTTTCTGTGGCAGAAAGTGGCTTGAAGAGATATAACAAAAAAAAAAAAAAAAAGGGACTGTACTACAATTACTATCTCCCTACAGTAATCTCAGAAAAGTATGGCAGGCAGCAATAAAAAGGACTCCTGCACACAAAAGTCAAAAGTGTGGACAAACAAACAAGATAGCTGTGCAGAAAGGAAGGAGCAACAGGATTTGTGCTTTGAAAAAAGCAGTTGGTTTGTACAGCGGCGTACACACAGCAACGCAGCTATCATTTATAACGTTTCGACCATGTCCCTGGTCTTTATCAAACCTTATATTAGAGAATCAAGGAAGGGTAGAGTGGTGTAAAGTTGATAAATACTGAAATCCCATTGTGGGCTTGTCTGGTGCTGCTTTGGGAATCACTGGTGAGTTTAGGGACATGGTCGAAACATTACCTTATGGAATAGTTTGCATTTCTCTACTGCGGTGAGGCAATTTTCTTTATCTGGTAATTGAAATAAATCCTTTTTTGCAAATTATATGAGACTCTGAGTGCGACTGTTTATCATCTGGATTACAGTCAGTGGAATATTTTCACGTTCAGTCAGCACCTCCCAACCTTTAGTGCGCGTCTTTCCTTCTTTTTTACTGAAAAAAAATAACATATTCCAGAGGCGATTAAGTTGAGTATTGTGTCATCCACATGTATCCATCTCAAGGGTAATCCGAAGTCAGTCCAGCATTCAAGGAATAGCTTTAGTAGGTAGGAAGGTGCTTGAACTGTATAAAGAAAGACAACCAACAACAGAGTAAATAAAATTGGAATTAATCGGTGAACTATAACTCCCAGCATGCCATAGCATCTGCAGGACATGCTGGGAGTTATAGTTCTCACATGGGATCTCAAAGCAGCACTCCAGTGTTATTTTTCAGTGCTGGAGTGGGCTTTAATTGTGCCCACAATTTTATACTCACCCTCCAGTGTCTTCACATAGTACTTTACAGACACCACACTGGTCCCGCTGCACCATATTCTACCCGTAGCTTCCAACATAATAACATACTATTATATATAATAACACCACATATAATAGTGTTATTTATGTTATTAAATATTTTACCACTTTTTTTGGCTTCAAATATTTTTTCCCTATTTTCCACTTCTAAAACCTAGGTGCGTCTTATAGTCCGGTGCATCTTATAGTCCAAAAAAAATATATATGCTAGTTGTCCCCTGCAAAGTGTTCACACATTGGTTGATGGGGGGCGCAGGCAATTTCAGGAAAATCAAGCTGGTCAAATGCTAACCCATTCCTGACATGCGCCATACTAGTACAATGCATGTCGCCATGCAATCGCATTGTTCCGGTCATCTCCATGGAGAACCCAGATCCAAAATGGCTACGTTGTCCTTCCGAGTCCTTCAGTGAGTTGGCTTGTCAGCGCCTGCTGAGAGTAGTCGCAGGCAAGCCTACTACATTGCCTGTCAGATCGCTGATCAGACACAGTGCTATGCAAAGTGTCAGATCAACGATCTGACTTTATTTGGTAATGTCCCAACCTGGGACAATGTTATAAAGTAAAAAAAAAAATAGAATGTATAAAAATATTTTAAAAAAATCCCCAAATAAAAAAATATATTTTTCCAATAAATCCATTCGTTTATGTAAATAAAAAAAAGAACAATAAAAGGACACATATTTGGTATCGCCGCATCCGTAACGACCCGCTCTTTAAAACTATCCCGCTAGTTAACCCCTTAAGTGAACACCGTAAAAAATAAAAGTAAAAAACGAGGCAAAAAACAATGCTTTATCATCATACTGCCTAAAAAAAGTGCAATAAAACGCGATCAAAAAGACGGATGCAAATATAAATGGTACCACTGAAAATGTCATCTTTTCCTACAAAAAACAAGCTGCCATACAGCTCCATCAGCAGAAAAATGTAAACATTATAGCTCTCAGAATAAAGCGATGCAAAAACAATTATTTTTTGTATAAAATAGTTTTTATTGTGTAAAAGCACCAAAACATAAAAAAAGATTTAAATGAGGTATCGCTGTAATCATACTGACTCAAAGAATAAAACTGCCTTATCAATTTTACTACACACGGAACGGTATAAACGCCCCCCCAAAACAAACTCAGGAATTGCTGGTTTTTGTTCATTCTGCATCCCAAAAATCGGAATAAAAAGCAATTAAAAATGTCATGTGCCCGAAAATGGTACCAATAAAAAACGTCAATTCATCCTGCAAAAAACAAGACCTCATATGACTCTGTGGGCCAAAATCTGGATAAATTATAGCTTTCAAAATGTGATGCGAAAACTATTTTTTGCAATAAAAAGCGTCTTTTAGTGTGTAACAGCAGCCAAACATAAAAACCCGCTATGAAAACCTGCTATAAATAGTAAATCAAACCCTCCTTTATCACTCCTTAGTCAGGGAAAAATAATAAAATAAAAAACATTTATTTATTTCCATTTTCCCATTAGGGTTAGGGTTGGGGCTAAAGTTAGGGTTAGGGTTGGGGCTAAAGTTAGGGTTAGGGTTGGGGCTATAGTTGGGTTTAGGGTTTGAATTACATTCACGGTTGGGGTTAGGGTTGGGATTAGAGTTGGGATTAGGGTTAGGGGTGTGTCAGGGTTATGGTTAGGGTTGGGATTAGGGTTAGGGGTGTGTTGGGGATAGGGGTGTGTTCAGGTTAGGGGTGTGGTTAGGGTTATGGCTAGGGTTGGGATTAGGGTTAGGGGTGTGTTGGGGTTAGGGTTGGAGGGTTTCCACTGTTTAGGCACATCAGGGGCTCTCCAAACGCGACATGGCGTCCGATCTCAATTCCAGGCAATTCTGCGTTGAAAAACTAAAACCGTGCTCCTTCCCTTCCGAGCTTTATCATGCGCCCAAACGGTGGTTCCCCCCCACATATCAGGACAAATTGGACAACAACTTTTGCAGTCCAATTTCTCCTGTTACCCTTGTGAAAATAAAAATTTGAGTGCTAAAAAAATCATTTTTGTGGAAAAAAAGATTTTATATTTTCACGGCTCTGCGTTATAAACTTTAGTGAAACACTTGGGGGTTCAAAGTTCTCACAACACATCTAGATAAGTTCCTTGGGGGGTCTAGTTTCCAATATGTGGTCACTTGTGGGGGGTTTCTACTGTTTAGGTACATCAGGGGCTCTGGCAAATGCAAAGTGATGACCATTCCATCAAAGTATGCATTCCAAAATAGCGCTCCTTCCCTTCTGAGCTCTGCCATGTTCCCAAATGGTGGGGAAACCCCCACATATAGTACAGACCAAAAGTTTGGACACACCTTCTCATTTAAAGATTTTTCTGTATTTTCATGACTATGAAAATTGTAAATTCACACTGAAGGCATCAAAACTATGAATTAACACATGTGGAATTATATGCTTAACAAAAAAGTGTGAAACAACTGAAAATATGTCTTATATTCTAGTTTCTTCAAAGTTGCCACCTTTTGCTTTGATGACTGCTTTGCACACTCTTGGCATTCTCTTGATGAGCTTCAAGAGGTAGTCACCGGAAATGGTCTTCCAACAATTTTGAAGGAGTTCCCAGAGTTCCAGAGTTGACCCTTTTGCCTTCACTCTGAGGTACAGCTCACCCCAAACCATCTCGATTGGGTTCAGATCTGGTGACTGTGGAGGCCAGGTCATCTGGCGTAGCACTCCATCACTCTCATTCTTGGTCAAATAGCTCTTACACAGACTGGAGGTGTGTTTGGGTCATTGGCCTGTTGAAAAATAAATGATGGTCCAACTAAACACAAGACGGATGGAATAGCATGCCGCTGCAAGATGCTGTTCAGTATGCCTTCAATTTTGAATAAATCCCCAACAGTGTCACCAGCAAAGCACCCCCACACCATCACACCCCCTCATCCATGCTTCACGGTGGGAACCAGGCATGTAGAGTCCATCCGTTCACCTTTTCTGCATCACACAAAGACACGGTGGTTGGAACCAAAAATCTCAAATTTGGACTCACCAGACCAAAGCAAAGATTTCCACTGGTCTAATGTCCATTCCTTGTGTTCTTTAGCCCAAACAAGTCTCTTCTGCTTGTTGCCTGTCCTTAGCAGTGGTTTCCTAGCAGCTATTTTACCATGAAGGCCTGCTGCACAAAGTCTCCTAAACAGTTGTTGTAAAGATGTGTCTGCTGCTAGAACTCTGAGTGGCATTGACCTGGTCTCTAATCTGAGCTGCTGTTCACCTGCGATTTCTGAGGCTGGTGACTCAGATAAACTTATCCTCAGAAGCAGAGGTGACTCTTGGTCTTCCTTTCCTGGGGCGGTCCTCATGTGAGCCAGTTTCTTTATAGCACTTGATGGTTTTTGCAACTGCACTTGGGGACACTTTCAAAGTTTTCCCAATTTTTCGGACTAACTGATCTTCATTTCTTAAAGTAATGATGGCCACTCGTTTTTCTTTACTTAGCTGCTTTTCTCTTGTCATAACACAAATTCTATCAGTCTATTCAGTAGGACTATCAGTTGTATATCCACCAGACTTCTGCTCAACACAACTGATGGTCCCAACCCCATTTACAAGGCAAGAAATCCCACTTATTAAACCTGACAAGGCACACCTGTGAAGTGAAAACCATTTCCAGTGACTACCTCTTGAAGCTCATCAAGAGAATGCCAAGAGTGTGCAAAGCAGTCATCAAAGCAAAAGGTGGCTACTTTGAAGAACCTAGAATATAAGACATACTTTCAGTTGTTTCACACTTTTTTGTTAAGTATATAATTCCACATGTGTTATTCATAGTTTTGATGCCTTCAGTGTGAAATTACAATTTTCATAGTCATGAAAATACAGAAAAATCTTTAAATGAGAAGGTGTGTCCAAACTCTTGGTCTGTACTGTGTGTGGTATCAGCATACTCAGGACAAATTGGACAACAGCTTTTGGGGTCCCATTTCTCTGGATACCCTTGGCAAAATAAAAAATTGCGGGCTGATTTTTTAATTTTCACGGCTCCACATTATATACTTTAGTGAAACAAATGGGGGTTCAAAGTGCTCACCACACATCTAGATAAGTTCCTTTGGAGGTCTAGTTTCCAAAATCGTGTCACTTGTGGGGGGTTTCCACTGTTTAGGCACATCAAGGTCTCTCCAAATGCGACATTGCGTCTGTTCTCAATTCCAGCCAATTCTGCGTTGAAAAAGTTAAACGGTGCTTCTTCCCTTCTGAGCTCTGTCATGCACCCAAACAGTGGTTTACCCCCATATATGGGTATCAGCGTACTCAGGACAAATTGCACAACAACTTTTGGGGTCCAATTTCCCTGTTACCCTTGGGAAAATAAAAAATTGGGGACTAAACTATCATATTTGTGGAAAAAATAGGATTTTTTATTTTCATGCCCGGGTGTTATAAACTTCTGTGAAGCACTTGGGGGTTCAAAGTGCTCAACACACATCTAGATAAGTTCCTTAGGGGGTCTATTTTCAAAAATGGTGTCACTTGTGGGGGGTTTCCACTGTTTAGGCACATCAGGGGCTCTCCAATCTCAATTCCAGCCAATTTTGCATTGAAAAGTTAAACGGCGCTCCTTCCCTTCCGAGCTCTGCCATGCGCGCAAACAGTGGTTTACCCCCACATATGGAGTTTCGGCGTACTGAGGACAAATTTAGCAACAACTTTTGGGGTCCAATTTCTTCTGTTACCCTTGGCAAAATAAAACAAATTGGATCTGAAGTAAATTTTTGGTGAAAAAAAGTTAAATGTTCATCTTTTTTAAACATTCCAAATATTCCTGTGAAGCACCTGAAGGGTTAAATAACTTCTTGAAGGAGGGTTTGAGTACCTTGAGGGCTGCAGTTTTTAGAATGGTGTCACTTTTTGGCATTTTGTGTCATATAGGCCCCTCAAAGTCACTTCAAGTGTGAGGTGGTCCCTAAAAAAATGGTTTTGCAAATTTTGTTGTAAAAATGAGAAATCGCTGGTCAACTTTTAATCCTTATAACTTCCTAACAAAAAAATTATGTTTCCAAAATTATGCTGATGTAAAGCAGACATGTGGGAAATGTTATTTATTAACTATTTTATGTGATATGACTCGCTAGTTTAAGGGCATAGAAACTAAAAGTTTGAAAATTGCAAAATTTCCAAAATTTTTGTCAAATTTCCATTTTTTTCCACAAATAAACGCAAGTCATATCGAATAAATTTTACCACTATCATAAAGTACAATATGTCTCGAGAAAAGAATCTCAGAATCACCAGGATCCGTTGAGGCATTTCAGAGTTATGACCTCATGAAGTGACAGTGGTCAGAATTGAAAAAAATGGCCTGGTCAGGTAGTTGAAAACAGGCTTCGGGGTGAAGGCGTTAATATATTTAATGAGGTGATGAACACAGAGAGGTATTTATATATGTAGATTGGTGATACAATAAATTGGTTTGTAAGTAGAGGCTAAAAAATTGACTTGAGGTTGTGGTGCCACCTGCAGGTTATTGTTTTTTCTGAAGGTTTCTGAAAATGAATGTTTAAACTGTATTTATTGATCAAATCATAAATGTGTGGTTTGTTTGTGTCTGTTCTTGCTGAAAGGGGAAAGTTTACCTTTCAAATGGTGTATTATTTGTGTGTGTGGGGGAAGTAATCACCGAAAAAGCAGTACATGTTTACAAATGTATTTGCATATGTGACTCACCATTTGTGTGTGTGGGACGAAGTAATGTGTTTTCATATGTGACTCACCTGCAGTGAAGTGTGCAATCCTCGAATTTGCCTGAAATAGGCTGGGCAAGCACTTCGGCAAGCTGGAAAGACCCCAAGGCAAATGCCACCTGCAGGTAATTTGACCTTTGAAATGATGTATCATTTGTGTGTGTCAGTGGAGTATAAACAGAGCAACTTGAGGTTGTGGTGCCACCTGCAGATTATTGTTTATTTCTGCAGGTTTCTGAAAATGAATGTTCAAACCGTATTTATTGATCAGATTGTGAATATGTGGTTTGTTTTTGTTTTTTCTTGCTGAAGGGGGCAAGTTTACCTTTCAAATGGTGTATTATTTGTGTGTGTGGGGTGAAGTAATCACCGAAAAAGCAGTGCATGTTTACAAATGTGTTTGTATATGTGACTCACCTGCAGTGAATTTGCCTGAAATTGGCTGGGCAAGCACTTTGGCAAGCTGGAAAGACCCATGCCTGCAGGTAATTTGACCTTTGAAATGGTGTATCATTTGTGTGTGTCAGTGGAGTATAAACGGAACAAATGTGCAATTGAATAGGCAGTGCATGTTTACAAATGTGTTTGCATATGTGACTCACCTGCAGTGAAGTGTGCAATCCTCCAATATGCCTGAAATCGGCTGGGCAAGGAGTTCGGCAAGCTGGAATGCCCCCAAGGCAAATGTTAAGATTTGTTTGTGATGTCTGTAAGCAGCTTTGCGATAGTATGCTTTGGGGTAGTGTGGTGCCACCTGCAGGTCATTTTTCCATACTGCAGGTTTATAAAAATTAATGGTTAAACTGTATTTTGTGATCACATCGTGGATGCGTGGTTTGTTAGGCTATTTTCTTGCTGAAGAGGGCAAGTTTACCTTTCAAATGGTGTATCATTTGTGCATGTGGGTGCATTATGAACGGAGATACAAAGTAATCACCGAAAAAGAGTGTTTAGAAATAATATATAAGGATATATATACACAGCTCTGGCAAAAATTAAGAGACCACCACATCAAAACCCTGTCATGGGCAGCCCTTTCTCCCGACCTGAACCTCACTGAAAACCTCTGGAATGTAATCAAGAGGATGATAGATAGTCACAAGCCATCAGACAAAGAAGAACTGCTTACATTTTTGTGCTAGAAGCAGTGTGAAAGACTGGTGGAAAGCATGCCAAGACGCATGCAAGCTGTGATTAAAAATCATGGTTATTCCACAAAATATTGATTTCTGAACTCTTCCTGAGTTGAAACATTAGTATTGTTGTTTCTAAATGATTATCATCTTATTTTCTTTGCATTATTACAGGTCTGAAAGCACTGTTTTTTTATTTTATTTTGATCATTTCTCCTTTTCAGAAAAAAAACCCAAAATGTATTACTTGGAAATTTGGAGACGGGTTGCCAGAAGTTTGTAGACTAAAAGAACAATTTACATTTTACTCAAAAATATACCTATAACGAGATAAATCAGACAAACTGAATATTTTGCAGTGGTCTCCTAATTTTTACAAGAGCTGTGTATATATATATATATATATATATATATATATATATATATATATATATATATATATAGACATATATATACTGTACATATATATATATATATATATATATATATATATATATTTATATATATATTACATCTTTAACTTTTGGCCTTTTAGAGTTAATTTTTAGTGATGAGCGAATATACTCGTTGCTCGGGTTTTCCCGAGCACGCTCAGGTGATTTCCGAGTATTTATTAGTGTTCGGAGATTAAGGGTGTGTGCATACGTTGCAGATTTCCTGATTTTTTTCCTCACAGAAATGCTGCAGATCTGCAAGTGATTAACAGTACAATGTAAATCAATGGCAAAAAAAAAATGTAGTGCTAATGGTGCGGACAAATCTGCATGGAAAACGCAGCAGATTCAAAAAAGGACCATGTCAATTCTTTTGTGCAGATCTGCTGCATTTCTGCACTTTCAGCGCCATTTTTCAGCCAATGAAGGAGGACGCAGAGTGTGGGCAGCGTGATGACATAGGTCTCGGTCCCCACCATCTTAGAGAAGGGCATGACAGTGATTGGCTTGCTTTCTGCGGCTATAAAGGGGCTATAAAGGGGCGTGCACGCCGAACGCCATCTTACTTCTGCCGATTTTAGCATAGGGAGAGGTAGCTGCAGCTTCATCAGAAGAAGGGATATAGTTAAGGAGGGATGATTAACCCCCAAACTGCTTGTGCTGTAGCGATTTCCACTGTCCAACACCACCTTTTTTTTGCAGGGACAGTGGAGGCTATATTTTTGTGCATCAGCTCTGTAGCTTATTAGGCTGCCTTATAAGGCTCCCTGATAGCTGCATTGCTGTTTGCACGCTGCTGTGCAAACCAACTGCTTTTTTAAAAGCAAAAATCCTGTTGCTCCTTTCTGCACAGTTATCTTGTTTATTTGTCCACACTTTTGTGTGCAGCAGTCTTTTTTATTGCTGCTATACTTGTCCTGAGATCATTGTAGGGAGATTGAAATTGTACTACAGTCCTTGTATTTTTTTCATATATCTTCCAGCCACTTTCTGCCACTTACATTGTGTTGTTTTATACACTGGGCCTGAGTTTTGGTTCAGTCTCCCAAAAAAAAAGTGAGATTCAAATTCTCACAAAGTGGATATACTTCAGTCCTATTAGTTTGTCGTATATCAGCCAGCCACTATCTGCCACTTACATTGCGTTGTTTTATACACTGGGCCTGAGTTTTGGTTCAGTCTCCAAAAAAAAGTGAGATTCAAATTCTCACAAAGTGGATATACTTCAGTCCTGTTAGTTTGTCGTATATCAGCCAGCCACTTTCTGCCACTTACATTGTGTTGTTTTATGCACAGGGCCTGAGTTTTGGTTCAGTCTCCCACAAAAAAAAGGGAGATTTAAATTCTCAACAAGTTTATATACACCTTCTACCTTGTTTTACAGTACCATATAACGGTTGTTATTTTGGTTAGATTTTCCAAAAAATGAGGAAGTTTGGTGGAAATGCCCGTGGGCGGTGGTTGCCAGCTGGTACTGATGGTGGTGGTGGTGCATCTGGTGGTAGTGGCAAAAGCACAATAGCACCTAAGGCTGGAGGTGTTGAGCCAGCGTCATCGTCTGGCTACACAAGGCCTCGAAGGCTCCCTTATCTGGGAGTAGGAAAACAGCTTTTAAAGCTGGAGCAGCAGGAAAAAGTTTTGGCTTTCCATGCTGACTCAGCCTCTAGCTCTTTCGTCTCCTCTTCAGAAAGTTCCAAATATAAATGCAGCAAGTCGTCAGTGGATGCTCCTGGTCAGGAACAAGACGTTTCCTTGTGTCCTTCACCCAAACCAAAAGTGAAGTATGCGTCAAGCGACACTACAGGTTACTCCATGGAGCTCTTTGCACATACCGTGCCTGGGTTAGAAAGGGAAATTGTTAACTGCCCATTACAAGATGAATCGGACATGGAGTTCACTGATGCACAGCCACAGCTAAAAGCTAGATTATTATGCTGTTCCATTGACTCAGATCACTACACTGCCCTCGCAGTGTACTGAGCCAGAATCTGACCCTGATGAGACTATTGTGCCCCGTCCCGAACGCTATAGCACCTTACACGGTGACACAGAGGAAGGTGCACATGACAGTGAAGAGGAGGTGATAGATGACCCAGTTGACCCAGATTGGCAGCCATTGGGGGAAGAGGGTGCCGCTGCCAGTAGCTCAGAAGCAGAGGAGGATGATCCGCAGCCGCCATCTACATCGCAACAGCTGTCATCTGGCAGGCCCGTATCAGGCCAAAAACGTTTGTCAAAAACAAAAACAGTTTTAGGACAGCGTGGCCATCTGGTGAAAGTAGCACAGCGTGCAATGCCTGAAAAGGTATTCCATAGTAGGAAGAGTGTAGTGTGGCAATTTTTTAACCAAGATCCGAATGATCAGTCAAAAGTAGTGTTGAGCATTCCGATACCGCAAGTATCGGGTATCGGCCGATACTTGCGGGTATCGGAATTCTGATACCGAGATCCGATACTTTTGTGGTATCGGGTATCAGTATCGAAACAACATTAATGTAAAAATGTGTAAAAGAGAGAATTAAAATAAAAAATATTGCTATACTCACCTCTCCGACGCAGCCTGCACCTTACCGAGGGAAGCGGCAGCGTTCTTTGTTTAAAATTCGCGCTTTTCTGTCCTTACGTGAAGTCCCGGCTTGTGATTGGTCGCATGCCGCCCATGTGGCGGCGACGCAACCAATCACAGCAAGCCGTGACGTAATTTCAGGTCATTCAGTATTTTAAAATTACGCTCCGGCTTTGTGATTGGTTGCGTCGCAGTCACATGGGCGACGCAACCAATCACAGCAAGCCGTGACGTAATTTCAGGTCCTTAAGGATTTTAAACTTACGTCCCGGCTTTGTGATTGGTTGCGTCGCAGTCACATGGGCGCCGCAACCAATCACAAGCCGTGACATCACGGGAGGCTGGACACGCGCGCATTTTAAAATGGGCGCGTGTCCAGCCTCCCGTGACGTCCCGGCTTGTGATTGGTTGCGGCGCGGTCAACCAATCACAAGCCGGGAGGCTGGACACGCACGCATTTTAAAATGGGCGCGTGTCCAGCCTCCCGTGACGTCCCGGCTTGTGATTGGTTGCGGCGCGGTCAACCAATCACAAGCCGGGAGGCTGGACACGCGCGCATTTTAAAAATTTTAAAATGCGCGCGTGTCCAGCCTCCCGGCTTGTGATTGGTTGACCGCGCCGCAACCAATCACAAGCCGGGACGTCACGGGAGGCTGGACACGCGCCCATTTTAAAATTTTTAAAATGCGCGCGTGTCCAGCCTCCCGGCTTGTGATTGGTTGACCGCGCCGCAACCAATCACAAGCCGGGACGTCACGGGAGGCTGGACACGCGCCCATTTTAAAATGCGCGCGTGTCCAGCCTCCCGGCTTGTGATTGGTTGACCGCGCCGCAACCAATCACAAGCCGGGACGTCACGGGAGGCTGGAACGCGCCCATTTTAAAATGCGCGCGTGTCCAGCCTCCCGTGACGTCACGGCTTGTGATTGGTTGCGGCGCCCATGTGACTGCGACGCAACCAATCACAAAGCCGGGACGTAATTTTAAAATCCTTAAGGACCTGAAATTACGTCACGGCTTGCTGTGATTGGTTGCGTCGCCCATGTGATTGCGACGCAACCAATCACAAAGCCGGAGCGTAATTTTAAAATACTGAATGACCTGAAATTACGTCACGGCTTGCTGTGATTGGTTGCGTCGCCGCCACATGGGCGGCATGCGACCAATCACAAGCCGGGACTTCACGTAAGGAAAGAAAAGCGCGAATTTTAAACAAAGAACGCTGCCGCTTCCCTCGGTAAGGTGCAGGCTGCGTCGGAGAGGTGAGTATAGCAATATTTTTTATTTTAATTCTTTCTTTTACACATTAATATGGATCCCAGGGCCTGAAGGAGAGTTTCCTCTCCTTCAGACCCTGAGAACCATCAGGAATACCGTCCGATACTTGAGTCCCATTGACTTGTATTGGTATCGGGTATCGGTATCGGATTGGATCCGATACTTTGCCGGTATCGGCCGATACTTTCCGATACCGATACTTTCAAGTATCGGACGGTATCGCTCAACACTAGTCAAAAGTTATCTGTAAGAAATGCTCAAAGACCTTTAGCAGAGGGAAGAATCTTAAAAATTTAAATACAACGTGCATGCTTAGACATTTAACCAGCATGCATTTGCAAGCCTGGACTAACTACCAAACATTCCGTACCGTTGGTGCACCTGCTCAGAATGAAGGTAGTCAGCAACGCTACATTGCTTCCCTCACTGTAAGCCCACCGGTTAGGACACCACCAGCAGCAAATGTGGATGTATCGTCGCAAGGCCAAAGCAGTCAGGGAATCACAAGGTTATTGGTAGGAAACACTGTATGTAGGCCAACATCAAGAATACCATCACCAACCCTCTCTCTATCCGCCATGTCCACCACCACCCCTGCTAGTTCCACCATATTCAGCTCTCAAGTCCAGCTCACCCTACAAGAGACTTTCATTAAAAAAACAAAGTACTCATCCTCTCATCTGTGTACACAGGGTTTGAATGCCCACATTGCTACACTAATCTCGTTAGAGATGATGCCCTACCGGTTGGTTGAAAGCAAAGCTTTCAAAGACCTGATGGCCTATGCAGTACCAAGCTATGACCTACCCAGTCGGCACTTCTTTGCGAGAAAAGCCATCCCAGCCCTCCACCAGCATGTCAAAGACCGCATTGTCCATGCACTGAGGCAATCAGTCAGTGGAAAGGTGCACCTCACAACAGATGCATGGAGCAGTAGGCATGGCCAGGGACGTTACGTGTCCATCATGGCACACTGGGTTAATGTGGTGGATGCAGGATCCACAGGGGATAGCCATAGTGGGACAGTTCTGCCTAGCCCAGCCCACGGTCCAGGAAACAGTTGGCTATAGGCATTCGCCACCCCTCCTCCTCCTCCAGAAGCGAAAGCTTGTCCACAGAGCGCAGTTGCATGACCATCCGCAGCTGCCACTGTTGCACTCGAGGTGTCCCATTATCGAACAGCTAGTGGTAAGCATCAGCAGGCTGTGTTACAAATGAAGTGTTTTGGCGACAACAGACACACCGCGGAAGTACTGGCCGAGTACTTGCAGCAACAAACTCAGTCATGGCTGGGCAGTGTACATCTTTAGGCAGGCAAGGTAGTCAGTGATAACGGAAGGAATTTTATGGCTGCCAGAGCCCTTTCAGAACTGAAACACATACCTTGCCTGGCTCACACCTTGAACCTGGTGGTGCAGTGCTTCCTCAAAAATTATCCAGAGTTACCAGCCCTGCTCCTGAAGGTGCGAAGACTTTGCTCGCACATCCGCCGGTCGCCCGTACACTCCAGCCGTATGCAGAACCATCAGCGATCGCTGAATCTTCCCCAGCACTGCCTAATAATCGACGTTGCAACAAGGTGGAACTCCACACTGCACATGGTTCAGAGGTTGTGCGAACAGAGGCGTGCTGTAATTAATTTGTGGGAGGATACACATACACGGGCAGGCACTTGGATGGCAGACATGGAGTTGTCTGGTGTGCAGTGGTCGAAGCTACAAGACCTCTGTCAAGTCCTTCAGTGTTTTGAGGAATGCACACGGCTGGTAAGTGCAGATGACGCCATCATAAGCATGAGCATCCCACTAATGCGTCTGCTGATGCAAAGTTTGACGCACAATAAGGAGCAGGCGTCTGCAGCCGAGGAGGAGGGAAGCCTTGATGACAGTCAGCCATTGTCTGCTCAGGGAACTCTCCTGGACGAGGTAGCAGACGAAGGGGAGGAGGATGATAGGGCTGAATATTTATTGGAGGAGGATGCTTCTCAGGGGGCAATAGAAACTGGTGACGTTGCAAGGTCAGGTACAGGGTTTTTGCGGGACACAAGTGATGTTGATTTGGAAGAAAGTGCTCCTCAACCCAGCACAAGCAGTGAATTGACACCTGGAACATTGGCCCACATGGCTGAGTATGCCTTGCGTATCCTAAAAAGGGACCCCCGCATTATCAAAATGATGACCGATGACGATTACTGGTTGGCCTGCCTCCTGGATCCACTATCTAAAGGAAAATTACAAATTATCATGCCACATGAGAACCTTGAGCAAATATTGGCTACCAAACAAGCAACTCTTGTAGACCGTTTGGTTCAGGCATTCCCAGCACACAGCGGCGGTGATGGTTCTCACACGAGCTGTAGGGGGCAACATGGCAGAGGTGTTAGAGGTGCACAAATCCGAAGTGGCGTTGGACAGAGGGGTTTTATGACCAGGTTGTGGAGTGATTTCGCAATGACCGCTGACACGACAGGTACTGCTGCATCGATTCAAAGTGACAGGAGACAGCATTTGTCCAGTATGGTTACTAACTACTTTTCCTCCCTTATCGATGTTCTCCCTCACAGGTCATTCCCCTTTGATTACTGGGCATCTAAAATAGATACCTGGCCTGAATTGGCAGAATATGCATTACAGGAGCTCGCTTGCCCTGCTGCTAGTGTGCTATCCGAAAGAGTCTTCAGTGCTGCTGGTTCAATACTGACCGAAAAAAGGACACGTCTGGCTACCCAAAATGTTGATGATCTAACCTTCATTAAAATGAACCAATCATGGATTTCAAATTATTTTGCCCCACCTTCCCCTGCTGACATGTAGCTTGCCTGAAAAATGTCTTGCTTTTGGCCTCCTCTTACTGACTTCTCCAATTCCTCCATTTGCAGCTGCTGAATGTCCACCATAGGCCATTTTTATACCTCCCTAAATGGGCTGACTCCCCCTACAGGGCCATGGTCACCACCTGGCGCAAGCACCCGTGCAAGTACCGTTTGCCTGGACAGGTGGGTGGGCCCAATCTTGGGCGACGGCACTGGCACAGGGTCCCTTATAGTACAATGAAGTGTCTCTGATGGTGGTGGTGCACAACCAACGTCAGACACACCATCGTAATATGAGGGGCCCTGTGCCAGTACCGCCGGCCACGAGAGAGTGTTCCCCCCAGCTCGAACAGTGCTCTACCACTTGCAATACTTACCTCTCCCTGCTCCACCACTGTGTAGTCTGTGCTGTTAAATCCTTCAATGGCACTGCCAATACAAATTTGTTGAAATGATAGATGATAGTTAAAATATACAGGGGCCCTGGCTTCCACTTGGACCCGTTAATACTTTGCGTCTACTACCACTGTCTGCTACTGCAGAGGAGCCCACCCCTGTACCTAGCTATGCCACCTGTTTATTTATGAACAATTTTTGGCAGACATTTAGCCCACTTTATTATTTGGGCCTACTAACTGTGTCTGCCACTCATTACAGTTTTCCTCCACTGAACAAAGCAATGCCGCCTGTTTAGTCCTGTTACCACATTTGAACTGCATTTAGCCCACTTTATTATTTGGGCCTACTAACTGTGTCTGCCACTCATTACAGTTTTCCTCCACTGAACAAAGCAATGCCGCCTGTTTAGTCCTGTTATCACATTTGAACTGCATTTAGCCCACTTTATTATTTGGGCCTACTAACTGTGTCTGCCACTCATTACAGTTTTCCTCCACTGAACAAAGCAATGCCGCCTGTTTAGTCCTGTTACCACATTTGAACTGCATTTAGCTCACTTTATTATTTGGGCCTACTAACTGTGTCTGCCACTCATTACAGTTTTCCTCCACTGAACAAAGCAATGCCGCCTGTTTAGTCCTGTTACCACATTTGAACTGCATTAAGCCCACTTTATTATTTGGGCCTACTAACTGTGTCTGCCACTCATTACAGTTTTCCTCCACTGAACAAAGCAATGCCGCCTGTTTAGTCCTGTTGCCACATTTGAACTGCATTTAGCCCACTTTATTATTTGGGCCTACTAACTGTGTCTGCCACTCATTACAGTTTTCCTCCACTGAACAAAGCAATGCCGCCTGTTTAGTCCTGTTATCACATTTGAACTGCATTTAGCCCACTTTATTATTTGGGCCTACTAACTGTGTTTCCTCCTCATCCTGCCTATTGCCCAGCTACTGCTAAATGAGTCTGCTGGTACATTGACCCAGACCACTACATTCCCCTTGCACTCTACACAGCCAGAATCTGACCCTGCTGAAAGTCAGGTTCCCCTTCCCGCATACTATACCACCTTACACGGGGACAAAGAGGAAGATGCAGATGAAAGTGCAGGTTCCTTCATCAGGTGGGGGGGCATACTCGTTGGCGACGTCACTGGCACAGGGCCCCTCATAGTACGCAAAAGTGTCTGTGCCAGTGGGAGGCGCCACCCGCCATCAAACACACCGCCGTACTATGAGGGGCCCTGTGCCAATGACGTCGCCGAGTATGCCCCCCACCTGATGAAGGAACCTGCACTTTCATCTGCACCTTCCTACGAACGAGTGGGCCCACCTGCTTGCTCAGGATCACAGCACTTGCAAAGTTGAAATACTTACCTCCCCCTGCTCCACCACCATGACGTATTCCGCGTTTCCTGGGCCCATGAAAATCTTGAGCCAGCCCTACCCCCCCACAACTTTAGCCAAATGACCCCCAGTTTTCAATGCCTAACTATTATTATAAAGTAAATTAAGATTGACAAGCTTAAGTAATAAGAATTGATGTTTTTGGCATTAAAATGGGCACTGTAGGTGTTTTCCTGTCCTCCTCTCACTGCCGACTTTGATTCCCCATTGACTTGCATTGGGTTTCGTGTTTCAGTCGGCCCCCGACTTTTCGCAATAATCATCCGATTTCACCCGACCCGACTTTTGACTCAATCCGAAAAAAGTAAAAGTCGCTCAACTCTACTTGGCAGAAAACGCAGGTGTGGATTTGACGCGTTTTTTTGTGCAGATTTTGTGCGGATTTGCTGCGGATTTACTGCGTTTTTAGCCCTGCGGATTTCTATAATGGTATGGGTACAAAAACGCTACAGATCTGCAAAAAAGAAGTGACATGCTACTTCTTTTAATCCACAGCGTTTCCACATGGAATTTTCCACACCATTAGCACAGCGCTTTTTTTTCTCAGTGATTGACATTGTACTGTGAATCACTTGCGGATCTGCAGCTTTTCTGCACGGTAAAAAACACTGCAGATCCGCAGGAAATCCGCAACGTGTGCATATACCCTTAATCTCCGAACACTAACAAATACTCGGAGATCACCCGAGCAACGAGTATATTCGCTCATCACTATTAATTTTATCTTCACCTTGCTAAACTGTTCACAATAACAGTAATTTCGACCATGGTTCCCAAACTTTAACGTGCCACTGTATGCACATCTGCTCCATTTATTTTCTACACAACTGCTGGAAATACCTGAGTACAATGCTCCACTATCTGCAGCAGTCCATAAACAAAGGCTAGTAGAGATACTTAGTTGATGGGTGGTGCCCTTGTTCAATTGCCACTCCACTCATGCCAAGGGGGCACTTCAGAGCCACATTCTTTGTATATGTGGGAACCCCTGTGGTGAGACCCCTCAGTGAGCAACAAGTTTTTACAGTGAGCAACAAGTTTTTAACTTTTTAATTTGGGACAATCCTGTTGATAGAGATACTATTTTGAGTTGTTTGTTAAAAACACAGGCCAAGATTACTTGGAGGAAAATGTAAGTGCTTGCAGCAGCTATCAGGTCGTCTTGATCCCATTAATTTTCCAATAGATATATGTGGGTGGGTATGTTATCCACATTAACATACTTTTTATTCTAGCAAGTCCTGGCACCATATTTTTGAATACACATAAACACCCCGGCCAGGCTCTTTATTGGGGATATTGAGATAACTAGCAGAACTAATTCTTTGGCTGAGCATTTTCCAGACTAGGTCAGAAAAAGGTTACATGAATGTGAATCAGACAATGCACTTGAAATCCCAACACAATTCATACAGTAAAACAGCTGCTGCTGGATTTGGGGATAAGATGCACTGAGGCAGCAGGAATGTATGTAAGTCACTGGAAATCTTTCCTGGGATGACAGAGATTAATTTGCTATTATCAAGCTTTTATTTTTTTTTACTTAAATGAAAATTTTATATGAAATCAGAGTTTTATTATGTTAGAGAACATAATGCTATTTCATAGATGAACTGGCATTGATTAATATTTCTATGTAATCTTTCAGTATTTCTTTTCAGTCACTTTTGTAGGGTTTCTACTCACTCATCTGTGGTTGCAGTAGGCGCAGGAAGTGGTTTCAGTAAAATGTCCAGGCTGGTTTATTAAAACGTCATAAACCTTTAATCATAACCAAACAAAAAGACAGCCTTTTCCAGCACAGAGTGAGAACAGAAAGTAAATAGATGATACAGTAGTTTGGGTTCGCCAGCTCACATTAGTGTCCAGCTCTTGAGTTCTTTAGCAAGCACAAGCAATACTGGAGGTGTCATGGTTCCACCCCTCAGTGTGTCTGGGATGCAGTTACTGACATCTTGGCCGTCCTGTCTGGTATAGGGGTGTGCTAAAGCTGTTGGTACTTTGATTAACAGCTTGGCCATCCAATCTGGTACAGGGGCGTGCTGAGCTGTCAATGTATTGATTGACAGCTCAGCTATCCAATCTGAGACTGTGAGGTGTCAGCTGTCTCCATGTGTTCATTATTCCAGTTAATTGCCATGCTTCTTAACTGAGCTGTTTCTCCCAGAACTCTGCCAGACGTACATTCAGCCTGGGAAGTTTGTGCTTTCCTGTTCCTTGAGTTCTGCATGCTTGATCTGTTGCCTGACCTTGGACTTCGTTCTGACCATCCACCTGTTTAACCCCTTCAGCTCTGATCCATTATCCTCCCGGTACTCTGATCTCAGAACGTTACCTGACTACACTTTTGTCTCTTCCTTGTGTTTAAGATGTACCCTCCTGGCTTCTGACTTTGGACTACTTGACCACTGTGACTCACAGCTTGGCTGTGAGAAGTGACTAGCATCACAGGAGGCCTATCTACACACCTCCGACACAGACACTGAAGGCTTGTGCACACGTCCGGATTTCTTTGCAGAAATTTCCTGAAGAAAACTGGAAATTTTCTGCAAGAAATCCGCATTTTTTTTTTGCGTTTTTTTTTCCATTTTTTTTAGCTTGCAGAATGCTAAAGTTTTCCAAGCGATCTGTAGCATCGCTTGGAAAACTGACTGACAAGTTGGTCACACTTGTCAAACATACTGTTTGACAAGTGTGACCAACTTGTTACTATAGATGCTATTTATGCAGCATCTATAGTAAAAGATAGAATGTTTAAAAATAATAAAAAAAATAAAAAAATGGTTATACTCACCCAGACGATCTCCTCAGCGGCGTCCGTTCCTATAGATGCCGGTGTGGTTCAGGACCTGTGATGACGTCGCGGCTTGTGATTGGTCGCGTGAGTCACATGAGCGGTCACGCGACCAATCACAAGACAGCAACGTCATCACAGGTCCTGAACCACACCATCCATAGGAACCGAAGAGAGAGCATGCACCGGAGAGGCGGGAACACTTCGGCGGCCATCAGAGGGTGAGTATAGGACTATTTTTTATTTTAATTCTTTTTTTTTGACCAATTATATGGTGCCCAGTCCGTGGAGGAGAGTCTCCTCTCCTCCACCCTGGGTACCAACCGCACATAATCTGCTTACTTCCCGCATGGTGTGCACAGCCCCATGCGGGAATTAAGCAGATCAATGGACTCCTAGGTGTGCGGAATCCCCGCAATCCGCATTTTTTAATGAACATGTTGCTTTTTTTTCCGCGATGCGATTTTTTTCACGGAAAAAATCGCAACATTTGCACAAAAAATGCGGAATACCCTCCAAATAATAGGAGGCATATGTAAGCGTTTTTTTCGTGTTTTTATCACGTTTTTATAGCGAAAAAAATGTGAAAAATCCTGAACGTGTGCACATGGCCTGAATGAGACAACTAGTCTTCTTTTTATCTGCCACTCCATGCCCCCATGGTGGAGATACCATATGTGAGCAGCTAGTCCCACCCGTCTCTTTGACTGCTCATAAACCAGATCCTGATACGCCCTATTAACCCTCTGAGCAATATATGTGCTGGAGCCTGATTTTCCTGGCTCACATCACTGAGACTACCAACCTCAATGATAAATATCACCCCTCATGGACCTGTTCCGTGGCCATGTTACATACTCCCCTCTGCCTAAACCCAGGGGGCTTGGCACCTTACATGATTAAACAGTGGACCCTCAACAGAGTGTCAGCATTGTCATGCAGTTGCCCATGCCTATGCTCTGTATGGAAGCTAAAATACTGAATTGCTAGGAACCACGTTTCTTGGAAAGCCATCTCAGCTTCTGGAAACTACTTAGCCATATTACCCTTTTATGAGGTCAAAGGTGGTAATTTAACTGGCTGGCCCTAGTCTTTCAATTAGTTCATCGACATGGGCATTGGATATGTATTGAACTTAGAGACCTCAGTTAGTTTCCTATAGTCATTGCAAAACCACTATTCCCCATCTGGTTTTGGCACTAAGACTATGGAACTGGACCAGCTACTCTTGGGCTTTTCAATGACTCCCAGGCTTCACCTCTTTTGAGATCACCTCTCGGCAGGCTTTGGGAATCTGATACAGCTTCAAGTTCCCCTGAAGATTAGGATCCTTGAGAACCTCATGCTTTATGACCTGAGTACAACCCAGTAATTCTGAGAATAGGTCTTTGTTTTGATGTAGCAACTCTCGGCTCTACTGCTTTTGGACATGTAACAGCGAGTCACCACCTTGACCTTTTTCATGTCGGTTTCAGATTTAGCCACCACACACGGATCTTCTATGGTACACTTGGTAGGGCTTCCTTCTCACTCATTGGTGGACTTTATAGCTGACATCGTCAACCTTTTCAACTACTTCATAGGAGACCTGATTCACCAGAAATTTGCTCTCTACATTGGATGCCAGCACCAGTACCCAATTCCCAGGGTTGAAGTGTCTCACCGTCGCCAATCTATTGCACACCCTTGACTGTGCTTCTTGTCTTTTGAAGAGGTGTTCTTTTACAATGGGCATCACCTCAGCAATTCTCTCCTGCATCTGGGCCACATTTTCAATTACACTCCTGTAGGGTGTAGATTCCATCTCCCAGGTCTCCATCACCACATCCAGGAGTCCACCAGGGTGTAGGTAATACAATATTTCAAAAGGGGAGAAGCCAGTAGAAGCCTTTGTGACTGCTCTGATAAAGAACAAAATATATGGCAGTAGACAGTTCCAGTCTTGGCCATTCTTCTCTACGACCTTCTTCAATATGACCTTCAGGGTCCACCAAACCCTCCATCTGTAGATGGTAAACAGAGGTCCTGAGTTGGGTGATTTGCAGAGTTTTGCACAACTCTCATCACCTTTGACATATATGAAGTTCCTTGGTCTGTTATGATATCCCTGGGCATCCCTGTTCTGAAAAAGATATGGACCAACTCCCAAGCTACACTTGGCGGAGGAATTTCATAATGATATGGCCTCCAGATGCATTGTAGCATAGTCCAGGACTAGTAGGATATACTGATGCCCTCTGGTGGACTTGACCAGTGGTCCCATTAGATCCATGGCTATGCCATCAAACGGGACCTAAATGATGTGCAACGGCATTAAGGGGCTACAGAAGTGAGTCACTGGAGATGTCAGCTGGCAGGTGGGACACAACCTACAATAATTCAGGATTTCTCTGTGACAACTGGGCCAATAGAACCTCTGGAGGATCCATTCCTGGGATTTTTCTAACCCCAACACATGCATATAGGTATGTCTAACACCTTGTATCTGTACAGCACTGGCAACAGTAACTGCTCAATTACCTCACCACACTGCTTGGTTACCCAATATAGCAACTCCCCATTTGCAAAAAAATGGATATTGGGTGTCAGTCCTTGACTATTTGGAAGATAGCCGTAGGCACTACTATAAATTGTGGTGCACAAGTAGGTGCCCAAACCGTACTTATGTTGTGGATAAACTTGGCACACACGTGGTCAAATGAAAGTGAGATTTAATTGAAAGAGAGTACATACAATATTGACGTTTCGGTCTCAGATTAGACCTTCATCAATGTACCTCTCAGAGTATTTCACAGATTGACGTTCTAATGGGAGATTAATCCCTCTGCTTGTGGCTGGTACAGCTATAAATAGCAGGCTACACTTGGTGCCGGTGCTGTGCTATGCGGACGCGGCATCCACCGCTCGTCCCGAGCGGTGGATGCCGCGTCCGCATAGCACAGCACCGGCACCAAGTGTAGCCTGCTATTTATAGCTGTACCAGCCACAAGCAGAGGGATTAATCTCCCATTAGAACGTCAATCTGTGAAATACTCTGAGAGGTACATTGATGAAGGTCTAATCTGAGACCGAAACGTCAATATTGTATGTACTCTCTTTCAATTAAATCTCACTTTCATTTGACCACGTGTGTGCCAAGTTTATCCACAACATAAGTCCTTGACTATTGAGAAACACCATTAGGTACAGTTATATTATTAAATGCCCCTTTTAGAGTTACATCTCTGAGCAGTATGCAAATTGCCTCTTCTGAGCAGAGCATTTTCAAAGTTTCCCCCGAACACCTCCAGGTGAGGTATGTTGGCCTCCAGGGATGTTACCTCATTGCCAACAACCACACAAAAAGGAAAACCGTCAGCTGCGGCCTGCAACAAGGTTTCTTTAGGAGCAACTTGTCTAAAATACACATGCACCACTTCTGTATTTTTCACCCACTCCTGGTATTGTCTTACAAATACTAATCTAAAATACTGATCAAATACAGAATGTGGCCTAACTCCTGTGGGAATCCTCGGACATTCTTTCAGCATTGAATGCGAAAGGGGTATTTTGTACAGTACACGCAGGCAGCAGAATTTTCTTTTCCAATTCTCACAATATTTATCATTGTTAAAGTGTCCTCATAAAAAAATATGAGAATTACAACTGGATTAATCTGATTGCGGACCTGTTGGTCAATTTGCAGCAAAAATCAGAATTTCAGCTTTGCTTTTCTTCCAGAGAAATAAATGAAAAATGATAAATAAAAAAATCCATTCCATGTGAACATTAGGCCCCAATTTATCAAGACTGCTGTAGTTAACATCGGTCTTGATGAACAGGTGGGCTGGAATCTATTGCCTCTTATTGATTAAGAGCTTAACGCCTCTTAAGTAATCTGGAACATTGGACAAGTGGCATGCACCACCATGTGCGTCTCGTCACAAATCTTACTTTAGTCAGGGACTGGCGTGAGAGCTGTGGCATTCGAGACGTCGATACTTGTCATGATTTGGCAGAGCTGGGTAAAAAATTTGTCTAATTTATCAGAGCTGGGAAAAATGTTGTGACTTTTCAAAGCATTAAACTCCATAATCGTGGCTTAAAAGTTGCAATGAATTAAGCCCATAGAGCCATAGAGTTTCTTAGATTTTTTTTTGCCTTAGATTGTCTGTGGACTACCTGCCAACTCAGCAAGCATTGAGAGCAAAAATGAATAGTTACAAGAATGATGCAGAGGCTAATCTGTTTGTTAGAAAAAACAGTTCTCTCAATGCTAAATCTAACATACATTTACAACTGCCTAAGATGGAGTGTGTTTTTTAATTGTGTAATAATACTTATACAGTACTTACTAATGGTGTGAAACAATGATTGATAAGTGAAATACAACTGAACCAAAGCTGAGTCTGCCAAAAGAACAGAAAGAAAATAAGAGTCAGGATAATTTATCACATGGACCATCAACTATTCTGTACTTAAACCACATTGCACAACTAAAAATAAGAAACGTAAAAGTAGTGATGTTCAGTATGGTGACTAGATATCACTGCATTTAAGAATGAGTATGTAAATAATTACAATTTTTGGTAATTTTTTTTCAATGCTCTAAACCAGTGATCCCCAATCTTTCTTACTGTGAGAGCCACATTCAGCTCTGAGAGATGGCGGTGAACCACATTTAGCGCCTTCTCCCCCCACCGTAGTGACATGAGAACCTGTTAAACAGACTATAAGGTGCACAGGGTGGTAGTCATGGGTGAGGGGTTTCTGTGTTCCTACCCCTGGCACCTCATAAATAAATAATGTCTCTACTCCCTAGAGGTGTGTGTGTTATAACACTCACGATTTGGCTGGACTCCTCGATTGCAGTTGCAAGAATGGTCACACATTGAACAGGAGACACTTGATCCTTTTCAAACAAATGAACTTTACTGAGGAGTCAAAACTCCCTCTTCATCACAGCACAGCACGATGTTACATTTACATCTTTTTCAGCTTGAGTTATCCCTTGCTGGCCTGGCACCCATGGCCTCTGAGCTACTCTGTCTGGCTACACAGCTTTCATGGATTTCACTCCTTATATATAATCTTCTCAACTACATCTGTATCTGACTAAAACCAGGAAGTGCTTCCTCTTTTAACTACCCCGCCCCTTCCATACTGGGACTTTTCCTGAATACTTAAAGGGAACCTGTCACCCCAAAAATCGAAGGTGAGCTAAGCCCACCGGCATCTGGGGCTTATCTACAGCATTCTGTAATGCTGTAGATAAGCCCCCGATGTATCCTGAAAGATGAGAAAAAGAGGCTAGATTATACTCTCTGACCTTTCCCGGCGCCTGCGCACTGCAGTACTTTGCTCTGCCCTCAACAGGGCAGGCAAAGTATGCCTGCGCCGGAGCCGCGCAGCGTAAAGACAAGAAGAGGATGTCATCGTAAGAAGATGGGAGGCCCCGGACCGGACCACGACGCCCATAGGACCAGAACCACAGCGGGACCGCCCCTGGGTGAGTATAATCTAACTTTCAGGCTTAGCTCACCTTCGATTTTGGGGGTGACAGGTTCCCTTTAACTGTTCCTATGCTATACTTATCTATTTCCTAATTCTACTGTGCCCTTCATGGCACTTTCCCTTTCCTTCTCTATTTATACATCTATTGTTTTATCGTATTCCTATACTTATGTCCTAATTTCCTATCCTTATACTTTCCCTATACTTTATACATTAACACATTGCATATTTATCAAATTACATTTGAGTCAGCAACAACAGCAGTATTTAAAACATTCTGTAAAATTATTCATATTACAACATTCACATTAGTGCCTGTGATATTCTATGCACATAAACTGCATTTGTAATATACAAAAGCACATAACTTTTACAGAGAGGATAAAGAGCATGTTTGTCCCTGAGACACTCTTATAAGACAGCCAAAGTTTCCCCACAAAAAGTACACAGTGAACTTGTACCCCTTCCTTTATAGGCAGGATGTAATGTCTGTCTAATGCCACAGGCTCAAAAGGCTGCCTCGGACAGACTTGGCACAAGCTACTCCATCTGGCAGACTCCAGATAAACCCCTGTACAGGGATCTGGTTTTATAATAGATTCCAGTGGAATGCTACCATGAAAGGGCTTCAATTGCAATTAAATCTGGAAAGATAATGAGTGCAATAAGGTCTTATCTGGGTTAAAATGATGAATAGAGGCAGGGAAAATGATCACCTCAAAAGGTTGTGAAAGTCATAACCCCTGTGTTAGCTTGAAAAATTTGAGTGCTGTAGATTCTTAAAATGGTGTATCATATGTAAACTTGAAACAGGTGGAGGTAAATCAGCATTGCCAAACGTATAAGATGCTTAGATTTTTTTATCAACACTTTTCGAAGCACACCTGCTAAAAACCATGAAATAATAAAATAATAATAATAAAATAATAACCACAATAATAATAAAAACCAAGGAATGGTTGCCAAGTAGGGTCAGAGCTGAGAAGTCACATCAAGGACAAAGTCAGGATCCATAAGAAACAAAGTCAGAAACAAGCCAGGGTCAAAACAGCAATGCACTGAACAAACCAGGAGGAAAAGATGCACAACTAGCCACTAAGGTATATCTGACAGCTTCCAGCAGCAAGCTAGAAGATTTAGTAGGGTGTGGTGCTCAGGAATTGGCTGGAGCAGGGAGCTAAAAACTTCAGCTGGAAGCACACACACCCATACTGCCAGACTGGATGGCACCACAGGTTCCAACAACTCTAACCTTAGTGGTTGGAGAGAACCTGCTGTCCAGAGCTTCTGGTTCTGAAATTTCTATCAACAGCACTGCCCACTGAGTGACTATGGTGGCGCCTGGCAACAGAAACAGAAGTCGCAGGAACAGGCTCTGGTGGAAATGTTTCACAGGTAGTGTTGAGCATTCCGATACCGCAAGTATCCGGTATTGGCCGATATTTGCTGTATCGGAATTCCGATACCGAGATCCGATACTTTTGTGGTATCGGGGATCGGAATCGGAAGTTCCCAGTGTATGGTTCCCAGGGTCTGAAGGAGAGAAAACTCTCCTTCAGGCCCTGGGATCCATATCCATGTAAAAAATAAAGAATTAAAATAAAAAATAGGGATATACTCACCCTCGGACGCGCCCTGGTAGTAACCGGCAGCCTTCTTTGCTTAAAATGAGCGCGTTCAGCACCTTCCATGACGTCACGGCTTCTGATTGGTCGCGTGCCGCTCATGTGACCGCCACGCGACCAATCACAAGCCGCGACGTCATCCCTCAGGTCCTAAATTCTCTTCTAGGAATTTAGGACCTGAGGGATGACGTCACGGCTTGTGATTGGTCGCGTGGCGGTCACATGAGCGGCATGCGACCAATCAGAAGCCGTGACATCATGGAAGGTACTGAACGCGCTCATTTTAAGCAAAGAAGGCTGCCGGTTCACAGCGGTAAAGTCCAGGCTGCGTCGGAGAGGTGAGTATATCAATATTTTTTATTTTAATTCTTTATTTTACACATTAATATGGATACCATGGCCTGAAGGAGAGTTTCCTCTCCTTCAGACCCTGGGAACCATCAGGGATACCTTCCAATACTTGAGTCCCATTCACTTGTATTGGTATCGGGTATCGGTATCGGATCAGATCCGATACTTTGCCGGTATCGGCCGATACTTTCCGATACTGATACTTTCAAGTATCGGACGGTATCACTCAACACTAGTCACAGGATACTTTGCTTACACTGAGGAGCAGAATGTAACAATGTTTTGAACTTCTGAATTTCAGGCTCCATATCGTACCATCCACTACTACTTCGAATGTGAGACTACCATCATTTTTTAAGACAATCATCCTGACTATCTCATACATAAATTTGACTTACAACTATTTAGCATATGATTAGTTATACAGGTTCTTGTCATATCACTGCATTGTTATGATTTTTCTACCGTTGGTGAAAAAATATTTTTCTTTATGTATACTACAAATTACAACCTGTTCTCACATTCCCTTATAGCTCAGTGTATTATTAAGTTGGCTCCCAAGTGAAAGGTCACTAGTTCGAATCAAAGAGCAGCCATGACGAAGATGTCACAAGAAAAGAGAACCTGCATCATTTAGTTCATTGATAGTGGTTTCTCGGCCAGGAAAATTGCCATACTGCATCATGTGAGTATGAAATGTAGTCCGTCCATCCATTCAAAAGCCAAAAGGTGGATGTCTAGGCAAAATAACCGAGTCAACAAGTCAGCTCATCGCAAGGTCTATCAGTTCTGGTGTGACAAATGGAGCGCCCCCAGATGCAGGACCGCGGGGTACTCGGTACCGGGCCTCTCTGTCTCAGTTCTGGGGTCGTCACGGTGGCTAGACCCAGTCCGTGACCCTGCTAAGGGGCGTCCAATGAAAGGTGTAGGTGGTGGTGCGTGGTGCAGTTCGCGGTGAATAACGAGGACACAGGGTTGCAGTCTCTTTACCTCTTTACTGAAGGCTTCAAGATCCTCAATCCAGAGTATGGTTAACAGGGCTTTCTGAGACCGGCCGGTCCGATGGCACCTCCAGAGTTCCCTTTGCAGGTGGAAATCTGTGCCTACCTTCTAGCGCTTGTGTGTTGTAGTACTTCCCTGCTGAGCACCACGGGATAGTCCTCACAACTGTTGTGTCTGTTTCTGATGTTCTTTCCCACAACTTATGTCTGTTCTGATGTTCTTCTCCGTCCCCCAGATGATATGGATAGGACGCACCCGTATGACGGGTAGGCCTGGAGTTCTTCCGGGACCCTAGTGACGTCCCTCTCCCACAGTTGCCCCCTATGTCTGCTTAGGTGATTTAGGTGAGACAGCCAACCTATAATTAACTGTCCTGCCGTTGGTTTGAAGTAATGCTTGGAGCCCAATACTTCCTCGGCGTTCCGGCTACCCGCCTCAGTAGGATGTTGCCTCGATCTTACAGCACGACTCCTACTGGTGTTATCTCCTTTTTTTTGCTTTGATCTCGTTTCTCACTCTCCACAATAAACCTCGCTTCTTGTCCTTTCTTGAGATACTGGCGCGATGTAGTGCAGGCGCGGTTCCTTAACGTTCTGTCCTTTTCGCTAGGCCTCTGTCAGGATCCCACCCCTGACAGGGACCCCCCTGAATCTTCCCCTGCAACACCCTCTGCCACAGGATGTTGCCTGGTTCCAACCCAGTCAGCTTCTGTCTAACTTTCTATCCAACCCCCAGTTTTACCAGATTGTGAGGAGTGGCCTAATACATAGCACCCTTAGCTCCCCCTGGAGGCCAGACTATGAAGTGTATTGGTGTCTGTGATACCTGGTCAGGTGAACTCCTTAAGTGCCATCAGACGTACCATCACTCCCCTTAGCGGCGGAGCATCAGTACTGCAACGACCAGGACTCTGGGGCGCTGCACCAAACATGGCAGTGGAGGTGGCTCGTATGCTTCGTAATAGTGAGATTACAGACAGCCATGCAAGGACCATATGATGCGTGTTACACAAGTCTGGAATGATGGCGCAAAGAAAGGTGAAAAAACCTCAACTTCATCATAAGAAGCGTTGGCTCGAGTTTGCAAAAAAGTACGAGAAGTGGACAGTAGAAGATTGAAAACGTGTGATTTGGAGCCGAAAGTCAGTAGGCTAGGCCTTGATGGGTGCAAATGGGTCTGGATGAAACAAGGGAAAATGAGGCTAACAGACTGAGAAATTTAACATTGTAATAGTCTCACATTCGAAGCAGTAGTGGATGGATGGTGAGATATAGAGCCTGAAAGTCAAAAGTTCAAAACATTGTTACCCTTTGGCTCATCAGAGTATATCAGGCATACTTACCACACTATTGCATCCTGCTTTAAACACCTCTCTAACTGGCAGTATCTATCTCCAGTTTACCATTTTATTCCCCACCCTCCCCACCCACCCAGTATGTGAGCATCCAGATCTGCTCTTGTGTGTGGGGCAACTCCGAGAAGTCACCATCTGGAGACCTTCTCTTCAAAGCTGTTTTCTAGACCTGGTGCTAATGCACCAAGCTAGCAGACAGCAGTGTGCCACACATCATGGGCCTGTGAGCCACATATGGTTCTCGAGCCACAGGTTGGTGTGTTCTAACCTAAGCAATTATAATGACCTCTAGTGCTTACCCCTATGTTGCATTTTATTGTCCTCTTGGGCACATTATTGGTGTAAACATTGGATGGTGTTGTGTCTGTATCCATTGCAATAAAGACAGTAGAACTCCGTTGGGTAAGCAAATGACTGCTTCCATCATTTGCTCTTTTTCTGAACAGTACCTAAAAGCATTCAGCACATGTGCAAATACTGGCATCAGAATCTTGTGCACCTGCATATATGCTGAATGACCTCAGTGCCTTGTAGAAATGTTCATACAACTGGGAAAGTGACAACACGATTATTCAAGTGACCACTACCACTTCAATTGTCATAGACTTCAGTTCAGGGGTAAGCAATTAAGGTATTTCTGTATGCTTGGGCAGTACTGAACAATTTGGGGACATTTTATAAATATGGTCTTTCCCAAGTTAGCGTTTTGTATTTCACGTTAAGGCCAAGTTCATGTTGGCATTAGCCATTGCTCTGTTTGGTTTCCATTCCTTTTTTAATGGACTCTGTTCCTCAGTTCACCCGGTAAAAAAAAAATCAATTGGGAATGAGTTAAAAATTTGATTCCTTATATCCATATAGAGTCTACCCAATATGTATAACAATGACCAATGTTTTCTTCTCTTTTTTTTGTAATGTCTAGGTTGATTTTGGTATTTTCTTCTGCGTGGTTTTGAAATGAGAAATGAGTATTGTGGTCACATTCGTTGCTGGGGAGCCTTAATATTCTCATGAGGTAGATGTTACGGGAACATTATGAGGCTGTATACGGTGATTAAATCACTGTATGTCCACAGAGCATGAATACACAATGTGATAAATGGCTTACTTTCCACAGGCATGCTGTTGACAGATGATATAATTATGTACTCATGGAGAATCAGACACGTTTTATGTCTAGCAATGACAAAACCTCTTGCTATTCCAGATCACATTAAAATGTAGTCATTTTCAGCCTCTAGTCTTTGTTACCCTTCTAAAAAGTGATGTAATATTTCTATTCAAATGTGAACAGATTTTCCAAAAATTGTTCAAATTTAAATATGATACATTTTAGATCATTTAAAACTTTATTAGATCCATGAATTTGCCTTAAAATTATAAATTTAATTATATTATAATATTCTTACTAACATTTTCCATTGTAATTTCAGTGTATTAAAAGAGGCTATTCTAACCAGTTTTGCAGTGCTGGGGGATAGAAACAAGTGTGGACACTGAGCAAGCTCTTTAGATGGGCTCCTCGGTCTCTTTATTCCCTGATGTGGTTTACACTCATTTGATGCATGCCGCACATACTTCTGATTTGTGATGCACAATGCATATATATTATAAGTACGTTGGTACACATGGAAAATTAGCCAAACATGCATTGTCATAACCTGCCACTCTTCTTCTACCTCTGCCTACCACTCCCTGCTTCTAGACCTCCCTGCCCAGCGAAACAGTTGCTGCCCCAACTTTCTTTTTAAAACCGCTGGTGCTGTCTGTTTCTCACATTCATTGATTCTGGTTTCTTTAAAGGGTAAGTGTATGCCAAATTCCTGCTTCCTCAGCTTTTGCTCAGCTAGGTACTGGCCCATCCCTAAACGACTAGTTTCAGAGTAGTAAAGTTCTATAGTTTCTGGAACAGGGCTAAAGTCTTTGTTATTTCTGTATATTTTTGGAAGGCCTACACTAACCTTCTGCCAGTCCATCGTTGTAAAAGAACTCAGCTTGCCCTCACTTTAACATGCCTGACAATTCTCACCATATTCAATTTTGGTGCCGAGTATTGGTGTTTTCTCCTGTTTAGTCCAATTCCAAATCTGTAGCAACCCAGGAGATCCTCACTATGGATAGAAATTAAGACAGTTTGCTCAGGAAAACTATCCTGTTCCACAGCAAAGTTGTCAAGACCAAACGTGTTAGGTTTTGCAGAACCTGAGTTGTTTTAATGCTTTCAAACCTTCTGATCCTGCTGCCTTAACACAGGTATTACCATCAGCACAGCTACAGAAGATTCCAAAATTAATGCATTATTTATTTTAATGTACAGGCACATCTGTACTTTTCTGATAAACCTAGAAAATGCCCCAAACAACTATATATATTTATATATATATATATATATATATATATATATATATATAAATTAATATTTTTAAAGCTACACACAAGTGTTTCTTTTTTAATTTCAGCAGTAGTGTTGTCACTAATCTATGTTCTTTGTACCTAGTAATATCCTTATGAGCCGCCGTCTTTGTCTTTCATCATCACAGTACCAGTCAGACTCCTGCAGTTTGTGATCTACCGGATCGCTTCAGTGTTGTAAAGATTATAAGGGATAACTCAGGAGACTCTTTGCATGGAACAAGACAACTACAGGACACAGTTTTATAAGTGGTAAAGTCTATATTATCACACGGTGATTCAAACAGGTGCAGAGAGAAACTCAAGTCCACAACACTTGGTGTAAATATTAAATGCAGCTTAACAGTCTATAGGAAACTTCAGAGGAAAATGCAATCACTCAGAAAGTCTATGAAGCACAATTATTCTTGAGGATACTTGACAAGAATAAGTCCTTGGTAGTCCAAACACAGATAGATATGCTTATAAGGCAGTTCAAATAATATCTTAGCACAACCAGGGAGGCCTGGATAAAAGTCTCAGGTTTAAGCAGAGCAGCAACAGCTTACATGTCCAGCAAATGCAGATGGAAACAAACACAAGCAGCCAGATGGAGGATTACTGGAAACCGATGTATGCAGCAGAAACTCAGGAGCAGGTGCAGGTGCAAAGCCAGGGAGTCATCAAGAGCTGGATGCAAGGCAGAATACTCTAGCACAGACTAAAGGCTGGGGTGGAGTTATATAGCAGGAAGACACAGTGCACATGAGACCAAAGATGCCATCTTGGAAAATGGCAGTAATGCACAAAAGGTAATCAAAATGTTCAGAGTCCTGACATTACTCCCCTCTTAGAAGCGGCCTCAGGACGATCCTGGACCTGGTTTCTCAGGGAATCTTTGATGAAAACGAGAGATCTTCTGTTTGGTCTTGATGTTTTCCACAGGTTCCCAAGAGTCTTCCTCAGGGGGATATCCCTGCCATCTTATAAGATATTGGAGCTGATTCCTGCAAATCCTGGAATCAATAATTTCCTCCACCACAAATTGTTCTTGCCCATCAATCAACACAGGCTGCGGAGGTGGCACAACACGTCCCTGGAAGGTATTAGGAGATACAGGCTTTAGTAATACATGAAAAACTGGGTGTACCTTCATAGTCCTAGGCAGCTTCAGCCGGCAGGCCACAGAGCTCACAATACCGTTGATCTTGAAAGGGCCAATGAATTTCTGTCCAAGTTTTTGTGAAGGAACGTTTAACTTCAGATTCTTAGTTGATAACCACACGGAATCTCCTACCTCGAACATGGGTGCAGGTTTACGGAATCTATCAGCCGATGTCTTATAACGTTCTTGAGCCGTGGTCAGGGATTCCTTCAGAACCTCCAGATTTTGCCTCATCTCATTCAGCCTTTCCTTAACTGCTGGAACCGGAGTATTAATCAGAGACCTAGGTAAGATACATGGATGATAACCCAGATTGGCAAAGAAAGGAGTGAACTTAGTGGAGGCGCTCTGAGAATTGTTGTATGAAAATTCAGCAAACGGCAGTAATTCCAACCAATCATCTTGGAGATGGCTAACATAGCATCTTAGATATTGTTCCAACGTCTGGTTGGTACGCTCAGTCTGACCATTTGTCTGGGAATGGTAAGCGGAAGAGAGATAGACATTAATATTGAGTGCAGAGCAAAACCCCTTCCAGAATCTTGAAGTGAACTGTACTCCACGGTCAGAGATGATCTCATCCGGGACCCCATGCAGCCGGAAGACATTCTGAATAACCAAGTTCACTGTATCCTTAGCTGAGGGGAGGCCGGTGCATGGAACAAAATGAGCGGCTTTAGTCAGGCGATCAACTACTACCATGATCGTATTCATGCCCCCCGATGTAGGCAGCTCCACAATAAAGTCCATTGATATAGACCCCCAAGGTCGGGACGGAACAGGTAATGGTTGCAGGAGACCCGTAGGTGACACACGAGGAGTCTTGTAATGAGCACATACCTCGCAAGAGAGAACATAGTCCTTAGTATCCTTCAGGCAAGTTGGCTACCAGAAGAATCGGCTTAGGAACTCTTGTGTCTTCTGTACCCCCTGTGACCAGCCAACTTGGAGTCATGTACCAACTTGAGGATCATCAGACGGACGGCCTCAGGAACGTAGATACGTTGATCTCTGAACCACATGCCACCCTTAAAGACAAGATTAATATTAACAGGTGGGTTGGCCAGAAATACATCACCGTCATAAGCCTCCCTGCACTTCTTCCACAAGTCCTGATCGTGCATAACTCCGATGAAATTGGCATCAGATAGAATGGTCTTGGACGGGGCTCCAGGTACGGAGTCCGCAGCATGGATTCGGGATAAAGCATCAGCCTTCCCACTACGAGAACCTGGACGGTACGACAGAACAAAATTAAATTGATTTAAAAATAAATTCCAACGAGCCTGACGAGGAGAAAGACATCTAGCGGATCTGAGGAACTCTAAATTGTGATGGTCAGTAAGCACTACGATCTGTTGTGCAGCTCCTTGCAGATGATGCCTCCATTCCTTGAAAGCCGCAATAATAGCCAGCAATTCCTTGTCTCCCACATCGTAATTCTTCTCTGCTGAGGTTAGTCTATGGGAAAAGAAAGCACAAGGATGTAGCAGACCCTTCTCTCCAGTTCTTTGGGAGAGAATAGCCCCCAAAGCATTATCAGAAGCGTCCACCTCCACAATGAAAGAAAGTGTTGGATCTGGGTGTATCAACAGCGGTGCTGAGGTGAAACAGATCTTAAGCCGATCAAAAGCTTCTTGAGCCTGTGATGACCACTTAAAGGGCTTTTCCTTCTTTGTCAAGGAAGTAATGGGACGGACAATATCAGAAAAATTTCGAATAAAACATCTGTAGAAATTTGCAAAACCAATAAAACGTTGCACCTCCTTAACATTCTTGGGTACCGGCCAGTCAAGGATAGCCTGAATCTTACCAGATTCCATGTTCAGCCCCTGGGGAGAGATGATATAACCTAAGAACTGTATCTCAGAACGATGGAACTCGCATTTCTCTGGCTTGATATACAGATGGTTCTCTTTCAGACGTCTTAAAACAGCTTTGACATGTTCTTCATGTTCCTGTAGAGAGTCAGAAAAGATTAGTATAAAGTCCAAATAGATCACCACAAACTGGTCCAACAAATCTCTGAAAATGTCATTAGCAAGGTGTTGAAACATTGCAGGGGCATTACAAAGCCCGAAGGGCATCACGAGATATTCAAAGTGTCCATACCGGCATCGGAATGCTGTCTTCCACTCATCCCCTGGATGAATACGCACCAAATTATAAGCCCCACGGAGATCCAGTTTAGAGAACACCTTAGCATGGCGGACTCTTTCCAGTAATTCGGGAATCAGAGGCAAAGGGTAACGATTCCGTACGGTTACCTTATTGAGCTCTCGATAGTCCACACAGGGTCTCAGGGACCCATCCTTCTTCTTTACAAAAAATATAGGTGCCCCTGCTGCTGAAGAAGAAGGACGTATGAAGCCTTTGGCCAGATTTTCATCAATATACTCCTTTAAGGCTTGAAGCTCAGGTGCCGCCAAAGGATATACGTTACCAAAAGGAATAGCTGCCCCAGGAAGTAACTCAATGGGACAGTCATAATGCCTGTGTGGAGGAAGCTGATCTGCATTCTTCTTGTCACAGATTTCAGAGAACTCTTTATATGCTGAAGGTAAAGTAAATACCTGTACCGGTGGTTCCATAGCTGTGGACTCGGGGACAGCTTCAGTTAATGCTGAGTTGCTCCTTGTTGGAAAGATAATCTCCTTGGTCTCCCAGTTGATAGTTAGATTCTGAGAATGCAGCCAAGGGATGCCTAAAATCACAGGAAAATGAGAAGAATTTAACAAGAAAGAGAGTTGCTCTTCATGATTAGGCTCCAACAAAATCTCAAGGGGTGCAGTCTCCTGATCCACAGGCCCGGAGATTAAAGGTGACCCATCCACTGTTTCCATGGTAATTGGAGAGGCTCTTTGCTGAATTTCAATACCATGTTCCTTGGCAAATGCGATATCCATAAAATTGCCACCTGCACCAGAGTCAATCATAGCTGCACTGGAAATCCACTGTCCTGTACACAGGATCTTAATTGGGAGAGAACAGTGAGAGTTCTTTTCATTTAGCTCCTTGGCTGGTGAAGTCATAGAAAGTGAATGGAATACAGCGTTTAAAGGTAGGCTACATTCAGAGATGTCAGATTCATCATCATAGTTGTCATACTCCCCTACTGCTGCTAGCACCTTGTTAGGCTGCTTGGGACACTTGGGACAGTTAATTAGAAAGTGGTCAGAGTGGCCGCAGTAGAAACATAGACTTTCTCGAAGGCGATGCTCCCGGCACTCATTACTCTCGCGCCTCTGAACAGAATCAATTTGCATGGGCACCTCCTCTACCTCTCGAAATGTTTTACCTGCAGGCTCTTTGGAAGGAAGGGAAAAGTTAGAAATACGGTTATATGCAGCAAACTTCTCCTGCCTACGCTCAGTAAGGCGAATGTCAATGCGCACACAATGCTGTATAAATGTTTCTAGCTCTTGTGGTGATTCAGAGCGAGCTAATTCATCCTTTACAATGCTAGACAGACCCCTATTTAAAATAGGTAATTGTGCATAACTGTCCCAATTAGTATCTACCGCTAATCTCCTGAATTCAGTAACATACTCAATAACAGAACATTTAGCCTGGCGTAAAGACAATAAAGCAGATTCAGCGGTTGCACGGCGATTAGGGTCATCAAACATTAATGCCATAGTGGCCAAAAAATCATCCAAATTATTTAACCGCGGGTCACGAGACTCAATCATTGGATTCGCCCAGGCGAGCGCTCGTGCGGTCAGCAGCATTATTACACACAATACTTTGGATCTATCATTAGGAAAACGGTCAGCATGCACATCAAAATATAGCATACATTGATTCGCAAAGTCACAAAATTTGTGGCGATCACCATTAAATCTGAATGGGGGCAACTTAGGTGGGCTAGCTGGTGGCGGTTGCCCAGATGGTAAAGTCGCTTGTGCAGCCATTTGCGTGCTTATGTCCTGAAAAGCCCGTCCATACTGGGACTCTATACCAGCAAGTTTGTTTTCCTGGGCTGCCATGCGGGTGCTTAAGTCCTGCAAAGTTTGTCCAAACACTTGCTGATTGTGTTCAAAGCTTCCAAACTTCTTTTGCAGACCTTCCACATCTTTCTGTAGTGATCTAATTATGGAGAACACCTGCTCTAGTCTGCTTTCTGCAGTCATTGTTCCAGCAGTCTCCTCTTTTGAGGCAAGAGTATCCTGTAAAGATTATAAGGGATAACTCAAAAGACTCTTTGCATGGAACAAGACAACTACAGGACACAGTTTTGTAAGTGGTAAAGTCTATATTATCACTCGGTGATTCAAACAGGTGCAGAGAGAAACTCAAGTCCCAAGCGCTGGGTGTAAATATTAAACGCAGCTTAACAGTCTATAGGAAACTTCAGAGGAAAATGCAATCACTCAGAAAGTCTATGAAGCACAATTATTCTTGAGGATACTTGACAAGAATAAGTCCTTGGTAGTCCAAACACAGATAGATATGCTTATAAGGCAGTTCAAATAATATCTTAGCACAACCAGGGAGGCCTGGGTAAAAGTCTCAGGTTTAAGCAGAGCAGCAACAGCTTACATGTCCAGCAAATGCAGATGGAAACAAACACAAGCAGCCAGATGGAGGATTACTGGAAACCGATGTATGCAGCAGAAACTCAGAGCTGAGTAGCAGGATCTCCACACAGGTTCACAGGAGCAGGTGCAGGTGCAAAGCCAGGGAGTCGTCAGGAGCTGGATGCAAGGCAAAATACTCTAGCACAGACTAAAGGCTGGGGTGGAGTTATATAGCAGGAAGACACAGTGCACATGAGACCAAAGACTCCATCTTGGAAAAGGGCAGTAATGAACAAAAGGTAATCAAAATGTTCAGAGTCCTGACAAGTGTTTGCTGGGCGATCTGGGAGTCACAACTGAATGTAAGTCTATGAGAGCCAGAACAAAGCTGTCATAGACTTACACTGAGAACATGCAACTGTTATCTCTGATTTTAGTTAAGTCAGAAATTTCAGTCACAAGTTGGTTGGCTGGGACCGGAGTGGCTCTGGGAAGAGATGAAGACGGCAGCTGGTAAGAATAATACTACGGTCAGGGAGTTTATATTAGTTTCACCACTCCTGAGCTATAATAAAACAAAATGCTGGAACAGTGCTTTAAATATTATGTCACATTTCAGCAAAAAGAAAAAACAGAGCCAAAGTGTATCAGTATTTTCTTAAAATACAATACATGTGCTTGGAGGATAAGAGGTTCAATATTGAACTTATGGAAGGGACTCTAGGAGTGGTAATTGTCTGCTGTTTAAGGGGTACAAAATATCCGCCGTGCCATGTGTTTTGACAACCCACGCTATGCCACTGTACAGCAACATTTGTCATGCACATGCAACACAGTACAAAGTGGTTCTCTGTTCAGCCTGCTGTATGCCAGACCAGTGAAAAGCCAATCATATGCTTATTTTAACCAATTCATGTGTGTCCTACCTGTAAATTTCCATTTGCATCGAGGAAGGCTGGGATAAGGGGTAGGCCAGAGTAGGCCTAGGATGCTAGCTCCTGCCTCCCCATGGGAGGCACACTGTGCTGAATACCTGAGTGCGCTCTTCGCCTTCCCCCAGCCACAGGCATTTAGCTCAGTGACTCCCAGGGCATATTATTATTGTTATCTATTTATATAGCACCATTGATTCCATGGTGCTGTACATGAGAAGGGGTTTCAGACAAATTACAGATATCACTTACAGTAAACAAATTAACAATCACAGACTGATACAGAGGGCAGATGACCCTGCCCTTGCGCACTTACATTCTACAGGATGGTGGGGAAGGAGACAGTAGGTTGGGGGGTTGCAGCAGCTCCAGTGTTGGTGAGGCGGTAGCTCAGATAGTGGTGAGGAGGCAGCGGGGTCATTGCAAGCTGTAAGCTTTCCTGAAGAGGTGGGTTTTCAGGTTCAGTCTGAAGGATCCGAATGTGGTTGATAGTCGGACGTGTTGGGGCAAAGAATTTCAGATGATGGGGGATATTTGTGAGAAGTCTAGGAGGCAGTTGGTTGAGGAGTGAATAAGTGTGGAGGAGAGAAGGAGGTCTTGGGAGGACTGGAGATTACTTGAGGGAAGATGTCGGGAGATTAGTTCAGAGATATAAGGAGGAGACAGGTTATAGATGGCCTTGTAGGACAGTATTAGTAATTTGAACTGGATATGCTGAGGGAATGGGAGCCAGTGAAGAGATTTGCAGAGGGGAAAAGCGGAGGAGTAGCAAGGAGAGAGATGAATTAGTTGGGCAGCAGAGTTAAGGATGGCCTAGAGAGGTGCGAGGGTGTTAGCAGGGAGGCCACAAAAAAGGATGTTACAGTAATCGAGGTAGGAGATGATGAGGGCATGCACAAGCATTTCAGTAGATTGAGGGTTGCGGAAAGGACGGATTCCAGAAATATTTTTGAGCTGGAGGCGACAGGAGGTGGAAAGAGCTTGGAAGTTTGAAGGACAGGGCAGAGACAAGGGTTACTCAGAGGCAGTGGACTTCCGGTACGGGGGAAATCGTGATGTCATTAATTGTGATAGATAGGTCAGGTAAGGAAGATCTGTGAGATGGAGGAAAGATGATGAGTTCAGATTTGTCCACATTGAGTTTGAGGAAGCGAGAGGAGAAGAAGGAGGATTTGGCTGATAGACGATCTGGGACTCTGGACAGCAGTGAGGTGATAGGCCAGAGAGGTAGATCTGAGTGTCATCAGCATAAAGGTGGTACTGGAATTCATGGGACTTTATGAGTTGCCCCAGGCCAAGTGTATAGATTGAGAAGAGTAGGAGTCTTAGAACAGAGCCTTGGGGGACTCCAACAGAGAGAGGGTGGGATGAGGGGTTAGTGTGAGAGTGGGAGATGCTGAATGTGTGGTTGAAAAGGTATGAAGAGATCCATGATAGGGCAAGGTCTTTAATGCCAAAGGAGGAGAGGATCTATAGTAGGAGGCAGTGGTCAACTGTGTCGGAAGCAGAGGACAGGTCTAGAAGGAGGAGTACAGAGTATTGTCCGCTAGCTTTGGCTGTAAGTAGGTCATTAGTAATTTTGGTCAGGGTTGTCTCAGTGGAGTGATGAGGGCGGAAACCAGATTGTAGATGATCAAAGAGCAAGTTAGATGAGAGGTTGGAGGAAAGATCAGTGTGAACGTGCTGCTCCAGGAGTTTGGAAGCGAATGGGAGCAGCGATTTTGGGCAATAGCTGGACATAGCGGTTGGGTCGAGGGTTGGCTTTTTAAGGATAGGCGTGATTGTGGCATGTTTGAAAGCAGAAGAGAAGGTACCAGAATTTAGTGATGGGTTGAAGAGGTGGGTTAGAGATGGAATAAGAGTGGTGGTGAGGTTGGGGAGGAGATGGGATGGGATGGAGTCAAGTGCACAGGTGGTGAGGTGTGATTTGGAGAGCAGACAATTAAGATCCCCTTCAGTGATGTTGGAGAGGGAGGTCATGAGGTTTGGGCATTGGTTTGGTATACAAAGGGGTTGTAGTGGTTGAACAATGAAGACTTGCCTTTTTTGGTCGATTTTATTTTTGAAGTGTGTGGCAAAGTCCTCAGCAGAGATGAGGGAGGCTGGAGGGGGCAGTGGTGGGCAGAGGATGGACTTAAACGTTTTGAATAACTGTTTGGGGTATAGGCACTCAAGTGAGCAGTGTCAGTCACTGACACCACTCAGTCCTCTCTCTGCCTGTGCCCTGTGTTATGATCCTTAGTGGCTGAGGATCACAGAATGAACTAGCTAAGTTACTGAACATAGAACGAGCTCTAGGGAGGTGGTAACTGGACTGACCGCAAAACCTGATCCTAACCAAACACACTGAAGGTAGCCGGTGAACGTGCCTAAATTCCTGGACGTCTCGACGCAGCCTGAGAAACTTGCTACCCCTATAGAGAAAGTAAGACCTCACTTGCCTCAGAGAAATGACCCCCAAGATATAGGAAGCCCCCAACAAATAATAACGGTGAGGTAAGGGGAAAATACAAAACGTAGAAATGAAAACAGATTCAGCAAATGAGGCCCACTAATACTAGATAGCAGAAGACAGGCAGGGAACTGTGCGGTCAGTAAAAAACCCTATACAAAATATCCACGCTGAGAATACAAGAACCCCCACACCAACTAACGGTGTGAGGGGAGAAACTCAGCCCCCTAGAGCTACCAGCAAGCAAGGAAATCACATATTAGCAAGCTGGACAAGGACAAATAAATAACCAAGAAACATATTGAACACACTGATGAGCAAAAAATAACCAAACAGAAACTTAGCTTCTCTCGGCGAGACTGATAACGAAGGGATTCAGGAGAGATCAAAATAGCACTGAATACATCGACAGCAGGCAACCACTGAAAGTCCAGGTGAGCTAAATAGGAAACCAGCTAACAGATAACGAGACAGCTGAACCAGCCTCAGACCTGCAGAATGACACAAAGAGCCACCAGAGGGAGCCCAAAGACAGCACTCACACAGTACCACTTGTGACCACAAGAGGGAGCCCAAAAACAGAGTTCACAACAGTACCCCCCCCCTTGAGGAGGGGTCACCGAACCCTCATCAAAACCCCCAGGGCGATCAGGATGAGCCACATGGAAGGCACGAACCAAATCGGCCGCATGAACATCAGAGGCGACAACCCAGGAATTATCCTCCTGACCATAGCCCTTCCACTTAACCAAATACTGAAGCCTCCGTCTAGAAACACGAGAATCCAAGATCTTCTCCACCACGTACTCCAATTCACCCTCAACCAGCACCGGGGCAGGGGGCTCAACAGAAGGAACCACAGGCACCACATACCTTCGCAACAAAGACCTATGGAACACGTTATGAATGGCAAACGACGCTGGGAGGTCCAAACGAAATGACACTGGGTTAAGGATTTCCAAAATCTTATAAGGACCAATGAAGCGAGGCTTGAATTTAGGAGAGGAGAACTTCATAGGAACATACCGAGAAGACAGCCATACCAAATCCCCAACACGAAGTCGGGGACCCACACCGCGACGGCGGTTGGCAAAGCGCTGAGCCTTCTCCTGTGACAACTTCAAATTGTCCACCACATGGTTCCAAATCTGCTGCAACCTATTCACCACAGAATCCACCCCAGGACAGTCAGAAGGCTCGACCTGACCCGAGGAGAAACGAGGATGAAAACCAGAATTGCAGAAAAAAGGCGAAACCAAAGTAGCAGAACTAGCCCGATTATTAATGGCAAAAAAGTCACCCAATCATCCTGATCAGCAGAAACAAAACATCTTAAATAAGTTTCCAAGGTCTGATTAGTTCGCTCGGTTTGGCCATTCGTCTGAGGATGGAAGGCCGACGAAAAAGACAAATCCATGCCCATCTTAGCACAAAAGATCCGCCAAAATCTGGACACAAACTGGGATCCTTTGTCAGACACAATATTTTCAGGGATGCCATGCAAGCGAACCACATTCTGAAAAAATAGAGGAACCAAATCGGAGGAGGAAGGCAACTTAGGCAAGGGCACCAAATGGACCATCTTGGAAAAACAATCACACACCACCCAGATGACAGACATTCTCTGAGAGACTGGAAGATCCGAAATAAAATCCATGGAAATGTGCGTCCAAGGCCTCTTCGGGACAGGCAAAGGCAAAAGCAAACCGCTGGCACGAGAACAGCAAGGCTTAGCCCGAGCACAAATCCCACAGGACTGCACAAAGGAACGCACATCCCGCGACAAGGAAGGCTACCAGAAGGACCTAGCCACCAAATCTCTGGTACCAAAAATCCCAGGATGGCCTGCCAACACCGAAGAATGAACCTCGGAAATAACTCTGCTGGTCCATCTATCTGGGACAAACAGTCTCTCTGGTGGGCAACGGTCAGGTCTATCCGCCTGAAATTTCTGCAGCACTCTTCGCAAATCTGGGGAAATGGCAGACAAAATCACTCCCTCTCTGAGGATACCAGTCGGCTCTGAAACTCCCGGAGAGTCAGGCACAAAACTCCTAGAAAGAGCATCAGCCTTCACGTTCTTCGAACCAGGCAGGTACGAGACCACAAAATCGAAACGGGAGAAAAACAACGACCAACGAGCCTGTCTAGGATTCAGCCGCTTGGCAGACTCGAGATAAATCAGATTTTTGTGATCAGTCAAGACCACCACACGATGCTTAGCTCCCTCGAGCCAATGTCGCCACTCCTCAAATGCCCACTTCATAGCCAACAACTCCCGATTACCAACATCATAATTCCGCTCGGCAGGCGAAAACTTTCTTGAAAAGAAAGCACAAGGTTTCATCACAGAGCAACCAGAGCTTCTCTGCGACAAAACAGCCCCTGCTCCAATCTCAGAAGCATCAACCTCGACCTGAAAAGGAAGAGAGACATCAGGCTGACCCAAAACTGGAGCCGAAGAAAACCGGCGCTTCAGCTCCCGAAAGGCTTCCACGGCCGCAGGAGACCAATTAGTCACATCAGAACCCTTCTTGGTCAAATCCGTCAAGGGTTTAACCACGCCAGAAAAATTAGCAATGAAGCGACGGTAAAAATTAGCAAAACCCAAGAACTTCTGAAGACTCTTAACAGATGTAGGCTGAGTCCAGTCATGAATAGCCTGGACCTTGACTGGGTCCATCTCAATAGTAGAAGGAGAAGAAATAAAACCCAAAAAGGAAACCTTCTGTACTCCGAAGAGACATTTTGAGCCCTTCACAAATAAGGCATTAGCACGCAGGACCTGAAATACCATCCTGACCTGCTTCACATGGGACTCCCAGTCCTCAGAAAAGACCAAAATGTCATCCAGATACACAATCATAAATTTATCCAGATATTCTCGGGAAAGATGTCATGCATGAAGGACTGGAACACAGAAGGAGCATTAGAGAGTCCAAAAGGCATCACCAAGTACTCAAAATGGCCTTCGGGTGTATTAAATGCTGTTTTCCATTCATCCCCCTGCTTAATACGCACAAGGTTATACGCACCACGAAGATCTATCTTGGTGAACCAACTGGACCCCTTAATCCGAGCAAACAGATCAGATAATAATGGCAAAGGATACTGAAATTTGACCGTGATTTTATTTAGAAGACGATAATCTATACAAGGTCTCAGAGAACCATCCTTCTTGGCCACAAAAAAGAATCCTGAACCAAGAGGGGAGGAGGACGGGCGAATATGTCCCTTCTCTAAAGACTCCTGTATATAACTCCGCATCGCGGCATGTTCTGGTACAGACAAATTAAAAAGTCGTCCCTTAGGGAACTTACTACCAGGAATCAAATTTATAGCACAATCACAATCCCTGTGAGGAGGCAGGGCACCGGATCTGGGCTCATCAAATACATCCTGGTAGTCCGACAAAAACTCAGGGACCTCAGAAGGAGTGGAAGAAGCAATTGACACCAAAGGAGTATCGCCATGAATCCCCTGGCAACCCCAACTTGAAACAGACATAGCTTTCCAATCCAGAACTGGATTATGAGCCTGCAGCCATGGCAGACCCAAAACGACAACATCATGCAAATTATGCAGCACAAGAAAGCGAATAACCTCCTGATGTACAGGAGTCATGCACATGGTCACTTGAGTCCAATACTGAGGCTTATTCTCAGCCAATGGTGTAGCATCAATTCCCCTCAGTGGAATAGGGAATTCCAAAGGCTCCAGGACCAAACCACAGCACCTGGCAAACGACAAATCCATCAGGTTCAGGGCAGCACCTGAATCCACAAAAGCCATAACCGAATAGGAAGACAAAGAACAAATTAAAGTAACAGACAAAATGAATTTAGGCTGAATAGTACCAATGGTGACAGATTTAGCAATTTTTTTTACGCGCTTAGAGCATGCTGAGATAACATGAGTTGAATCACCACAGTAAAAGCACAACCCATTTTGACGTCTATGATTTTGCCGCTCAATTCTGGTCAGAATTCGGTCACATTGCATAGACTCAGGTCTCTGTTCAGAAAACACCGCCAGATGGTGTGCAGATTTGCGGTCCCGCAAACGCCGATCAATCTGAATGGCCAAAGCCATTGAGTCATTCAGACTTGCAGGCGTGGGGAACCCCACCATTACATTCTTAATGGCTTCAGAAAGACCTTCTCTGAAATTTGCAGCCAGGGCACACTCATTCCATTGAGTAAGCACCGACCATTTCCAAAATTTTTGACAATACACCTCAGCTTCATCCTGGCCCTGAGAGAGAGCCAGCAAGGCCTTTTCTGCCTGGTTCTCAAGATTAGGTTCCTCATAAAGCAATCCAAGCGCCAGAAAAAACGCATCCACATTCAGCAATGCAGGATCTCCTGGCGCCAGGGAAAAAGCCCAATCTTGAGGGTCGCCACGTAACAGGGAGATAACAATTCTAACTTGCTGAGCGGAATCACCAGAGAAACGAGGTCTCAAAGAAAGAAATAATTTACAATTATTCTTAAAATTCAGAAACCTAGATCTATCTCCAGAAAACAACTCAGGAATAGGTACTTTTAGCTCAGACATAGGACTGTGAACAACAAAATCCTGAATGCTTTGCACCCTTGCAGCAAGACGATCCACACTAGAAGTCAGACTCTGAATATCCATGTCTGCAGCTGAACTCAAAGCCACCCAGAGATTAAGGGGATGAGAGAAGCTGGACAGACTGCAGCAAAGGGAGAGGAAAAAAAAAAATTGTACTCAGGACTTCTCTTATCCCACTTCTGCGATGCATTAAACACTTTTTTGGCCTGCTGTACTGTTATGATCCTTAGTGGCTGAGGATCACAGAATGAACTAGCTAAGTTACTGAACATAGAACGAGCTCTAGGGAGGTGGTAACTGGACTGACCGCAAAACCTGATCCTAACCAAACACACTGAAGGTAGCCGGTGAACGTGCCTAAATTCCTGGACGTCTCGACACAGCCTGAGAAACTTGCTACCCCTATAGAGAAAGTAAGACCTCACTTGCCTCAGAGAAATGACCCCCAAGATATAGGAAGCCCCCAACAAATAATAACAGTGAGGTAAGGGGAAAATACAAAACGTAGAAATGAAAACAGATTCAGCAAATGAGGCCCACTAATACTAGATAGCAGAAGACAGGCAGGGAACTGTGCGGTCAGTAAAAAACCCTATACAAAATATCCACGCTGAGAATACAAGAACCCCTACACCAACTAACGGTGTGAGGGGAGAAACTCAGCCCCCTAGAGCTACCAGCAAGCAAGGAAATCACATATTAGCAAGCTGGACAAGGACAAATAAATAACCAAGAAACATATTGAACACTGATGAGCAAAAAATAACCAAACAGAAACTTAGCTTCTCTCGGCGAGACTGATAACGAAGGGATTCAGGAGAGATCAAAATAGCACTGAATACATCGACAGCAGGCAACCACTGAAAGTCCAGGTGAGCTAAATAGGAAACCAGCTAACAGATAACGAGACAGCTGAACCAGCCTCAGACCTGCAGAATGACACAAAGAGCCACCAGAGGGAGCCCAAAGACAGCACTCACACAGTACCACTTGTGACCACAAGAGGGAGCCCAAAAACAGAGTTCACAACAGCCCTGGCTGTCTTTCCTTCTCTGCGCTCCATTCTATTCGTATACATCAGATGCGAAAACAATTCAAGTGAGCGCCGCTGGGACAGGAGCAGGCCCGGATTTAGGGGTGGGCCCAAGGGGCCCTGGGCCACCCACCAAGCGGGGGCCTCCCACCAATAATGGGGATAAATATCTCAAAACATGTAAAATACACGTCTCTTTGCTGTGAACCATTTCTAATGATAACGAACATTTAAGAAAAGAGAAACTATTGAACGTTTAGGGACCTGGATACGGTCCTACATCTCAGTGGCTGGCGCAGAGTGGCAGAGTCATGGCACCTGACCTGTGTCAGCATCCACTGACCTGGCTAGCCAGACTTCCTTAGTACCCTCCCTGTTCCTAATGCTTAGCTTATAGCATGCGGCAGCCTTCTCCGATCCCAACAGAAGCTTCTAGTGCTACCTATTCAGCTATATGATCGCTCCCTCGAGTTAGATCAGATGAGAGTTTGTTCAGCTACCTTTGAGGAAGGAGGTGGAGCCACGATGTCGGCGCGAGAGGAGGATTCTCTTCGGCAGCACAGCAACAGCCTCTGATATATACAGCCCGGCAGCAGCCCCTCATATATATATACAGCCCAACAGCAGCTTCTAATATATACAGCCCAGCAGCAGCCCCTCATATATATATACAGCTCAGCAGAAGCCCCTCATATATATACAGCCCAGCAGAAGCCTCTTATACATATACAGCCAGTACAGCAACAGCCTCTGATATATACAGGTAAACAGCCTCTGATATATACAGCCCAGCAGTAGCCCCTCATATACAGGGGTTGGACCAAATAATAGAAACACCTGGAAACATCAACAAAAGTTAGTTTAATATGGTGTAGGTCCACCACTGCGGCGACTACAGCCTCAATTCTCCGAGGTATGAATTCATACAAGGTGTGAATTGTTTCCAAAGGAATTTTAGCCCATTCTGCAGTTAAAACACCCTCCAGTTCTTTGAGCGACGATGGAGGCAGAAATCGACGTCTAACTTGAATCTCTAAAATTGACCATAAATGCTCAATAATGTTGAGGTCTGGGGATTGTCGGGGCCAGATGAGATGCTCAACTTCATTAGAATGTTCCTCGTGCCATGCTTTAACAATTCTAGCTGTATGAATTGCTGCATTATCATCCTGAAAGATGGCGTTCCCCTCCGGGAACAGTGCTTGAACCATTGGATGCACTTGGTCACCCAAAATGCCTAAATTATCTCGGCTGTTAATTCTTCCATGAGGGGATATCATTGGCCCGGCGGATCTCCACGAAATAGCACCCCAGATCATCACAGAACCTCCGCCATGTTTTACGGTTGGAAGAAGGCAGTCAGGATGGAATGCTTCTTTCGGCTGTCTCCAAATGTACGCTCGGCCGGAGGTCAGAAATAGGGTAAACGATGATTCGTCTGAGAATATCACATGTTTCCACTGCTCGAGGGACCAATTCTGGAGGTTTCTACACCACTCTAAATGCTTGGAAACATTTGTCATTAAGAGCACCAGTTTTCTAATTGCAGCTCTTCCGTGGAATCCAGATTTGTGCAGCTCCCGATTAACAATTTTCATGGAAACTGGGTTCTGTAGGTGTTCATTGAGCTCAGCAGTGATTTTCGGAGTCGTGGTCTTGCGATCCTCTCTCACAATTCGCTTTAGAGTCCGACGGTCTCTCTCAGTCAACTTTGACTTTTGTCCGGACCTGTGCTTTGCTGCGGACATTTTTCCTTCTCTTTCAAACGCAGTCATTACTTTGGAGACAGTACCTCTTGACACTCCAAGCATTCGGCCACTTTCTGTTACACTAGCGCCTGCCATACGAGCACCAACAATTTGGCCTCTTTGAAAATCCGAGAGGTCTGCCATTGGTATCAGGTTCTCATCAATGTTCTTACATTTCTGCAAAACAAACAGTTAATTTACATACACATATCACATAACACAAATAATCAACTACAAAACATTACCATATGTCACGGTTTGCATGTTTATAACATGTTCGAAGATTATGATGCCAAAACGTTAGGTGTTTCCATTATTTGGTCCAACCCCTGTATATATACAGCCCAGCAGATGCCCCTCATATATATACAGTGCAGCAGAAGCCCCTCATATATATACAGCCCAGTAGAAGCTCCATATATATTTACAGCCCAGCAGAAGCCTCTCATACATATACAGCCCAGCAGAAGCCTCTGACATATAGAGCCCAGCAGAAGCCTCTGAAATATACAGCCCAGCAGAAGCCTCTCATATATATACAGCCAAGCAGAAGCCTCTCATACATATAGAGCCCAGCAGAAGCCTCTGACATATAGAGCCCAGCAGAAGCCTCTCATACATATACAGCCCAGTAGAAACCTCATACATATACAGCCCAGCAGAAGCCTCTGACATATAGAGCCCAGCAGAAGCCTCTGACATATACAGCCCAGCAGAAGCCTCTGACATATACAGCCCAGCAGAAGCCTCTCATACATACATATACAGCCCAGCAGAAGCCTCTCATACATATAGAGCCCAGCAGAAGCCTCTCATACATATACAGCCCAGTAGAAACCTCATACATATACAGCCCAGCAGAAGCCTCTGACATATAGAGCCCAGCAGAAGCCTCTGACATATACAGCCCAGCAGAAGCCTCTGACATATACAGCCCAGCAGAAGCCTCTCATACATACATATACAGCCCAGCAGAAGCCTCTCATACATATAGAGCCCAGCAGAAGCCCCTCATATATATACAGCCCAGCAGAAGCCTCTCATATACAGCCCAGCAGAAGCCTCTCATACATATACAGCCCAGCAGAAGCCCCTCATATATATATACAGCCCAGCAGAAGTCCCTCATATATACAGCCCAGCAGAAGCCTCTCATACATATACAGCCCAGCAGAAGCCCCTCATTCATATACGGCCAGCACAGCAACAACCTCTGATATATACAGGTAAACAGCCTCTGATATATAAAGCTCGGCAGCAGCACCTCATATATACTGTATATATACAGCCCAGCAGAAGCCCCTCATATATATACAGCCCAGCAGAAGCCCCTCATATATATATATATATATATATATATATATATATATATATATATATATATATACAGCCCAGCAGAAGCCTCTCATACATATACAGCCCAGCAGAAGCCTCTAATACATATACAGCCCAGCAGAAGCCTCTCATACATATACAGCCCAGCAGAAGCCTTTGATATAGACAGCCCGAATTTCTACAATATACATAGATACATACGTACATATTTTAATCTTTAATGCCCTTTCAGGACTTCAAGGGCTGACAAGGTCAGATATACTGCGTGAATTGGACTTTAGTGACATCATTAGTCATTTTGCAGAACGAAAATCAAGGAAAGTGCCTGGATTGTAAAAAATTAATGATTTTACTTAAATTACTCTGCATAAATGATTTTTGTAAATAAACTTGCGTTCGTTTCATTTTGTGTTTTTGCATTACATATTGCAGCACCTTGAAAAAATGGGCCTCCCTCCAAAATGGGCCCCGGGCCACCCACCTCTTAAATCCGGCCCTGGACAGGAGCAGAGTAGCTGAAGTTAGCTTCCTTCTCCTCTGGTGACTCCATCAAAATGCAGTCCACTTCCAGAGATGGAGAAGGTGCACGCAAGGGTGGTTGGATGGCTTCAAAATAGTGGCATCATTGCACCATCCAGTGGCCACTGCTGCACTTCATAGAAGAGTTGATGGTGGCTGTGCTGGAAGGGGAGCCAGGATTAGATGAGTATAGGATTTTTTTGTTTTTCTTATACTATTTAATTAATGGATGGTGCCCGGGGGCCATCACAAGAGGAATTGTGGGGATATTCTGTGATATTCTACTGGGGGATATTAGCTGTTGGGGCCTATCACACCATGGAGTACACATTATATTGGGGCTAGCTGTAGGTTACATATTATACTGGGGGCTGTGTTGTGAATTCTGCTCTTGGGCTCCCTCCGGTGGTTGTTGGTGGTAGTGCAGTTGTCTTGGGGTTGTAATCCAGGGCAGGTGTTTCTGCTGATTTCAGCTCTACTAGGTATTTAGGTGTGCAGGATCCATGAGTCCTGGCCAGTTGTCCATTGTACTTGGAGGGATTGCATCTCTCTCTGGTTCCTCATGCCCTGCTGCCAATTCAGCTAAGATAAGTGTCTGGTTTTTTGTCTCTGTGCACACATGCAGTGTGCTTTGCAATTCAGTGCAATTCATTGTGTTTTTGTCCAGCTTAGACTTTGTTTGGATTTTTTAGTCATGCTGGATTCTCAGGAGATGCAGATACACTTTCTATGTCTTTAGTTAGATGTAGAATATTTGTATTATCTGCTGTGGATATTTTTAGGATTTTAATACTGACCGCTTAGAATTCTGTCCTATCCTTTTCTATTTAGCTAGAAGTGCCTCTTTTGCTAAATCCTGTTTTTCTGCCTGCATGTGTCTTTCCTCTTATACTCACAGTCAATATTTTTTGGGGGGCTGCCTATCCTTTGGGGTTCTGCTCTGAGGCAAGATAGAATTCCCATTTCCATCTATAGGGGTATTTAGTCCTCCGGCTGTGTCGAGGTGTCTAGGACGTGTTAGGTACATCCCACGGCTACTTCTAGTTGCGGTGTTAGTTTAGGGTTTGCGGTCAGTACAGGTCCACCTACTCCTGAGAAAGTCTCTCATGCGGCTCCAAGGTCACTGGATCATAACAGGGTTGGCTGTGGGATACATATTATACTGGGGGCTGGCTGTGGGATACATATTATACTGAGGGCTGGCTGTGGGGAACATTATATTGGAGGCTGGCTGTGGGGAACATACTGGGGGCCTATCACACTATAGGGTACATACTATACTGGGGGCTGGCTGTTGGAAATATTATATTGGGGTCTGGCTGTAGGGAATGTACTGGAGGTCTATCACACTATGGGGTACATATACTGGGGGCTGGCAGAGGGGAACATTATACTGGGAGCCTATCACATTATGAGGTAGATACTATACTGGGGGCTGGCTGTGAGGGACATTATACTTGGGGTTGGCTGTGGGGGACATTATACCTGGGTTGTGGGGGCATCATACTGTACATTGGGGGATCTGTTGTAGAATATCGTCAAAAAGTTAATTTATTTCAGTTTTTCAAAACAAAAAGTGAAACTCATATTATATACAGCTCTGGCAAAAATTAAGAGACCACTGCAAAATGTTCAGTTTGTCTGATTTTTCTCTTTATAGGTATATTTTTGAGTAAAATGTAAATTATTCTTTTATTCTACAAACTTCTGACAACATGTCTCCGAGCAATACATTTTGTATTTTTTTTAAGAAACAACAATACTAATGTTTTAACTCAGGAAGAATTCAGAAATCAATATTTTGTGGAATAACCATGATTTTTAATCACAGGTTTCATGCGTCTTGGCATGCTTTCCACCAGTCTTTCACACTGCTTCTGGCGCATAAATTTAAGCAGTTCTTCTTTGCTTGATGGCTTGTGACTATCCATCATCCTCTTGATTAGATTCCAGAGGTTTTCAATGGGGTTCAGGTCTGGAGATTGGGCAGCCCATGACAGGGTTTTGATGTGGTGGTCTCTTAATTTTTGCCAGAGCTGTAGATTCAATGCAAACAGAGTGATCTATTTCAAGTTTTTATTTCTGTTAATGAAAACTGAAAAGTCATTATCTAAGTAAATTGGAATACTTTATAACACCAACTTGAAAAATGATTTTATACTCTGAAATGTTGGCCTACTGAAAAGTATGTTCAGTAAATGCACTCAATACTTGGCCAGGGCTCCTTTTGCATCAATTACTGCATCAATGCGGCGTGCCACGGAGGCGATCAGTCTGTGGCACTGCTGAGGTGTAATGGAAGCCCAGGTTGCTTTGATAGCAGCCTTCAAATCATCTGCATTGTTGGGTCTGGTGTCTCTCATCTTCATCTTGACAATACCCCATAGATTCTCTATGGGGTTAGGGTCAGTCGACTTTGCTGGCCAATCAAGCACAGTGATACTGTATACTATATATATATATTGTGGTATAGCGACCCCTGTGGCAGATAGGGGCGCTATGTGTGCTCCTTGAGATATGCATTGAGGCATGTATATGGTGTGCAAGGACCTGTGGTGATGTCACGCTCACCTGACTAGCCATGTGACAGGTACCTGGGTGTGGTTACACCTATGTAAAGGAGGTGTGTGGAGCACATGGTGGAATGTGAGTGTTTGTGAGTAAGTGTCCGTCGGGTTGGACACACTTCCGTGTGTCCTGGCAGGACACTGCAAAGTGGCCTGTGTGCTGGACGGTCACAGGTGGGGACAGACATCCTGGAAGCACACAGTGACCATTCCAGGCTGGAGAGCCTGCGTGCTGGACATAGCACGGATGGTTGGTGTTGGAGGCTCCGGCGAGTGGAGTCGTCCTGGAAGCACCTGGAGACCGTAGACCTGGGAGGTCTGTGTTGAGGACCTGGGACTGACCTGAAGTCAGTGTGAGTAAGAAACGTTTGATGGATACCTCTGTGGAGAAGAGGGATCCGGGAAACCTGTGTGGCACCAACAGGTAACGGGAAGGAACCGTGTGATTCTGACCGGGGTCAGAGTAAGAGACATTGTGTATGGGCACCTCGGAGGCCAAGGGGTGTCCAGGAACCCATAAAGGTTGCCAACGGGTAACGGTCTTAAAACCGTGTATAATGCTGACCGGGGTAAGAGACGAACTGTGGTAAAGATGAATATATGCAGACTGTGTTCAAACTGTTACCAAGTTCCTGTGGATGTGGTTTACATTATGTGAAATAAACCGAAAAGACTGTTTTTGATAGAAAACCGTGCCCGAGTGCTTTGATTCTGCTGCCAAGCGAGTGTTCCCCAAGACACGTAGAAGGCGCTATGCTACTATATATATATATATATATATATATATATATATATATATATATATAAAAACTTTCTTCTCACCCCCCAATGGGGGTGGTCTTGTTTTGTTCTTTCTCATTCTCGGGTCCTCTGCCACAGGCCTAAGAGTTTGAGGGTTCTGCGCAGAATCTTAGTTGTTCACAATATTGTGCTTTTCTGAACAGAGAGTTCAGATGTTGCTCCTGAGATATGTTGTAGTCATTTTCCCAACTTAGGCGTCACTGCTCCAAGTGCCCTTATCACCATTGGAATCACTGTTGCCTTCACCTTCCACATCTTCTCCAGTTCTCCTTTGAGGCCCCTGGTATTTCTCTAGCTTCTCATATTCCTTCTTTCTGATGTTGCTGTCAGTTGGCTCTGCCACATCTACAGTATTATCATTGCTGTCTTCTGATCCTTGTCTACTATCACAATGTCTGGTTGGTTAGCCAACATCTCCTTATCCGTCTGGATCTTGAAGTCCCACAGGATTTTAGCCCTTTTATTCTCCTCCACTTTTTCTGGTCTACCACGTGGACTTAGGGGGACTCACCCATATGCTGTGCTGATGTTACCGCATACAATTCCTGCTACTTGGTTGTGGCATTTGGTATACGCTGTTCCAGCTTGCATTTTACATCCTGCCACTATGTGTTGGACAGTTTCTGAGCTTTCTTTGCATAGTCTGCACCTCGAGTCTTGTCTTGTGTGGCAGATTCCGGCTTCTATGGATTTGATACTTAGTGCTTGCTCTTGTGCCGCTATGATTAGTGCCTCTGTGCTGTCTCGGAGTCTCACTTTCTCCAGCCATTGGTAGGATTTCTCCATGCCAGCCACCTCCATTATCTGTCGATGATACATCCTAGGCAGCGGCTTGTCTTGCCATGGCTCTTCATGTTTCGGTTCTTCCATTCAGATCTGTTGTTGTTGTTGCTGCCTTAGGCTTTCTCTAAGCATCTCATCTTTGGTGCCATTTTTTAATGTATTCCTGGATACGCCTTGTTTCATTCGTGATTGTGGCTTGGAAGCTTATCAAGCCTCGACCACCCTCCTTTCTGTTGGTATACAATCTTTGGGTGTTTGACTTAGGGTGAAGACCTCCATGCATTGCGAGGAGTTTTTGAGTCTTCACATCTGCAGCTTCCATCTCTTCTTTTGGCCAGCACACTATGCCAGCAGGGTATCTCATAACTGGCAGGGCATATGTATTGATAGCGCTGATTTTAATTTTCCCATTGAACTGGCTCTTCAGGACCTGTCTTACCCTTTGATGGTATTTGAATGTTGCTGCATGCTTTGCCTCCTCATCATGGTTACCGTATCCCTGTGGGATGCCAAAGTACTTGTAGCATGTCTGTACATCTGCTATGTGCCCTGCTGGTAACTCCACTTCATCAGTCTTGACAACCTTGCCTCTCTTTATTACCAACCGGCCGCACTTCTCTAGTCCAAAGGATATCCCGATGCCGTCACTGTAGATCCTTGTCAGGTGGATAAGTGAATTGATGTTCAAGTCGTTTTTCACATAGTTTTTCACATACATACACGATTTTCTCATGTCATCCATGGAGAGCAGGTGGCTGATGGTGCTTCCACTCAGTAATTTGTATCCATAGCCAGACTCTGTAATTATCTGACTGAGGGTGTTCAAGCCTATGCCGAACAGCAATGGGTACAGTGCCTAACCTTTTTATATGCCGCATTTGATGGTCACTTGTGCTAGTTGTCTTGAGTTGAATTCCAATGTTGTTCTCCATAGCTCCATTGAGTTTCTGAGAGCCAAGCATTCACAGATCCATGTGTGTGGCATTGAGTCATAGGCTTTCCTGTAATCAATCCAGGCTGTGTCGAGATTGGTCTGTCTGGATATTGAGTCTTGAGGGACTGTTCTATCTACTAGGATTTGGTGCTTAGAGCCTCTGGTGTTGGTCCCCATGTCTTTCTATGCTAGATTCATGTACTGGTTCATATGGTTCTGTAGCCTGATGGCTATGATGCCTGACAGGAGTTTCCGTGTTGTTGTAAGGCAGGTTATTGTTGGATGGAACTTTTCCTTTGTGAGGATCCTTCATGATCAGCACTGTTCTTCCTTGTGTTTGCCAAGCTGGATGGAGGCCTGCTTCTATCAGTTGGTTCATCTGCTTTACTATGTGTTCATGAACCTCTGTTTATTTCTTTAGCCAGTAGGTGTGAATCATGTCTGGCCAGGTGCTCTCCAGCTCTTCATGTTCTTGATTCGCTGTTGGATGTCTGCTTCTGTAATGGTGACTGTTTTTTGTTCTACCTGGATGCTGTGTTTCTTTCTCAGATCTTGCAGCCACATTGCACTGGTGTCGTGTGTTTTTTCCTTTTCCAATATTGTTCAGTCTCTGCTATTGGTGGAGTTGCTGCCTTTATGCTGTTACTCTGTAGTTGGGAGTACACGTTAGATGATTCTTTGGGGAACAGGGCATTTATCTTATTGGCCTCAGCTTCTCTAGTGTATTTCCTTAGTCTTGCAGCTAGTGTTGTGAGCCTTTGTTTAGCAGTCTATAGGGCTTCAGTTGGGGTCAGGCCTTTGTACTTATCCTGCTCGGTCTTATTCTTGATCTTGATCTTTACACCCTTCTATATTTTGGTTAGTTGTCTGACTTTCCTTCGTGTCACCTTGATCTTTGTTTCCAGTCTTCTTTTCCAAGGGGGGGCACGTAGTTTTATTGTTCTTGCTGGTTGAATGGTGTTTCTTTGCTGAGCCTTGGCAGTCGATCTGTGGTATTGATGGTATTTAGTTTATCTAAGATCTTCTGTTTCAGATCAGCTGCAGTGCTTTCTAGTTGCAGGATTGGATCAGGATTTTCAGGGGGTTGCACATGTTGTTCTTCCAGGTCTTCATGTGCCAGGTTTTTGTCATGGTTAGGACATGGTTAATGTCCTGCTATCTCAGGGTTAATTTTGCTTGCCTCCCTTTCGATATGGGAGGGGTATTTATACTCACTCAAGACTAGTATTCTCTGTCAGCTATACTTTCGTTCTAGTGTGCCTGACCCCCTCCGTGCGTTACTCTGTTTGTTTGTTCTTCTGGATTTCTGACCTCTGGCTTCACTTCTGACAATCCCGTCACACCCCTTTGGTACCTCGGGATCTCCTGGCTCCGATCTTTGCTTGTTTGACTACTCTCCTGTGTTTATCGTCTACTCTGATCCCCAGCATCTGGTCCACCCCCGACCACCTCCTACTCTGTCACATGGTTCAGGTCCTGTTAGTAACCTGGTTAGTAACCCGGCGTTTTGCTCAGCTCCCTTGCTGCTGTGTGTGTGTAGCTCTCCCCACAGCAGTATTACCCGGGAGCCGTAACATTATAGCTGACCATACAGTCTTTTCCCTTGTGGGGGGTGTTAGTATGCTATGGATCTGGTACAGGCTCTCATGGGGCAGATTAAAGAGCTCTCCCAGCTTAAGCAGAAGCTGTCCATGGAGCAGCAAGCCCTGGTCCACTCGCACCAACAGGTGCATTGAGATGTGGCAGGTGCTTTACAGGGGTCTGCTTCATTGGGGGCCAGGAGGGAGGCCCCACTGATGTATCCCTAGCAGACCCCGAGCCACCATTAAAGTTACCCAACAGTTTTTCCGGATATAAAAAATTGCTTAGGGTCTTTAAGGAGGGATGCAAGTTGTTCTTTGAATTGCGTTCCCGGGCATCTGGAAATGAAAGGCAGAGGGTGGGGGTCATAATGTTTTTGTTAAAGGGGGCTCCACAGGCATGGGGTTTCTCTCTCTCTTCCTATGCTCCTGAACGTATGTCTGTGAACCTGTTCTTTGAGGCTCTGGGGCACATTTATGATGAGCCTGATAGAGTGCATCTGGCAGAGGATATGGTGATGAGTGTGACACAGGGGAGGCACTCTGCTGAATGGTTCTATTTAGAGTTTTGGTGTTGGGCAGCTGAAGTATCTTGGAAAGATGCCTCCCTGAGGGGGTTGTTCCGCAAGGGCCTGTCTGACCATCTGAAGGACGCTCTGGCACTTCATCCTCCTCCTGATACCCTGGAGGATGCCATGACGCAGGCAGTCTGGATGGACCGGAGAGTCCATGCAAGAGAAGTGATGCAACGAGACTCCTTGTACTCAAAATTGTTTGACTTTGCACCTGTATCTGAACCCATAGAGATTGGGTCAGTCTCGGTTATGGAGAAAGAGAGAAGGCACCATAGAGACAACCAACTATGCTTTTACTGTGGAGCCTCTGGACATTGGAAAAGTAACTGCCCCTCCTGCACTTCTTTAGTGAAACCGTCAGAGAAACAACTGAGTCTGGGCAACAATCGAGGAGGTTGTCCAGACTCCCAGGTACATTTTTTCTCGCTTGCAAAAATTGTGCTCCAAGAGGAATTCGAACTTGTTGGCAGTCCTGTGGTGACCACTGCCTTTGTTGACTGCGGTTCTTCCATTAATTTGATTGATGCCCAAGTTGTGACTCGTAATAAGATAGGGACAGTCTGGCTGAAAGACCATGTTGAAATTGTGGCTGTTGATTCATCCCCTCTAACCCGGGATGGAATTTGTTTCAGGTCTGATGTCTTTTCTCTGAAAGTGGGTTCCACTCATGTGGAAAAATTAAGTTGTTTTGTTATGAGTAATCTGCCTGCAGAACTGGTACTGGGGATGCCCTGGCTGCAATGGCACAATCCTGTCATTGATTGGGTGACGGGGGAGATCACTCAATGGGGATGTAAGGGTAATGGTCCATGTTGTAACCTTTTGTTAACCCAGTAAAGTCTGTATCTGTGTCATCTGTCAGTCTGGAGAGTATTCCGGAGTACCTGAAGGACTTCGAAGACGTGTTTTCCGAAAGCTAGGCTGAGGCGCTTCCACCACATCGACCTTGTGATTGTGCTATTGATTTAGTCCCAGGAGCCAAATTACCCAAGGCTCGTTTGTACAATTTGTCCGGGCCTGAGCACCAAGCCAGGAAAGAGTACATCACAGAGAGCCTCTGCAAGGGGCATATTCGGCCCTCTGTCTCACACATGGCAACAGGGTTTTTCTTTGTGAAGAAAAAAGATAGTGGTATGCGACCGTGCCTCGACTTTCGGGAACTGAATAAGATTACTGTGTAGAACACGTTACGAGGGGCTTATTACCTTATAAGGATCCGGGAGGGAGATGAGTGGAAAACAATGCTTCTGACGACCGAGGGGTTGTTTGAAAATTTGGTTATGCCCTTCGGTCTCACTAATGCCCCTGCTGTTTTCCAGAATTTCATTAATGATGATTTTCTGACCTGATTGGGTGCTATGTGGTCATTTACCTGGATGACATCTTGATATACTCAGAGGACACTCAGTCACACTTACACCATCTACTTACGGTTCTTATGAGACTCAGGGGGAACCATTTATACGCTAAGCTGGAGAAGTGTTCATTCTTTATGCAAGAACTGTCTTTTCTGGGTTTAATTGTATCAGGGGAGGGATTTTGCATGGATCTGGGGAAGGTTCAGGCCATTTCTGATTGGGTGCAACCTCATGACCTGAAGGGGTTGCAACGATTCCTGTGCTTCGCTAATTATTATAGGAAGTTTATTAAAGGGTTTTCACAGGTGATGAAACCCTTGATGGACCTCACTCTCAAAGGGGCGGATGAAAAAAATTTGGCCTGTGGCCACAAAAATTCCTTCCAGACACTAAAGAAATGCTTTACTTCAGCACCCGTGTTGATACAACCGGACCTGTCAAGAACTTTTATCGTGGAGGTTGACGCTTCGGAGGTGGGGGTGGGAGCAGTGTTGTCCTAGGGTCCATCCACCCTTACTAACCTTAAACCCTGTGCCTTTTTCTCTAAAAAATTATCTTCGGCTGAGGGAATTGTTGGCGGTTAAATTGGCCTTCGAAAAATGGAAGCATTTTCTGGAGGGGGCTGTTCATCCCATTACGGTCATCATCACTGATCATAAAAACCCGGCCTATATTGACTCTGCTAAGAGATTGACCCCCAGATAGGCTCGGTGCGCACTTTTTTATTTTCTCGATTTCATTTTACCATTACGTTCTGACCAGGGTCTAAAAATGTAAAGGTGGATGTCTTATCCCAAAGTTTTGATTCTGTGCTCCCTCCAGAACACCCTTCCTCAATTCTTCAACCAGGAGTGGTTGTGGCAGAAGTCTCATCTGAGTTACAGAGAGAGATTTTGGAAGCACAAGCACAAGCTCCCAGGAATAAACCCCAAGGTAAATTGTTTGTACCTGAACATTTCCATCTCACACTCCTGCAACAGTATCATGATTATGTGTTAAGTGCACACCCTGGGATTGCAGCTACCCGGGGGGCAGTAGCTAGGAGTTTTTGGTGGCCCTCTATGGGTACTGATATCAAAAGGTTTGTATATACTTATGGGGTGTACGCTCGCTCTAAGAGCTCTCTGGTCCGGCCGGCTACGGAACTGGTACCTTTGCCAATTCCGGATAGACCATGGACACACCTGTCCATGGATTTTATCACTAATCTTCCGTCTTCCAAGGGCAACTCAGTAGTATGGGTAGTGGTTGATAAGTTTTTGAAGCAAGCCCACTTTGTGCCGTTACCTGCGTTACCTTCTGCTGAAACCTTGGCTCGCTTGTTTATTCAGCACATAGTTCAGTTGCATGGGGTACCTGTGATTGTGGTGTCTGACAGGGGTGTGCAATTTGTGGGCAGGTTTTGGAGGGCTTTTTTTAAGAAGTTGGGGGTTATGTTGTCATTCTCCTCTGCTTATCACCAAAGCCCAGAAGAAGTACAAACATTTTGCGGACAGGAGGAGGGGGTCAGCTCCTGCGTTGGCCATGGGGGAGAGGGTGTGTTTGTCTACCCGTAACATCAAACTTAAGATACCCTCTATGAAGTTGGGCTATAGATTACAGTTGCCCATCTCCTTCAAAATATCTAATGTCTTCCACAGTTCCATATTAAAACCAGTGGGGACGGTTAGAGAAGATTCTTCATCCAATGTTCCACCAGTGTTGGTAGAGGGTCAGCTGGAGTAAGAGGTAAGGGGCATCATTGACTCATGGTGGGTGCGCCAGAGGCTTCAGTACCTAATCCAGTGGAAGGAATATTTCATTGAGGATCGGTCATGGGTTCCGGACAGTTCTGTGCATGCTAATCGACTGGTGCAGGCTTTTCATGCCAGTTACCCTGAGAATCCTGGGAGTCCAGTGGCCCTCCGTTAAGAGGGGGGTACTGTCATGGTTAGGACATGGTTAATGTTCTGTTCTCTCAGGGTTAATTTTGCTGGCCTCCCTTTCCATCTGGGAGGGGTATTTATACTCACTCCAGACAAGTATTCTCTGTCAGCTATACTTTCCTTCTAGTCTGTGTGCCTGACCCCTGGAGTGTGTGCCCGGTTTGCAATTGTTTTCCTTGCTCTCCATGTGTTACTCTGTTTGCTTGTTCTTCTGGATTTCTGACCTCTGGCTTCACTTCTGGCAATCGCCTGTCACACCCCTTTGGTACCTCATGATCTCCTGGCTCTAATATTTGCTTGTTTGACTACTATAATGTGCTTATCATCTACTCTGCACCCCGGCATCTGGCTCCACCCCCGACCACCTCCTACTCTGTCACATGGTTCAGGTCCTGATAGCAACCTGGTTAGTAACCCAGTATTTTGCTCAGCTCCCTTGCTGCTGTGTGTAGCTATCCCCGCAGCAGTATTACCCGGGAGCCATGACAGTCTTCATGTGGGGTGGATCTGCTGTGCAGTTGATCCATCTCAAGTTGTGATAATAACTTTCTCTTTCTGTTAGGTGACTAGTTGTTTCTCAGTGAGAGCACATGCATGTCTTGCATGCAGCATGGTGGCTCAGTGGTTAGCACTGCAGCGCTGGAGTCCTGGGTTCAAATCCCACCAAGGACAACATCCGCAAGGAGTTTATATGTTCTCCCTGTGTTTAAGTGTGTTTCCCCCCACACTCCAAAGACATACTGATAGGGAATCTAGATTGTGAGCCCCAGTGGGGACAGTGATGATAATGTGTGCAAACTGTAAAGCACTGTGGAATATGTTAACGCTATGTAAAAATAAAGATTATTATTATTATCCAGAGTTTCCTCACACACTTCATATATCCTATGATATATATGTATATTAGTATAAAAATATAATTCAGGCTGAACTCCAGCATGAGAGGCTGATTGTAGAAGATTGCAGGGGAATAAAGACTCTTAAGCCTTGCTTATACGAGCGTATAACATGGTCGAGTGCTATCTTATGTTTTATCAGATAGCATTCGGACCAATGTTATACTGTGGGGCAGTGCTGATCTGTAATTTTTTGTACAGACCGAATTGATCTGTTGAAAAAAAAATCACAATATGCTGTGAGCGGCTCTGGAATTTGGATCACACTCACGCACTGAAATCTATGGATGCATGTGAAACATCAGACTGCACTCAGCTGTCATCTGAGTGCAGTGCAACATCCATGGCCTCAGACAATGGAGAAGATGGAGAAATTAATTTTTCCGTCTTCTCAGTGTGCTTCTGTTCTCTCATCCAAGAGAAATGGATAACACTATTATGACACTCGGATGAAAGTTGGAGCAGAATGTCAGTAGCATAATTACGCCGATTCTCCTGCATGAGAGAATCATCACTCATGTGACCCTGGTCTTACACTTTTTGCCCCTGAACTTTGCTGTGCTGTCTCAATTCTTTTATATACCTTAGTAAGTCCTTATATTCCTGAAAACTTTAAATGGAATTTGTTACCCCTGGGACCAGAGGCGTAGCTAGGGTTTTGGTTCAGGGGGGCGAAACTTCTGAGTGGGACCCTAACCAGGTAACCTTAATTACAATTCGGTGACGCGCCCCAATAATGGCGGAGAACCTCAGCAGATGACCGCTCTGTTACTGAAGATAATCTCTATATAAAGAGCAACATTGATATTACCGCCATATGGTCAGTTGGAGATACCAGTCCTACAGAACATGTAAGATATCACAGCACAGTTACAGATAATGACTTATCTCTGACATTCTCTGATGGAATCGTCACTTTTCCCATCTTTTCTATCTGGCCCAGACCGACATGACAACTTCTTCCAGCCACGACTCGTCTGCAGAGAATACAACAAAGACACGTTTCACTTCTCATATTCCAGCCCCATCACCATCTATCTCCAACCTGCACAAACTCCTCATCCTACTGATACCCCAATACTGAGCCGCTGCTGCCGTATATGTCCCTATTACTGCACCTGATACCCCAATACTGAGCCGCTGCTGCCGTATGTGTCCCTATTACTGCACCTGATACCCCAATACTGAGCCGCTGCTGCCGTATGTGTCCCTATTACTGCCCTTGATAGCCCAAATACTGTGCCACTGCTGCCTTATGTGTCCCTATTACTGCACCTGATACCCTGATTCTGAGATACTGAGATGCTGCTGCCGTATGTGTCCCTATTACTGCTCCTGATATCCCAATACTGAGCCGCTGCTGCCGTATGTGTCCCTATTACTGCACCTGATACCCTGATTCTGAGATACTGAGATGCTGCTGCCGTATGTGTCCCTATTACTGCTCCTGATACCCCAATACTGAGCCGCTGCTGCCGTATGTGTCCCTATTACTGCACCTGATACCCTGATACTGAGTCTCTGTTGCCGTATGTGTCCCTATTACTGCACCTGCTGTGTAAATTGTAAAGCACCCCTCTATAATATAGTAATGCCGGGTGCAAGTGTCCTAGAAAACAGTACCCATATTTTGCCCCCTAGAAAATAATATTGCCCTGTGTGCCCCTTTGATAGTCACAGTCACAGTAACCTGAGTTCCCCTATAACAATAAGTGCCCACTTTACATTTAATAATGTCCCGAGTATCCTCTGTACAGCTCCTCTATACACAGTATGATGCAGTATAGTACCACCCACACAGTATACTGACCCCTTATTAGACTCCAAACTATTTGATGGCTTTAACACTGTATGATGGCCCCTTCACTGTAATCCCCACACATAATGTGCCAGATAGTCCTCAATATAGTAAAAGGCAGTACTATAGTACAGTACTATAGGCAGACCCTGTGGTATTAAGCAGCACCCCCATAGGCAGACTCTGTAGTATAAGGCAGCACCCCCCCATAGGCAGATCCTGTAGTATAAGGCAGCACCCACCCCATAAGCAGATGCTGTAGTGTATAAGGCAGCACCCCCCATAGGCCGATCCTGTAGTATAAGGCAGCTATATAGCAGCACCCCCCTATAGGCAGATCCTGTAGTGTATAAGGAAGCACCCCCCATAGGCAGGTCCTGTAGTGTATAAGGCACCCCCATAAAAAACACAATAAATAAATACTCACCTCTCTTCCTCCTTGTAGCGCAGCGCTCCTTCCCTCATCAATGTGGTGAGCTGTATCGGCTAGATGCCAATACAGCTCACCATGCGATAATGGACCGGGGGCCCACTGCTGGCACCGGCCCCCCTGCCTGCTCAGGGGCCCCATAGCGGCAGAGCAGGGAGATTGATTCTCCCTGCCCTGCCACAGAATGTAACTGTATCGGCGCGCTGCAGGTAATAGAAATGTTACACTAGTCCTACCTGTATCATACCTCCCAACTTTTGAAGATGGGAAAGAGGGACAAAGTTTGCGGCGCGCAAATTTTAGGCCACGCCTCTGACCACACCCATTCATAATTAGTCACACCCATATCCACGTCCCAAGCACACCCATTTAGCACTGCTGATCACACTGTTTCATATACAATAGTTATAAACAAAAAAATATGGCCACACAGTGCTCCATACTGTATAATGGCCACACATGAGGCTCCATACTGTATAATGAACACACATGACGCTCCATACTGTATAATGACCGCATGCATACTGTATAATGGCCGCACATGATGCTCCATACTGTATAATGACCGCACATGATGCTCCATACTGTATAATGACCGCACATGATGCTCCATACTGTATAATGGCCGCACATGATGCTCCATACTGTATAATGACCGCACATGATGCTCCATATTGTATAATGACCGCATGCATACTGTATAATGGCCGCACATGATGCTCCATACTGTATATTGACCGCACATGATGCTCCATACTGTATAATGAACGCACATGATGCTCCATACTGTATAATGACCGCACATGATGCTCCATATTGTATAATGACCGCACATGATGCTCCATACTGTATACTGGCTGCACATGATGCTCCATACTGTATAATGACCGCACATGATGCTCCATATTGTATAATGACCGCACATGATGCTCCATACTGTATACTGGCTGCACATGATGCTCCATACTGTATAATGAACACACATGATACTCCATACTGTATAATGGCCACACATGATGCTCCATATTGTATAATGACCGCACATGATGCTCCATACTGTATAATGACCGCACATGATGCTCCATACTGTATAATGACCGCACATGATGCTCCATACTGTATAATGACCGCACATGATGCTCCATATTGTATAATGACCGCACATGATGCTCCATACTGTATAATGACTGCACATGATGCTCCATATTGTATAATGACCACACATGATGCTCCATACTGTATACTGGCTGCACATGATGCTCCATATTGTATAATGACCGCACATGATGCTCCATACTGTATAATGACTGCACATGATGCTCCATACTGTATAATGACCCCACATGATGCTCCATACTGTATTATGGCCACAGTTCTCCATACTGTATAATGACATACAGGCACGCAGCTCACACACATGCAGCATCACACACACAGTATCACACATACACACGCAGCATCACAAACGCAGCTCACAAACACATGCAGCTTTGACACAAATGCATCACACATGCAGCCATCACACACACACACAGCCATCACACACACACGCAGTCATCACACACACACACGCAGCCATCACACACACACACACAGCCATCACACACACACGCAGTCATCACACACACGCAGTCATCACACACACACGCAGTCATCACACACACGCAGCCATCACACACACACACGCAGCCATCACACACACACACGCAGCCATCACACACACATGCAGCCATCACACACACACACACACACGCAGCCATCACACACACATGCAGCCATCACACACACACACACACGCAGCCATCACACACACACGCAGCCATCACACACATGCAGCCATCACACACACACGCAGCCATCACACACACACGCAGCCATCACACACACACACACACGCAGCCATCACACACACACACACGCAGCCATCACACACATGCAGCCATCACACACACCCAGCCATCACACACACCCAGCCATCACACACACACACACACCCAGCCATCACACACACACACTCAGCCATCACACACACACACCCAGCCATCACACACACACACCCAGCCATCACACACACACACCCAGCCATCACACACACCCAGCCATCACACACACCAGATACCTCATACACACATGACACACACACAAATGCAGCATCACACATCTCACACACACACACACATCACACACACACACAATCTCTTCTGTGGTGCAGGGGCGGCTGATCTGTCCATGTGCAGCTCTTCAGTTTCTCCGGCTGCTCACAGCTCTGCACTGTCCCGGCACCTCCCCCGTCTCTCCTTCTCTGCCGGGATAGCAGCTAAGAGCAGGAGACGCCAGAGCTCTGTGCACACACCTCAGGTAGTGAGTCGCTGACCTCTCATCTTGATCGCTGCTGGCTCTCTTCCTCAGCGTGGCAGCGCCGCACACACAGGGGGCGGGGGCGGGGGCGGGGGCGGGGGAGGGATCGGTCGGGAGGAGACCCAGCATGTATAAGAAAAAAAAAACAGCCACAAACCTAATCGGGCTCTCTCTACGTCCCGGAAGTGGGCGGGGCTTCACCGGCGGCCGCAAATTCGGGATTTTAAATGCCCGAAGCGGGACAGCGGGACCCCGGTGCCAAAGCGGGACTGTCACGCTGAAATCGGGACGGTTGGGAGGTATGCCTGTATGCGTCATATTAGCGGTCTTGTTGCTGAGAAATGTTATATTCTTTCTTTATGTTAATGATTTCCTCCAATCTCCGGGGTGTGCGGTGCCTGGAAGATATCCCTGCCTTCTTTCTTCATTGTAATACCTCCTCCCATCAGTACGCAGTAACGTCGCTCTTCCACCAGGGGGAGTGATGGGACGTCTGATTGTAGTAAAAGAGTTCACCTGACCAGGTATCACAGTCACACACTACACTTCACACTCCGGCCACCAGGGGGAGCAAAAGGTCCTATCTACTAGGCCACTCCTCACATATGGGTAAAACTGGGGGTTGGATAGGAAGTTAGGGGAGAAAGCAGCCTGGGAGAGTTCCAGGGAGGACATCTCAGGTGTGGGATCCTGACAGCGGCCTAGACAGATAGAGCGTTACGGAGCCGTGCCTGCACCTCATTGCGGTGGCATCCTAAGAAAGGGCACGAAGCGAAGTATATTGTGGAGAAGTGAGAAACGAGATCACAGCACAAAGGCGATAGAACCAGAAGGAGTCCTGCCATAAGATCGGTAACATCCTTCTGAGGCACGTAGCTGGTGGCCGGAGCACCGAGGAAGTAATAGGCTCTACGCATTACTTTGAACTACGGCAGGGCAGTTAACTCTAGGTTGGCTGTCTCACCTTTACACCTAATAAAGACAACGGAGGCAATTGTGGGAGAGGGGCGTCTCTACGGTCCCTATAAAATAACTCCAGGCCTACCCCATCATACGGGTGCGTCCTATCCAAACCATCTGGGGGCCGGGGAGAGAGAACAGAAACATACACGAGAGTTGTGAGGACTATCCCATGGTGCTCAGCAGGGAGGTACTACAACACCCAGGCGCTAGTAGGAAGGCTACTGATTTCCACCTGCAAAGGGAACTCTGGATGTGCCTTCGGACCGGCCGGTCTCAGCCAGCCCTGTTAGCAGTGCTCTGGATTGTGGATGCCGAAGCCTTCAGTAAAAAGGTAAAGAGACTGCAATCCTGTGTCTTCGTCACTTACTGCGACCTACACCATCACCTACATCTTTAATTAGGTGCCCCTTAGCAGGGCCACGGACCGGGTCAGGCCACCGTGACACCCCCAGAACCGAGGGACCCGGTACCGAGTACCCCGCTGCCCTGCATTTGGGGGCCGCTCCAACTTGGCATCACGAACAGGATCTACTTAAGCCTGAGAATCAGGTCATGTGTGCCTTGGAACTGTGACTGAATTGTGCTTGAATCGTGATTTATTGCAAAGACTGTGTATTGTTATTTACCGCCAAAATCCGCCATTGCCACGCCGTGAGGAGCGCGAGGGGAGGAGCGGTAGCTTTGTGGGTGGAGCCAGCCGAAAGGAGCGCAAAGCAAGAGGGCGGGTGTCGATTACGGAAAGGAACCCCGACTTGCACAAGGTTAGTGGAGGGGGAGAGCGGCCATGTCCGATCCCGGAGAGGAGGTGGCGGCGGTCGCAGCCGCAGACTCAGAGGCACCTCCGGGCTCCGCAGTAGGTGCAGCCGCAGGCCTTGTACCACCGCCGGGTCCCGCAGAGCTTGCCACCCCCATCAGCCAGCCGAATACTGCCGCGGCTACGACGGCCATAATGCCCTTCTCCATGCCATACCTACCTGGAGCAGCCTGTCTCCCGCGATACTCTGGAGAATCACATACATTGACTGACTTTAAAGAAGGGATCTGCAGCCTGCTTGAGTTTTATCCCCTGACAGAGCCTCAGAAAGTTCATATGGTAACAGGCCAACTTTTTGGAGCGGCTCTGAGAGAAGTGAAGTCCTGGCCCGCCGTGGATAAGAGAACTGCGCAGCAGGTCTTTGCAAAGCTCAAAGCCACCTTTGACACCCGCACCGCCACAGAAATTAAATTGACGTTCTATGGGTGCAAGCAGAGGCCGCAGGATAGCTTACGGAACCATGCCCTTAATCTCCAGGAGGCATTGCGGGGAATCAAGCAGAATGACCCAAACAGCATGCAAGATGAGGATAAACTCCTAAAGGAGCGGTTCATCGAGGGGCTCCTGTGCAGTCACCAAAGGGCCCAACTGCACTTCCTGGCCATGCAGAATCCAGACCTGACTTTCACGCAATTTAAAGATAAAGCCATCCAGGTGCTACAGGAGCAACAGCCCAGCTGTGCAGTACTTCCCAGGTGTCAAGCTCTCACGTACCACCAAGAGGTGGTGCCAGATGCTCCAGTTTCTGCCGAGGCCGATGCCCAGATCTTGGAAGATGATTCCCCTGCAGGACTACGCCTCCAGATGCAAGATCTGACCAAGAGCATTGCTGCCCTCGCCCAGGCCATACAGTCCCTGCAGGAGGCCCCCAAGGAGAAGATCCAGCTGGCTTCCAGACCAGAGGATGTCCCCTGGCGGCGACAGAGGAGGATTCCGCCGACCAGAGGCAGAGACAACGATCGCTTTCATCGGGACGGACGACCTATCTGCCGCCGCTGCCACCAGGTGGGCCACCTTGCAAGGTACTGTCATTTAAACGAGCATCCCCTGGGGCAGAAGGCCAACCCCCAGGAGTAGGACGACCAGGCCTGCAAAATTGGAGAGCCAAATACGTAGGAGGACGACCAGTCCTTCCCACCGTGATCGACGGTATCTGTTATGATCCTGGTGGCAAGGATCGCAAACTGACCTGCTAAGTAACAGAAATCCTTAGGACAAGCTCTGGGGATGTGGGAGCTATACTGACCGCAACCCTGATTCTATCAATACACACTATAGGCAGCCGTGGAGCATTACCTAAAATCCTAGACGCCTCGTCACAGCCTGAGAAACTAGCTACCCCTAGAGAGAAAGCAAAGCCTCACTTGCCTCAGAGAAATCACCCCAAAGTTTAGACAGCCCCCCACAAATAATAACGGTGAGTTAAGGGGAAACCACAAACGTAGAAATGAAAACAGGTTTTTAGCAAATGAGGCCCGCTAACACTAAATAGTCAGAAGATAGCAAGGGATCTGTGCGGTCAGTATAAAATGCTATCAAAAATAATCCACGCAGAGATTACAAGAACCCCCACACCGACTCACGATGTGAGGGGTGGAACTCTGCACCCCAGAACTTCCAGCAAGCAAGAATATTACATATAAGCAAGCTGGACAGAACTCATCATATACAGAGAAACATTTTCAAGGAAATAATGAGCAAACATGAACTAGCAAGACTTAGCTTCTCAGGAGGAGACAGGTCACAAGGAAAGTCCAGAGAGATCAGAACCAGTACTGAATACAACGACAGCAGGCAAAAAGTGAAGGTCCAGGTGGAGTTAAATAGAGGCCAGACTAGCAGAAAACGAGGCAGCTGGATTCCAGCTACAGACCCGCAGTAAGCACTAAAGGCCACCAGAGGGAGCCCAAGAACAGAACTCACACAATACCACTCATGACCACAGGAGGGAGCCCGAGAACGGAATTCACAACAGTACCCCCCCTTGAGGAGGCGTCACCGAACCCTCACCAGAGCCCCCAGGCCGATCCGGACGAGCCAGATGAAAGGCATGAACCAAATCAGCTGCATGGACATCAGAGGCGACAACCCAGGAATTATCCTCCTGACCATAGCCCTTCCACTTAACCAAGTACTGAAGCTTCCGTCTCGAAATACGAGAATCCAAGATCTTCTCCACCACATACTCCAATTCTCCCTCGACCAACACCGGAGCAGGAGGATCAACAGAAGGAACCACAGGCACCACATACCTCCGCAATAATGACCTATGGAACACATTATGAATGGCAAACGATGCTGAGAGGTCCAAACGAAATGACACAGGGTTAAGGATTTCTAAAATCTTATAAGGACCGATGAAACGAGGCTTGAACTTAGGAGAGGAAACCTTCATAGGAACGAAACGAGAAGACAGCCATACCAAATCCCCCACACGAAGTCGGGGACCCACACAGCGACGGCGGTTAGCAAAGCGCTGAGCCTTCTCTTGTGACAACGTCAAATTGTCCACTACGTGGTTCCAAATCTGTTGCAACCTATCCACCACAGAATCCACCCCAGGACAGTCTGAAGGCTCAACCTGACCTGAGGAAAAACGAGGATGAAAACCAGAATTGCAAAAAAAAGGTGAAACCAAGGTAGCAGAACTAGCCCGATTATTGAGGGCGAACTCAGCCAATGGCAAAAAGGTCACCCAATCATCCTGATCAGCCGAAACAAAACATCTCAGATAAGTTTCCAAGGTCTGATTAGTTCGTTCAGTTTGGCCATTCGTCTGAGGATGGAAGGCCGACGAAAACGACAAATCAATGCCCATCTTAGCACAAAAGGACCACCAAAATCTGGACAAACTGGGATCGTCTGTCAGACACAATGTCCTCCGGAATCCCATGCAAACGAACCACATTCTGAAAAAACAGCGGCACCAAATCGGAGGAGGAAGGCAGCTTAGGCAAGGGCACCAAATGGACCATTTTAGAAAAACGATCACAAACCATCCAGATGACAGACATCCTCTGAGAGACTGGAAGATCCAAAATAAAATCCATGGAAATACGCGTCCAAGGCCTCTTTGAGACAGGCAAAAGCAAACCACTGGCACGAGAACAGCAAGGCTTGGCCCGAGCACAAATCCCACAGGACTGCACAAAGGAACGCACATCCCGCGACAAGGATGGCCACCAAAAGGACCTAGCCACCAAATCCCTGGTACCAAAAATTCCAGGGTGACCCGCCAACACCGAAGAATGAACCTCGGAAATAACTCTACTGGTCCATTTATCCGGGACAAACAGTCTCTCCGGTGGACAACGGTCAGGTTTATTGGCCTGAAATTCCTGCAGCACTCGCCGCAAATCAGGGGAGATGGCAGACAGAATCACCCCCTCTCTGAGGATACCAGCCGGTTCAGAAACTCCCGTAGAGTCAGGCACAAAACTCCTAGAAAGGGCATCAGCCTTCACGTTCTTTGAACCCGGAAGGTATGAAACCATGAAATTGAAACGGGAGAAAAACAGCGACCATCGAGCCTGTCTAGGATTTAACCGTTTGGCAGACTCGAGATAAGTCAAATTCTTGTGATCCGTCAAGACCACCACACGATGTTTGGCTCCCTCAAGCCAATGTCGCCACTCCTCAAATGCCCACTTCATTGCCAACAACTCCCGATTACCAACATCATAATTCCGCTCGGCAAGCGAAAACTTTCTTGAAAAGAAAGCACATGGCCTCATCATAGAGCCATCAGAGTTTTTCTGCGACAAGACAGCCCCTGCTCCTATCTCAGAGGCATCAACCTCGACCTGGAAAGGGAGAGAGACATCCGGCTGACGCAAGACAGGAGCCGAAGAAAAACGACGTTTCAGCTCCTGAAAGGCCTCCACGGCCGCAGGAGACCAATTGGTCACATCAGAACCCTTCTTGGTCAAATCCGTCAAAGGCTTAACCACACTAGAGAAATTAGTGATGAAGCAACGGTAAAAATTAGCAAAGCCCAAGAACTTCTGAAGACTCTTCACTGATGTAGGTTGAGTCCAGTCATAAATAGCCTGGACCTTAACTGGATCCATCTCAATAGTGGAAGGAGAAAAATAAAGCCCAAAAAGGAAACCTTCTGGACTCCGAAGAGACATTTAGAGCCCTTCACAACTAAGGCATTGGCACGCAGGACCTGAAATACCATCCTGACCTGCTTCACATGGGATTCCCAATCGTCAGAAAATACCAAAATATCATCCAGGTACACAATCATAAATCTATCCAGATACTCTCGGAAGATGTCGTGCATGAGGGACTGAAACACGGAAGGGGCATTAGAGAGCCCAAAAGGCATCACCCAGTACTCAAAATGGCCTTCGGGCGTATTAAATGCCGTTTTCCATTCATCGCCCTGTTTTATACGAACAAGATTATACGCTCCTTGAAGATCTATCTTGGTGAACCAACTAGCCCCCTTAATCCGAGCAAACAGATCAGACAGCAATGGCAAAGGATACTGAAATTTGACCGTGATGTTATTTAGAAGGCGATAATCTATACAAGGTCTCAGAGAACCATCCTTCTTGGCCACAAAAAAGAACCCCGCACCCAAAGGGGACGAGGACAGGCGAATATGCCCCTTCTCCAGAGACTCCTTTATATAACTCTGCATAGCGGTATGTTCTGGTACAGATAAATTGAAAAGTCGTCCCTTAGGGAACTTACTACCAGGAATCAAATTTATAGCACAATCACAATCCCTATGAGGAGGTAGGGCACTGGATTTGGGCTCATCAAATACATCCTGGTAGTCCGGCAGAAATTCAGGGACTTCAGAAGGAGTGGAAGAAGCAATTGACACCAAAGGAGCATCGCCATGATTCCCCTGGCAACCCCAACTTGACACAGACATTGTTTTCCAATCCAGGACTGGATTATGAGCCTGCAGCCATGGCAGACCCAACACGACAACGTCATGCAAATTATGTAACACAAGAAAACGAATCACCTCCTGATGTGCAGGAGTCATGCACATGGTCACTTGAGTCCAGTACTGAGGCTTATTCTTGGCCAATGGCTTAGCATCAATTCCCTTCAGTGGAATAGGAAATTGCAAAGGCTCCAAGATAAAACCACAGCGCCTGGCAAATGACAAATCCATCAAATTCAGGGCAGCACCTGAATCCACAAAAGCCATAACTGAGTAGGATGACAGGGAGCAAATCAAAGTAACAGACAAAATGAATTTGGGCTGTACAGTACCAATGGTGACAGATTTAGTGAACCTATTTGTGCGCTTAGAACAATCAGAGATAACATGAGTAGAATCACCACAGTAAAAGCACAACCCATTCTGACGTCTGTGATTCTGCCGTTCAATTCTGGTCAGAATCCTGTCACATTGCATAGACTCAGGCTTCTGCTCAGAAAATACCACCAGATAGTGCACAGGTTTGCGCTCCCGCAAAAGCCGATCAATCTGAATTGCCAATGACATTGACTCATTCAGACCCGCAGGCGTGGGGAACCCCACCATAACATCCTTAACGGCTTCAGAAAGACCTTTTCTGAAAATTGCTGCCAGGGCACACTCATTCCACTGAGTGAGCACAGACCATTTCCTAAACTTCTGACAGTAAACCTCTGCTTCATCCAGACCCTGAGAGAGAGTCAGCAAAACCTTTTCTGCCTGGTCTATTAGATTAGGTTCCTCATAAAGCAATCCAAGCGCCAGAAAAAACGCATCCACATTTAGTAATGCATGATCTCCTGGCGGCAGAGAGAATGCCCTATCTTGAGGGTCACCACGTAACAAAGAAATAATAATTTTAACTTGCTGAACCGGGTTACCAGAGGAACGAGGTCTCAGAGAAAGGAATAATTTGCAATTATTTTTGAAATTCAAAAACCTAGATCTATCTCCAGAGAATAACTCAGGAATTGGTATTTTAGGCTCTGACATAGGACTGTGAACTACATAATCCTGGATACCTTGTACCCTTGCAGTGAGATGATCCAGACTAGAGGACAGACTCTGAATGTCCATGTCTGCAGCTGAATTCTGAACCACCCAGAGATTAAGGGGAGGAGAGAGGCTAGACACACTGCAGAGGAAAAAAAAAAGAACTTAGAACCTCTCTTATCCCTCTTTTGCGATGCATTAACTTTTTTTTGGTCCTGCTGTACTCTATGATCCTGGTGGCAAGGATCGCAAACTGACCTGCTAAGTAACAGAAATCCTTAGGACAAGCTCTGGGGATGTGGGAGCTATACTGACCGCAACCCTGATTCTATCAATACACACTATAGGCAGCCGTGGAGCATTACCTAAAATCCTAGACGCCTCGTCACAGCCTGAGAAACTAGCTACCCCTAGAGAGAAAGCAAAGCCTCACTTGCCTCAGAGAAATCACCCCAAAGTTAAGACAGCCCCCCACAAATAATAACGGTGAGTTAAGGGGAAACCACAAACGTAGAAATGAAAACAGGTTTTTAGCAAATGAGGCCCGCTAACACTAAATAGTCAGAAGATAGCAAGGGATCTGTGCGGTCAGTATAAAATGCTATCAAAAATAATCCACGCAGAGATTACAAGAACCCCCACACCGACTCACGATGTGAGGGGTGCAACTCTGCACCCCAGAACTTCCAGCAAGCGAGAATATTACATATAAGCAAGCTGGACAGAACTCATCATATACAGAGAAACATTTTCAAGGAAATAATGAGCAAACATGAACTAGCAAGACTTAGCTTCTCAGGAGGAGACAGGTCACAAGGAAAGTCCAGAGAGATCAGAACCAGTACTGAATACAACGACAGCAGGCAAAAAGTGAAGGTCCAGGTGGAGTTAAATAGAGGCCAGACTAGCAGAAAACGAGGCAGCTGGATTCCAGCTACAGACCCGCAGTAAGCACTAAAGGTCACCAGAGGGAGCCCAAGAACAGAACTCACACAATACCACTAATGACCACAGGAGGGAGCCCGAGAACGGAATTCACAACAGGTATCCCCATGAACGCTTTGCTGGACACCGGTTCTCAGGTGACGACTGTGCATTACATTCTTTATAAACGTTATTGGGAGGACACCGACATCACTCGTGGACCCAATGATGATTTAACCATAATAGCCAGTAATGGTCAGCCATTGCCACAAGTGGGGTACAAAGAGGTCACCATTAAAGTGGGGCCGGTGGAATTGGAGGCCCAAGGGATTGTAATTGTTGATATTGACCAATGTGAATGTAACCCCATGATGACCATTGGTACTAATGTCATAGAAAATTGTCTTGCAGAGGTTATAGTCTTGTTACAGCAGGTAGCAGAAACAGCTGGTTACAGTGAACAACGTGCCCTGCAGAAAGAAATCAGAGCTCTGATGCAGAGACAGCAGGTAGAGCTGACTGGTGGTGAGATTGGCCGTGTCACAGTGAGTGATTCAAACCCCATTGCGATACCCCCCAGGAGTGAAATGTTAATATGGTGTCGGGCAGCAATAGGCCTCAGGGGTAAAGACTACCAGGCTCTGGTAGAACCTGTATATTCAGATAATATGCCTACCCTCCTGACAGCCAGAGGGGTGGTTGAAGTCCGCAAGGGGAGGTGTTCTGATCTGGTGAACTTGGAGCCGCATGAGAGACTTTCTCAGGAGTAGGTGGTACCTGTACTGACCGCAAACCCTAAACTAACACCGCAACTAGAAGTAGCCGTGGGATGTACCTAACACGTCCTAGACATCTCGACACAGCCGGAGGACTAAATACCCCTATAGATGGAAATGGGAATTCTATCTTGCCTCAGAGCAGAACCCCAAAGGATAGGCAGCCCCCCACAAATATTGACTGTGAGTATAAGAGGAAAGACACACGCAGGCAGAAAAACAGGATTTAGCAAAAGAGGCACTTCTAGCTAAATAGAAAAGGATAGGACAGAATTCTAAGCGGTCAGTATTAAAATCCTAAAAATATCCACAGCAGATAATACAAATATTCCACATCTAACTAAAGACATAGAAAGTATATCTGCATCTCCTGAGAATCCAGCATGACTGAAAAATCCAAACAAAGTCTAAGCTGGACAAAAACACAATAAATTGCACTGAATTGCAAAGCACACTGCATGTGTACACAGAGACAAAAAAACAGACACTTATCTTAGCTGGATTGGCAGCAGGGCATGAGGAGCCAGAGAGAGATGCAATCCCTCCAAGTACAATGGACAACTGGCACAGACTCATGGATCTTGCACACCTAAATACCTAATAGAGCTGCAATCAGCAGAAACACCTGCCAGGATTACAACCCCAAGACAACTGCACTACCACCAACAACCACCGGAGGGAGCCCAAGAGCAGAATTCACAACAGTACCCCCCCTTGAAGAGGGGTCACCGAACCATCACCAGAGCCCCCAGGCCGATCAGGACGAGCCAGATGAAAGGCACAGACCAAATCAGCAGCATGGACATCAGAGGCAAAAACCCAAGAATTATCCTCCTGGCCATAACCCTTCCATTTGACAAGGTACTGAAGCCTCCGCCTCGAAAAGAGAGAATCCAAAATCTTCTCAACCACATACTCCAACTCCCCATCAACCAACACAGGAGCAGGAGGAGCAACAGAGGGAACAACGGGCACCACATATTTCCGCAATAAAGTTCTATGGAAAACATTATGAATGGCAAAAGAGGCCGGAAGGGCCAAACGAAAAGACACCGGATTAATAATCTCAGAAATCCTATAAGGACCAATAAACCGAGGCTTAAACTTGGGGGAAGAAACCTTCATAGGAACATGACGGGAAGACAACCAGACCAAATCCCCAACGCGAAGCAGGGAACCAACACACCAACGACGGTTAGCAAAACGCTGAGCCTCCTCCTGAGACAACACCAAATTGTCCACCACATGAGCCCAAATCTGCTGCAACCTGTCAACCACAGAATCCACACCAGGACAATCAGAAGGTTCAACTTGCCCCGAAGAAAAACGAGGATGAAAACCAAAATTACAAAAGAAGGGCGAAACCAAGGTAGCCGAACTAGCCCGATTATTAAGGGCAAACTCGGCCAATGGCAAGAAAGCCACCCAATCATCCTGATCAGCAGACACAAAGCATCTCAAATAAGTTTCCAAAGTCTGATTAGTTCGCTCGGTCTGGCCACTTGTCTGAGGATGAAATGCGGAAGAAAAAGACAAATCAATGCCCAGCCTAGCACAAAAGGCCCGCCAAAACCTAGAAACAAACTGGGAACCTCTGTCAGACACAATATTCTCCGGAATACCATGCAAACGAACCACATGCTGAAAAAACAACGGAACCAAATCAGAAGAAGAAGGCAATTTAGGCAAAGGCACCAAATGAACCATCTTAGAAAACCGGTCACAAACCACCCAGATAACCGACATCCTCTGGGAAACCGGAAGATCTGAAATAAAATCCATAGAAATATGCATCCAGGGCCTCTCAGGGACCGGCAAAGGCAAAAGCAACCCGCTAGCACGGGAACAAAAAGGCTTGGCCCGCGCACAAGTCCCACAGGACTGCACAAAAGAACGCACATCACGCAACTTAGAAGGCCACCAAAAGGACCTACCAACAAAATCTCTGGTACCAAATATACCAGGATGGCCAGCCAACACAGAACAATGTACCTCAGATATCACTCTACTAGTCCATCTATCAGGAACAAACAGTTTCCCCACTGGACAGCGGTCAGGTTTGTCAGCCTGAAATTCCTGCAGAACCCGTCGCAAATCAGGGGAAATGGCAGAAAGGACCACCCCTTCCTTCAGAATGCCGACCGGCTCAAGTACCTCAGGAGAATCAGGCAAAAAACTCCTAGAGAGGGCATCAGCCTTAATATTCTTAGAACCTGGAAGATACGAAACCACAAAATCAAAACGGGAGAAAAACAGGGACCATCGAGCCTGTCTAGGATTCAGCCGATTGGCAGATTCGAGGTAAATCAGATTTTTATGATCGGTCAAGACCACAATATGGTGCTTGGCTCCCTCAAGCCAATGTCGCCATTCCTCAAACGCCCACTTCATAGCCAACAACTCCCGATTGCCGACATCATAATTGCGTTCAGCAGGCGAAAACTTACGGGAAAAGAAGGCACACGGTTTCATCAAGGAACCATCAGAATTCCTCTGAGACAAAACGGCCCCTGCCCCAATCTCAGAAGCGTCAACCTCAACCTGAAACGGAAGAGAAGCATCTGGCTGACGCAACACCGGGGCAGAAGTAAATCGGCGTTTAAGCTCCTGAAAGGCAGAGACAGCCACAGACGACCAATTCGTCACATCAGCGCCTTTCTTCGTCAAATCGGTCAGGGGTTTAACCACACTGGAGAAGTTAGCAATGAAACGGCGATAAAAATTAGCAAAGCCCAAAAATTTCTGAAGGCTCTTCACGGATGTGGGCTGAATCCAATCATGAATGGCCTGAACCTTAACCGGATCCATCTCTATAGATGAGGGAGAAAAAATGAAGCCCAAAAAAAAAACCTTCTGCACTCCAAAGAGACACTTAGACCCCTTCACAAAAAAAGCATTATCATGAAGGATCTGAAATACCATCCTGACCTGTTTCACATGAGACTCCCAATCATCGGAAAAAATTAAGATGTCATCCAAATATACAATCATGAATTGATCAAGATAATTCCGGAAGATATCATGCATGAAGGACTGAAAAACAGATGGAGCATTAGAGAGCCCGAATGGCATCACAAGGTATTCAAAATGGCCTTCGGGCGTATTAAACGCAGTTTTCCATTCGTCACCCTGCTTAATATGAACAAGATTATATGCCCCCCGAAGGTCAATTTTAGTAAACCAACTAGCCCCTTTAATCCTGGCAAACAAATCAGAAAGCAAAGGTAAAGGGTATTGAAACTTGACCGTGATCTTATTCAAGAGGCGATAATCAATACAGGGTCTCAAGGAGCCATCCTTCTTAGCAACAAAAAAAAATCCCGCTCCCAACGGTGAAAAAGATGGCCGAATATGCCCTTTCTCCAAAGATTCCTTAACATAACTCCGCATGGCAGTATGTTTCGGCACAGACAGGTTGAAAAGTCGGCCCTTAGGAAACTTACAGCCTGGAATCAAGTCAATAGCACAATCACAGTCCCTATGCCGTGGGAGGGAACTGGACTTGGGCTCATCGAATACATCCTGAAAATCAGACAAAAACTCTGGAACTTCAGAAGAGGAGGAAGAGGAGATTGACATCACAGGAACGTCATTATGAACCCCCTGACAACCCCAACTAGTCACAGACATAGACTTCCTATCCAACACAGGATTATGTATCTGCAACCATGGAAAACCCAGCACAATAGCATCATGCAAATTATGCAACACCAGAAAACGACAATCTACCTGATGGGCTGGCGCCATGCACATGGTCACCTGTGTCCAAAACTGGGGGGTTTTTTTAGCCAAAGGTGTAGCATCAATGCCCCTTAAAGGAATAGGGTTCTGCAAAGACTGCAAGGGGAAACCACAACGCCTGGAAAATTCAAAGTCCATTAAGTTCAAAGCGGCGCCTGAATCCACAAACGCCATGACAGAATATGACGACAATGAGCAGATCAAGGTCACAGATAACAGAAATTTAGGTTGTACAGTTCCGATGGTAACCGAACTAGCGATTCTCTTTGTACGCTTTGGGCAGACTGAAATAACATGAGAAGCATCGCCACAATAAAAACACAACCTATTCTGACGTCTGAATCCTTGTTGTTCTGTTCTAGACAGAATCCTATCACACTGCATAGGCTCAGGCATCTGCTCTGAGGACAACGCCACAGCGCGCACAGTTCTGCGCTCCCACAAGCGCCGATCGATCTGAATGGCCAGAGACATAGAATCACTCAGATCAACAGGCGTGGGAAACCCCACCATAACATCTTTAACAGATTCAGAAAGACCCTTTCTGAAAATTGCCGCCAAAGCATCCTCATTCCATTTAGTCAGCACAGACCATTTTCTAAATTTCTGACAATACAATTCTGCCACTTCTTGACCCTGAGACAGGGCCAACAAGGTCTTCTCCGCTTGATCCACAGAATTTGGTTCATCATATAATAATCCTAGAGCCTGAAAAAAGGCATCTACATTAAGCAAGGCCGGATTCCCAGATTCCAGGGAAAATGCCCAATCCTGAGGGTCGCCACGCAGCAGGGAGATGACAATTTTAATCTGCTGAATGGGATCACCAGAGGAACGAGGCTTCAGAGCAAAAAACAGTTTACAGTTGTTTTTAAAACTCAAAAATTTGGACCTGTCCCCAAAAAACAAATCAGGAGTAGGAATCCTAGGCTCTAAAAGCGGAGTCTGAGCAATATAATCAGAAATACCCTGTACCCTAGCAGCAAGCTGGTCTACACGAGAAACTAATCCCTGAACATCCATGCTAGCACAAGACTCCTCAGTCACCCAGAGGAAAAGAGGGAAGAAAAGACCAAGCAGGCTACAGAAACAAAATGGCTATTTCTTCCCTTCTTCTGAGATGCATTTAACTCATTGTTGGCCAGTTGTACTGTTCTGATCTGGTGACCTTGGAGCCGCATGAGAGACTCTCAGGAGTAGGTGGTACCTGTACTGACCGCAAACCCTAAACTAACACCGCAACTAGAAGTAGCCGTGGGATGTACCTAACAGGTCCTAGACATCTCGAAACAGCCAGAGGACTAAATACCCCTATTGTTATGGCCTGGTGGTTACGGAGCAGTACTGAGATGACCTGGTGGGTAAGACCAATCATGGACAAGCTCAGCGGAGGTGGCAGCTCCACCGACAGTAATCACTGTTATGACCTAGTGATTACGGAGCAGAACTGAAATGACCTGGTGGGTAAAACAAATAAAGTACTAGCTCTGGGGAGGTGGTAGCTTTACTGACCGCAATCCCTACTCCTAACACCAACACTAGAAATAGCCATGGAGCGTGCCTATCTCTGCCTAGACGCCTCTTCACAGCCTAAGAACTAGCTACCCCTGAAGATGGAAACGGAAAACTATCTCGCCTCAGAGAAACCCCCAAAGGAAAGATAGCCCCCCACAAATATTGACGGTGAGTGGAGAGGGAAATGACAAACTCAGAAATGAAACTAGATTTAGCAAAGGAGGCCAAAACTATCTAAATAGACAGAGATAGAAAAGGCTACTGTGCGGTCAGTATAAAAACTAAAAGTCCACGCAGAGTTTACAAAAAATAACCTCCACACCGACTCACGGTGTGGAGGAGCAAATCTGCGACCCCAGAGCTTCCAACTAGCCGGAATAATTCATAATGACAAGCTGGACAAAAGAGACATAACTTAAACTGAACAGAAGGTCATAAGCAGGGAAACACCCAAAAACTAGCAGAACTTATCTTAAGCTGAAATGGACTGGCCAACAGAGAACTTCCAGGAAAGGACTGAATCCACAGGAAGAAACATTGACAGCTGGCATCAACTACAGCCTAAAGCCCAGTTAAATAACAAGGCCAGGGCACCGATTAGTGAAAGCAGCTGCTAAGTTCCACTTGAAACCACCAGAGGGAGACCAAGAGCAGAACTCTCAAAAATACCATTCATGACCACAGGATGGAGCCCAAGAACGGAATTCACAACACCCTATAGATGGAAATGGGAATTCTATCTTGCCTCAGAGCAGAACCCCAAAGGATAGGCAGCCTCCCACAAATATTGACTGTGAGTATAAGAGGAAAGACACACGCAGGCAGAAAAACAGGATTTAGCAAAAGAGGCACTTCTAGCTAAATAGAAAAGGATAGGACAGAATTCTAAGCGGTCAGTATTAAAATCCTAAAAATATCCACAGCAGATAATACAAATATTCCACATCTAACTAAAGACATAGAAAGTATATCTGCATCTCCTGAGAATCCAGCATGACTGAAAAATCCAAACAAAGTCTAAGCTGGACAAAAACACAATAAATTGCACTGAATTGCAAAGCACACTGCATGTGTGCACAGAGACAAAAAACCAGACACTTATCTTAGCTGGATTGGCAGCAGGGCATGAGGAGCCAGAGAGAGATGCAATCCCTCCAAGTACAATGGACAACTGGCACAGACTCATGGATCCTGCACACCTAAATACCTAATAGAGCTGCAATCAGCAGAAACACCTGCCAGGATTACAACCCCAAGACAACTGCACTACCTCCAACAACCACCGGAGGGAGCCCAAGAGCAGAATTCACAACAGGGAGGGTGCCAGTACGTGTTCTTAACTGTGGAGAGGAAGAAGTCCACCTAACCAATAATGCCACACTTGCCAAACTGTTTACTGTTGATAATAGTGTGATACAGGCACCAGAACCCTTGGTCCCGTCTAACCCGGCGGAGAACAACGGCTCTGCAGGGCAGCCGAAAGATTGGTGTCAGAAATTGCACGTGGGAACTGACTCTACCCCATCACACCAGAAACAGGGGGCCTACAGAGTGGTTCATGAGTATGAGTGGGTATTCAGCAAGCATCCCCTAGATTTTGGGCAGGTAAAAGGGATTCAACATCATATCCCCACAGGAGATCATCCACCCATAAAAGAGAGATACCGTCCTGTACCCCCAGCTCATTATCAGTGTGCCAAAGACATGTTGCGAGAGATGAAGGAGGCTGGGGTAGTGAGAGACAGTTGTAGCCCCTGGGCAGCTCCATTAGTCCTTGTCAGGAAGAAGGATGGCACAATGAGGATGTGTGTTGATTATAAGCAGCTAAATCGCATTACACATAAGGATGCATACCCACTGCCCAGGATAGAGGAGTCCTTGGCTGCTTTAAAATCTGCTAACTATTTCTCTACCTTGGATCTCACCAGTGGGTACTGGCAGGTTCCCGTGGCAGAGGCAGACAAGGAAAAGACGGCCTTCACGACGCAGATGTCATGTCGGACACTGTTCAGACCAGGTCGTCTGACAGACAGCGGTAATTCCGCGTTTGACCACTGTTTGCTCATTGGCGTCGGCTAGTTTTCATCTGGCTGCTCCGGGGTTAATTTATCTGATCCTCGGATTGGAAGCTGGGCCATGCCCATTTCCTTTAAATGGTTCTCCTGATCTTTGGGCGTCGCCGATTATAGCTTCTGTCTTATCCATAGTTATCTCGGTCCGGAGTGGAGAGCTGGTTGTTGGAGAATCGTTGCTGGTGGTGTATTTTCCTTTGTCTTATTTACTCCTTCCTATATTTGTATTTATTTTGCCCTGCACATTTATAGTGTATTCCTGATTGACTGCGGCGTGGTGTATATTTTCCTTTATCCTTGTTTGTTATAACTGTGGGTATTGGTCTATTGCATTCACTGGGTGGTGGGCGGTGGTGTTCAGTCTAGGGCTGAATCAGGAGTCAGGGTGAGGGTGGAGGCCTGGACATGCACACCTTCAGTGTAAACTTCAGGTAGAGGGTCAGACAGGGTTTCCCTAGTCTGAGGGAAATTGCAGGGGCCCGGGTTATTAGCTCTCGCCCTCCTTATCTCCCCGTGACATTATAATCGGCCTAACAACAAAAAAAACAAAAAAAAACAAAAGGGGTTCCTTTTTTTTTTTTCTTCTTCTCTGTGTTTTGTCATGGATCCCATGACTTCCATAACCCGCCAGTTGGAAGCGCTGTCCCTACAGGTCACTGAGTTGAGGGGAGCAGTGCAGCAACAGGGACTAGCAGTATCTAATATACAAGCTGGAGCGACAGGAGGAGTTAGTGAGCCCAAGTTTCCTTTGCCTGAAAAATTTGGTGGGGAACGCAGTAAATTTGTTTCTTTTCGTGAAGCTTGCAAACTGTATTTCCGTATGTGCCCGATCTCCTCTGGTAATGAGGCTCAACGTGTGGGCCTGGTGTTGTCATTATTAAGCGGGGATCCCCAAGCATGGGCATTTTCGTTGCCATCTGATTCTGCTGCATTTAACTCAGTGGAGAGTTTCTTTTCTGCTCTAGGACACATTTACGACGATCCAGACAGAATGGCTCTAGCAGAATCTAAGTTACGCACTATTTGCCAGGGGGAGCGTGTTGCAGAGGATTACTGTTCTGAATTTCGCCGCTGGGCGGTTGACACTCAGTGGAATGAGCCAGCATTGCGGAGTCACTTTTTTCATGGAGTTTCTAATAGGGTTAAAAAAGCCCTCCTGATGTACGAGACTCCTGCTTCACTAGATTCCGCTATGAGTCTTGTTGTCCGCATTGATCGCCGTTTGCGTCAGGGGAATCATGAGACGCCGCCTGTGGGTGAAGGTTTAGGTTCACGTGAGGTTGCTGCAGGTGAGCCCACGGAATCTATGCAAATCGCAGGGGTGTCACATGTTAAGAATCGTACCCCTGTACTCAGGAAGCAGGGAGCCTGTTTTTTCTGCGGTAAATCTGGTCATTTTATTAATATCTGTCCTCTGCTGTTAAAGAAAAACGCAATGGCGGAAAACTTCTGAGCTCAGAGGGAGTGGAGGAGTCCAATCTGAGCTTATGTATATCCTCCATGATGATTTCTCAGTGCATGCTCCCTGCCAAAGTTGTTGTCGCTGGCAGAGAGATACCAAACACTATTTTTGTGGATAGTGGTTCCGCCACAAATCTCATTGATGAGGAGTTTGCGCGCACTGCTGGTTTTAAGATTGAAAAACTGCCTCATCCTATCCGTGTGGTCACCATCAATTCTGCTCCTCTTCCACAGGGGGAGATTACTGAGTTCGTGGCTGAGGTTAAACTCCACATTGGGGTTCTTCATTTCGAGCAGGTCACATGTAAGGTGCTCAAGAGTCTTCCGGCACAATTGGTTCTGGGTTTTCCATGGTTGTCTACACACAACCCGGTGATTGACTGGAAAACTCAGGACATAATCCAGTGGAGTGATTTCTGTCAGGAGAATTGCCTGGCCACATGTGTGTCCGCTGTGACTTCAAGCGTTCCTGAGTCACTTCAGGATTATGCGGATGTGTTCTCTGAGAAGGGTTGTTCAGAGTTGCCGCCACACCGCCCCTATGACTGTTCTATCAGGTTTAAACCAGGGGCCAAGTTGCCTAAAGCAAGGATGTTCAACATCTCCGGTCCGGAGAGACAAGCGCTCAAGGATTACATTTCTGAAAGTTTGAGCAAAGGGCACATCAGGCCGTCATCCTCGCCGGTGGCAGCAGGGTTCTTCTTCGTGAAGAAGAAAGATGGCAGATTACGCCCGTGTTTGAATTTCAGGGAGTTGAACCAGATTACGGTTCGTGATCCATACCCTATGCCACTGATACCTGACTTGTTCAACCAGGTGGCAGGTGCTAAGTGGTTTACCAAGCTTGACCTCAGGGGGGCGTACAACCTCATAAGAGTCCGTCAAGGTGATGAGTGGAAGACGGCTTTTAATACCCCTGAGGGTCATTTTGAAAATTTGGTGATGCCTTTTGGGTTAACTAACGCACCTGCAGTGTTCCAACATTTCATCAATGATGTGTTCTCGCATGTTTTGGGGAAATTCGTTATCGTGTACCTAGATGACTTACTCATATATTCTTGCAACCGTGATGCTCATTTAGATCATGTCAGGCAGGTGTTACAGCTTCTCAGAGAGAATAAGCTGTATGCTAAACTTGAGAAATGTGTATTTTTTGCTCAAGAGTTGCCGTTCTTGGGTTATATTGTGTCTGCTTCTGGTTTTAAAATGGACGCCGCTAAGGTGCAAGCGGTGCTGCATTGGGAACGTCCTGATAACCTGAAAGCACTTCAGCGGTTCCTTGGGTTTTCTAACTACTATAGGAAATTTATCAAGGATTTTTCTATCATTGCTAAACTGCTAACTGACATGACTAAAAAAGGTACCAATTTCTCCGTTTGGCCTGAGGCTGCTGTTCGCGCATTTCAATTTCTCAAGAACAGTTTTGTTTCAGCCCCCATTCTTGTGCAGCCAGACGTATCTAAACCCTTTGTCGTGGAAGTCAATGCGTCTGAGGTTGGTGTGGGGGCGGTACTATCTCAAGGCTCATCCTTGAGTGGTTTGCGTCTGTGCGCCTATTTCTCCAAAAAACTGTCGTCCGCTGAACGTAACTACGATATCGGCAACAGGGAGTTGTTGGCTATTAAGTTGGCCTTTGAGGAGTGGCGACACTTCTTGGAGGGGTCGGTACATCAGGTCACTGTTATTACCGACCATAAGAATCTGCTGTATTTGGAGTCTGCCAAGCGTCTGTCTCCCAGGCAGGCTCGCTGGGCATTGTTTTTCACGCGGTTCAACTTTGTTGTCACTTACAGACCAGGGTCTAAAAACACTAAGGCGGATGCTCTGTCCAGGTGTTTTCCGGGGGGAGAACCTCGGGAAGACCCAGTACCCATTCTCCAAAAGGGTGTTGTGGTTTCAGCCCTCACTACCGAGGTTGAGGCTGAGATTGCCGAGGCTCAGGTGGAGGTACCATCTGAGCTTCCCATCAACAAATCTTTTGTACCGCTTCATCTCCACCTAAAGGTGTTGGCGGAGCATCATGATACTGTCCTGGCTGGCCACCCAGGGGTTAGAGGTACATTGGAGTTGGTGTCACGTCGGTTTTGGTGGCCCAAAATCCGACAGGACGTGGTCTCATATGTGTCAGCTTGCACCACGTGCGCTAGGGCGAAGACACCCTGTTCCCATCCTGTTGGCACACTACTTCCTCTGGAGGTACCTAGTAAGCCGTGGACGGAAATCTCCATGGATTTCATCACTGATTTGCCTCCCTCAGCTGGGAACACGGTCATTTTGGTGATTGTGGATCGGTTTTCAAAAATGTCGCACTTTGTGTCTTTGCTTTCTTTACCTAACGCTAAGACTCTTGCTCAGGTGTTTGTGCAGGAGGTGGTCAGGCTTCATGGACTTCCGTCTGACATCGTATCAGATAGGGGTACTCAGTTTGTAGCAAAATTTTGGAAAGCATTTTGCTCATGGCTGGGGATCAAGTTGTCTCATTCGTCTGTGTTTCATCCCCAGTCAAAAGGTCAGACCGAGCATATGAACCAAAATTTGGAGCAGTACTTGCGCTGCTTTGTCTCTGATAACCAGGAGGAGTGGTCTACCTTTCTTCCTTTGGCTGAGTTTGCCATCAATAATCACCGCCAGGAGTCGTCTGGGGAGTCTCCGTTTTTTTGTGTTTATGGGCTACATCCTCAGTTTTGTACGTTGAGTCAGAGAGGCTATTCTAGCGTTCCAGAGGAAGACCAGTTAGGAACACAATTGTCATTAGTCTGGAGGAGAGTGAAACAGCGCAAATTGAGTGTGGGTGCTAGGTACAAACGTGTGGCTGACAGTAGGCGTGTGCCAGGTCCGGACCTGAGTGTGGATGACTGGGTGTGGTTATCCACAAAAAACATAAGACTCAAGATACCATCCCTTAAATTGGGTCCACGGTTTATTGGTCCATTTAGGGTCACTGCCGTCATTAACCCAGTAGCGCACCGACTGGAGCTCCCTACGGTGTATAAAATACACAACGTGTTCCACAGGTCTCTTCTTAAGAAGGTGGTGGGTTCTGTGGACGCGGTGCCTATGCCACCTCCAGTCTTGGTGGATGGTAACCTAGAATTTGAAGTCTCCAGGATGGTTGACTTTCGTGTGGTGCGTTGCACTTTACAATATTTGGTACACTGGCGTGGTTATCGGTCTGAGGAGAGGTCCTGGGTACCAGCCTTGGACATTCATGCGGATCGGCTGGTCAGGTGTTTTCATCGTCGCCATCTGGACAAGCCGGGTCCTATAAGCCATGAGGGCCCTGGGGTCCCTCGTAGAAGGCGGGGTACTGTCATGTCGGACACTGTTCAGACCAGGTCGTCTGACAGACAGCGGTAATTCCGCGTTTGACCACTGTTTGCTCATTGGCGTCGGCTAGTTTTCGTCTGGCTGCTCCGGGGTTAATTTATCTGATCCTCGGATTGGAAGCTGGGCCATGCCCATTTCCTTTAAATGGTTCTCCTGATCTTTGGGCGTCGCCAATTATAGCTTCTGTCTTATCCGTAATTATCTCGGTCTGGAGTGGAGAGCTGGTTGTTGGAGAATCGTTGCTGGTGGTGTATTTTCCTTTGTCTTATTTACTCCTTCCTATATGTGTATTTATTTTGCCCTGCACATTTATAGTGTATTCCTGATTGACTGCGGCATGGTGTATATTTTCCTTTATCCTTGTTTGTTATAACTGTGGGTATTGGGCTATTGCATTCACTGGGTGTTGGGCGGTGGTGTTCAGTCTAGGGCTGAATCAGGAGTCAGGGTGAGGGTGGAGGCCTGGACATGCACACCCTCAGTGTAAACTTCAGGTAGAGGGTCAGACAGGGTTTCCCTAGTCTGAGGGAAATTGCAGGGGCCCGGGTTATTAGCTCTCACCCTCCTTGTCTCCCCGTGACAGCCGATGGGTCTCTGCGAATTCAACTACATGCCCTTCGGATTGTGCAATGCCCCGGGAACGTTCCAGAGGATGATGGAGTGCTGTCTGGGACACAAGAACTTTGAAACTGTGTTGCTATATCTGGACGACGTTATTTTTTTCTACAAGACTTATGAGGACCATCTGAAGCACCTGGCCGAGGTGTTCGAAGCCCTGTCCAACTTTGGCCTAAAGGTAAAACCGTCCAAATGCCATCTGCTAAAAACCAAGGTGCAGTACCTTGGCCATGTAGTGAGTGCCGAAGGGGTGGCCCCAGACCCTGACAAGGTCTGTTGTGGATTCTGTTTGTGGGCTCCCTCTGGTGGTTACTGCTGGTACTGGGTGACTTTGGTGGGTTGCGGCCTTTGGTTTCCACCTGTCCATCAGAGGCTGGGTGTTTCCTATTTTACCTGGCCTTTCTGTCATTTCCTTGCCGGCTATCAATGTATTCAGATGTGCTCTGTTTTGTTCCTGCCTACCTGCTCCCAGATCTTTCAGGATAAGCTAAGTGCTGATTTTCAGTTGTTTGGTTTTTGGTCCAGCTTGCTTATTATGTCTCTATGCTAGCTGGTAGCTCTAGTGGACTGAGGTTCTCCCCATGTGCCATGAGTTGGCACATGGGTTCTTGTAATCTCAGGATGGTTTTTTGATTAGGGTTTTTTGCTGACCGCTCAGACCCCTTTTGTATCGTTCTGCTTTCTAGTTTACAGCGGGCCTCTATTTGCTAAACCTATATATATCATCTCTATGTGTGTGCCTTCCTCTCATTTCACCGTCAATACATGTGGGGGGCAACTATACCTTTTGGGGTTCGTTCCTCTGGAGGCAAGTGAGGTCTTTATTTTCTCTGCAGTACTAGTTAGCTCTTAGGCTGGTGCGTGGCGTCTAGAACCAACGTAGGCACGCTCCCTGGCTATCTCTAGTTGCGTTTGTCAGGCGTAGGGCAGCGGTCAGCCCAGGTTCCATCACCCTAGAGCTCGTCCGTTATATATTTGTACCTTGCTTGTCCTGTGCTATCCCTAGCCATTGGGATTCATGACAGTATAGCCGGCCCACAAAGTGTTAATTGTTTGGGCTGAAGCAGGAGAAAAAGAAGTGTTTAAGGGAAATTTTTTTTTTTTTCCCTTCAGAGTTTTGCTGCCTAGCCCTTAATTGCTGTCTAGCTGCTTCTTACCTCCTCTTAACCCTTGAATGGCTCTGATCTTAGCTGTTTAACATGGATGTCCAGAGTTTGGCTTCCAGCCTGAGTAATCTCGCGGCAAAAGTTCAAAACATACAGGATTTTGTTGTTCACACTCCCATGTCTGAACCTAGAATTCCTATTCCAGAGTTCTTCTCTGGAGATAGATCTACCTTCCTGAATTTCAGGAACAATTGTAAATTGTTTCTTTCTTTAAAATCTCGCTCCTCTGGAGACCCTGCTCAACAGGTCAGGATTGTAATATCTTTCCTGCGGGGCGACCCTCAGAATTGGGCATTTGCATTGGCACCAGGGGATCCTGCATTGCTCAGTGTGGATGCGTTTTTTCTGGCATTGGGATTGCTCTATGAGGAACCCAACCTGGAGATTCAGGCTGAAAAGGCTTTGTTAGCCCTCTCTCAGGGGCATGATGAAGCGGAAATATATTGTCAAAAATTTCGGAAATGGTCGGTGCTTACTCAGTGGAATGAGTGCGCCCTGGCTGCAAACTTCAGAAATGGTCTTTCTGAGGCCATTAAGGATATTATGGTGGGGTTCCCTACGCCTACAGGTCTGAATGAGTCTATGGCTATGGCCATACAGATTGATCGGCGTTTGCGGGAGCGCAAACCCGTGCACCAGTTGGCGGTGTCTTCTGAACAGGCACCTGAGACTATGCAATGTGATAGAATTCAGTCCAGAAGTGAACGGCAAAATTATAGGCGGAAAAATGGATTGTGTTTTTATTGTGGTGATTCAGCTCATGTTATATCAGCATGCTCTAAACGCACAAAAAAGCTTGATAAATCTTTTGCCATTGGTACTCTGCAGCCTAAGTTCATTTTGTCTGTGACTCTGATTTTTTCACTGTCTTCCATTTCCGTTGATGCCTATGTGGATTCGGGCGCTGCCCTGAGTCTTATGGATTGGTCATTTGCTAAACGCTGCGGTTTTAGTCTGGAGCCTCTGGAAGTTCCTATTCCTCTGAAGGGAATTGACTCTACACCATTGGCTATGAATAAACCGCAGTATTGGACACAAGTGACCATGCGCATGACTCCCGTTCATCAGGAGGTGATTCGCTTCCTTGTACTGTATAATTTACATGATGTACTAGTGCTGGGGCTGCCATGGTTACAAACTCATAATCCTGTCCTGAACTGGAAAACAATGTCTGTGTTAAGCTGGGGATGTCAGGGGGTTCATGATGATGCACCTCCGATTTCAATCGCTTCATCTACTCCTTCTGAGATCCCTGAGTTTTTGTCTGACTATAGGGATGTTTTTGAGGAGCCTAAGCTCAATTCGCTCCCTCCTCATAGAGATTGTGACTGTGCTATAGAATTGATTCCTGGCAGTAAGTTCCCTAAGGGTCGTTTATTTAATCTGTCACTGCCAGAGCATACTGCTATGCGGAATTATATTAAGGAGTCCTTGGAAAAGGGACATATTCGTCCATCTTCGTCCCCTCTGGGAGCAGGTTTTTTTTTCGTGGCAAAAAAAGATGGTTCCCTGAGGCCTTGTATAGATTATCGCCTTCTGAATAAGATTACAGTCAAATATCAGTATCCATTGCCATTATTGACTGACTTGTTTGCTCGCATTAAGGGGGCTAGGTGGTTCACTAAGATAGATCTTCGCGGTGCGTATAATCTGGTGCGGATAAAACAAGGTGATGAGTGGAAAACCGCATTTAATACGCCTGAGGGCCATTTTTAGTATTTGGTAATGCCTTTTGGACTCTCCAATGCTCCGTCAGTCTTTCAGTCCTTTATGCACAATATTTTCCGTGAATGTCTGGATAAGTTTATGATTGTGTATTTGGATGATATTTTGGTGTTTTCTGATGACTGGGAGTCTCATGTTCTACAGGTCAGGAAGGTGTTTCAGGTTCTGCGGGCCAATTCTCTGTTTGTGAAGGGCTCAAAGTGTCTCTTCGGAGTCCAGAAGATTTCTTTTTTGGGGTACATTTTTTCTCCTTCTACTATTGAGATGGATCCCGTCAAGGTTCAGGCAATTTGTGACTGGACACAACCTACATCTGTTAAGAGCCTACAGAAGTTCTTGGGGTTTGCTAATTTTTATCGTCGGTTCATTGCAAATTTTTCCAGTATTGTTAAACCTTTGACTGATTTGACTAAAAAGGGTGCTGATGTTGCTAATTGGTCTCCTGCGGCCGTGGGGGCCTTTCAGGAACTTAAGTGCCGGTTTTCTTCTGCTCCTGTGTTGTGTCAACCAGATGTTTCACTTCCTTTTCAGGTTGAGGTTGATGCTTCCGAGATTGGAGCGGGGGCGGTTTTGTCACAGAGAAGTTCTGATGGCTCGGTGATGAAGCCATGTGCATTCTTCTCTAGAAAATTCTCGCCCGCCGAGCGCAATTATGATGTGGGTAATCGGGAGCTTTTGGACATGAAGTGGGCATTTGAGGAGTGGCGTCATTGGCTTGAGGGTGCTAAACATCGTGTGGTGGTCTTGACTGATCACAAGAATCTCATTTACCTTGAGTCTGCCAGGCGTTTGAATCCTAGACAGGCTCGTTGGTCGTTGTTTTTTTCTCGTTTCAATTTCGTGGTTTCATACCTGCCAGGTTCAAAGAATGTGAAGGCAGATGCTCTTTCCAGGAGTTTTGTGCCTGACTCTCCTGGAGACTCTGGGCCTACTGGTATCCTTAGGGATGGGGTAATATTGTCCGCCGTATCCCCAGACTTGCGACGTGCATTGCAGGAGTTTCAGGTGGATAAACCGGATCGTTGTCCACCAGAAAGACTGTTTGTTCCGGATGATTGGACCAGTAGAGTCATCTCCGAGGTCCATTCTTCTGTGTTGGCTGGTCATCCTGGAATATTTGGTACTAGAGACTTGGTGGCCAGGTCTTTTTGGTGGCCTTCCTTGTCTAGGGATGTGCGTACCTTTGTGCAGTCTTGTGAAGTGTGTGCTCGAGCTAAGCCTTGCTGTTCTCGGGCCAGTGGGTTGTTGTTATCCTTGCCCATCCCGAAGAGGCCTTGGACGCACATTTCCATGGATTTTATTTCTGATCTCCCGGTTTCACAGAAAATGTCCGTTATCTGGGTTGTGTGTGACCGCTTTTCTAAGATGGTTCATTTGGTGCCCTTGCCTAAGTTGCCTTCCTCCTCTGAGTTGGTCCCTTTATTTTTTCAGAACGTGGTTCGTTTGCATGGGATTCCGGAGAATATCGTTTCTGACAGGGGATCCCAGTTTGTGTCTAGATTTTGGCGGACATTTTGTGCCAAGATGGGCATTGATTTGTCTTTCTCGTCTGCATTCCATCCTCAGATGAATGGCCAGACGGAGCGAACTAATCAGACCTTGGAAACTTATTTGAGGTGTTTTGTTTCTGCTGACCAAGATGACTGGGTTGCTTTTTTGCCACTGGCCGAATTTGCTCTTAATAATCGGGCTAGTTCTGCCACGTTGGTCTCTCCTTTTTTTTGTAATTCGGGGTTTCATCCTCGTTTTTCCTCTGGTCAGGTGGAGTCTTCGGATTGTCCTGGAGTGGACGTGGTGGTGGACAGGCTACATCAAATTTGGAATCAGGTGGTCGACAATTTGAATTTTTTGTCCAGCTTGCTTATTATGTCTCTATGCTAGCTGGTAGCTCTAGTGGACTGAGGTTCTCCCCATGTGCCATGAGTTGGCACATGGGTTCTTGTAATCTCAGGATGGTTTTTTGATTAGGGTTTTTTGCTGACCGCTCAGACCCCTTTTGTATCGTTCTGCTTTCTAGTTTACAGCGGGCCTCTATTTGCTAAACCTATATATATCATCTCTATGTGTGTGCCTTCCTCTCATTTCACCGTCAATACATGTGGGGGGCAACTATACCTTTTGGGGTTCGTTCCTCTGGAGGCAAGTGAGGTCTTTATTTTCTCTGCAGTACTAGTTAGCTCTTAGGCTGGTGCGTGGCGTCTAGAACCAACGTAGGCACGCTCCCTGGCTATCTCTAGTTGCGTTTGTCAGGCGTAGGGCAGCGGTCAGCCCAGGTTCCATCACCCTAGAGCTCGTCCGTTATATATTTGTACCTTGCTTGTCCTGTGCTATCCTTAGCCATTGGGATTCATGACAAAGGTCACTGTGATCAAAGACTGGCTGAAGTCCGGCAACCTCCATGAAGTCCGGCAGTTCCTTGGGTTGGTAGGCTACTACAGGAGGTTTATCAAGGACTTCACCAAGAAGGCCGCGCCATTGCAAGACCTGTTGGTGGGCCAATCCAAGAAAACCAAGGGTAAGAATACCCCATTTGATTGGAACGATGGACTGGAGGGATCCTTCACTTGTTTAAAGTTGGCGCTGATGGGAGAAGAGGTACTGGCCTATCGTGAATATGACCAACCGTTTGTGCTGTATACAGATGCCAGCAATGTGGGACTGGGAGCCATGTTGTCCCAGGTCCAGAAAGGCAAGGAGAGGGTAATCGCTTACGCCAGCAGGAAACTTCGTCCCACTGAAAGGAATCCTGACAACTACAGTTCCTTTAAGCTGGAATTCCTCGCCATCGTTTGGGCAGTAACGGAGAGGTTCAAGCACTACCTGGCCTCAGCAAAATTCACCGTCTTTACGGATAATAATCCACTAACACATTTGGACACAGCAAAACTCGGTGCCTTGGAACAGCGGTGGATGGCCCGGTTGTCCAATTACGACTCCACCATCAAGTACTGGGCAGGGCACAAGAATGCAAATGCCGATGCATTGTCCCGGATGCCCAACTTGCCGGAAACGGGAGAAGACCCGGAAGCACTTGAAGAGGTAGAGCTGCCCGCTTTCCATCTCCCCAAGGCCACCCAGTGTTCCCATCATGTGGAGAACAGGCGCAAGAGCAAGCAGGACGCCATGCTGAATCCCCTGCCCCACCACGGGCAGAAACCCAGGATGGTGACCCCGCGGTCTGTCGGGTGAAAGAGCTCCTGACGCAGGCAGGTTCGCATCCCGGCCCGGATGATCCACAAGAGATACAACAGCTGTGGAAGGGGAGAGGCAAACTGTTTATTCACGATGGTAAGCTGTGCCGAAGAAGCATCGACCCACGCACTCATGAATTGGTATGGCAGATAGTAGTCCCAAGGCAAGATGCGCCAATGGTTCTGGGAGCATACCACGATGGGGCAGGACACTTCGGATGGAGGAAGTTGGAGAGTCTACTCCGTGGGAGGTTCTACTGGATTGGCATGAAGAAAGCCATCGAAAAGTGGTGTCGAGAGTGTGGCCCATGTAGCCTATGCAGGAAGGACCGTGACAGCCAAAGGGCTCCCTTGCAGCCTATCATCACCAAACGGCCGCTCAAACTGGTCGCGCTAGATCATGTGAAGCTAACACCTAGCCGGTCAGGCTATGTCTACGCTCTTACCATCATGGACCACTACTCTAGATTCCTGGTAGTTGTGCCTGTCAAAGATCTGATGGCCAGGACGGCCGCCAAAACCTTCCAGCAGTACTTCTGTAGACCACATGGGTACCCGGAGAAGGTACTGACCGATCAAGGGCTAGCATTTGAAGCGGAGGTGTTCCAGGAATTCTGCAATCTGTACGGGTGTAAGAAGATTAGAACCACACTGTACCATCCACAAACCAACGGGATGTGCGAGAAGATGAACCAAGTGGTGATCGACTTACTGAAGACCTTGCCTGTGGAGGAACAGAACTTGTGGCCAACAAAGTTGCCTGACTTGGTAGACATGTACAACCACATCCCAGTGAATTCCACCAACTGCACTCCAGCGTACCTCATGCGAGGAAGATCTAGCAAGTTACCTGTTGATCTAGACTTGGGGGTCCTAACCCCGAAGATACATCGCCAGATGCAGATTGGGATACAGAAAGACAGCAAAGGTACTGCAAAATACAGGAATGCGTGGAAAGAAGTCTAGCCCACGCCAGACAAAAACAAGAAAGGGACTACAACCAGCATGCTCCTGCAATTTCCTGGTCACCCGGTGAGCAAGTACTCAAACGGAAGAAGAGATTACACAAGCTTGATGACCAATGGGAAGCGGAACCGTATACCATCCTGCCATCCGATTTTGACAATACAAAGGTCTGTCTCATCAGCAAAGATGGAGGAGAAACCTCAACAGCAATATCCCGAGACCACCTCAAAATATGCCCCGATAAGTTGAGAGAGAGGGAAACAGATCCAGGAGTCTCTCCACCTGTAGAAGAGGAGAAGATGATACACACCGTTCTTGGCGATTTTCCCCAGCCTTGGACTCAAATAAACCAGGCAATTGTGGTACCTGTTTTAACGTTTCGCCAGCTGAAACCACCAGAGCCAAATGTGATGCCAGATCATCCGGAACCGCAATCACAACAGACCCCACCAGAGGATGCCATGCCAACAGTTGGACCGGCAAGTCCTCCCTCTGCTATCGGTGAATCTGCCATACCCACAATTAGTAGCAGCGGCCCTGAGAGCTCCAGCATACCAGTGCTACCCAGACTCACTAGAAGTGTAGCTAGAAGACAGTGCACTACACCAGCGATAGCAGGCGCGGCGGGCCCTGTTAGGTCAATAGCAACCCCTGCACTGCGGAGGTCTACACGTAGCACCAAGAATCAAACCCCAATTCGCTACAAAACTTGGAAATATTAACGGGAGCTGCTATTTGGTTAAAAATGTTAGTGTATATATCTTTGTTACAGGTTTAAAATGGACAATGGAGTAATGGACAGTGAATTGCTCCAAAGTTTTCAAAAGGGATCCCTTTGTTTACCCGGGATCCCTGCTGTTTCAAGTTTGCACCTACTGAACTGGGAGTCATGAGCTGTGCATGACCAAGACTTTTGCAACATTCAAGTGTCCTCACCTCCCATAAAGGGAAGCACTGTTATGTTTACTTGTTCATAGCATTTACTTGTTCATAGCATTTACTTGTTCATAGCATTTCAATAATTTTGCATGTCTTTTGCTAACATGTATTGTTGTTCTTATTTTCCCAGTCCGGGAGTACTGGATTTAACGGGGGGGGGGGGGGGGGAGTGCAGCACCCCAGAGTCTGGTCGTTGCAGTAATGTCACTCTTTCACCAGGGGGAGTGATGGGACGTCTGATTGTACTAAAAGAGTTCCCCTGACCAGGTATCACAGTCACACACTACACTTCACACTCCGGCCACCAGGGGGAGCAAAAGGTACTATCTACTAGGCCACTCCTCACATAAACTGGGGGTTGGATAGGAAGTTAGGGGAGAAAGCAGCCTGGGAGAGTTCCAGGGAGGACCTGTCAGGTGTGGGATCCTGACAGTGGCCTAGACAGATAGAGCGTTACGGAGCCGTGCCTGCACCTCATTGCGGCGGCATCCTAAGAAAGGACACGAAGCGAAGTATATTGTGGAGAAGTGAGAAATGAGATCACAGCACAAAGGCAATAGAACCAGAAGGAGTCCTGCCATAAGATCGGTAACATCCTTCTGAGGCGCGTAGCCGGTGGCCGGAGCACTGAGGAAGTAATAGGCTCTACGCATTACTTTGAACTACGGCAGGGCAGTTAACTCTAGGTTGGCTGTCTCACCTTTACACCTAATAAAGACAACGGAGGCAATTGTGGGAGAGGGGCGTCTCTAGGGTCCCTATAAAATAACTCCAGGCCTACCCCGTCATACGGGTGCGTCCTATCCAAACCATCTGGGGGACGGGGAGAGAGAACAGAAACATACACGAGAGTTGTGAGGACTATCCCGTGGTGCTCAGCAGGGAGGTACTACAACACACAGGCGCTAGTAGGAAGGCTACTGATTTCCACCTGCAAAGGGAACTCTGGATGTGCCTTCGGACCGGCCGGTCTCAGCCAGCCCTGTTAGCAGTGCTCTGGATTGTGGATGCCGAAGCCTTCAGTAAAAAGGTAAAGAGACTGCAATCCTGTGTCCTCGTCACTTACTGCGACCTACACCGTCACCTACATCTTTAATTGGGCTCCCCTTAGCAGGGCCACGGACCAGGTCAGGCCGCCGTGACATCCCCAGAACCGAGGGACCCGGTACCGAGTACCCCGCTGCCCTGCGTTTGGGGGCCGCTCCAAGTTACAGTCCAGGAATCCTGTGCCTGCACCCTGCAATCACTCAACAATACATACCTCTTCCTCCCTTCTATGGGCACTGCATTCAGGGATCTTCTGTGCAGGCACCTGCGAGTCACTGAGACCTCTGTCGTGCGCACCGAAAAAGTGTTCTTCCCACTTCATGACTGCATAGCCATTGCTAGGAACCACGTGTACATAGCGACGACTATGCAAGGAGCAAGTGGGGAGAGCACCTTTTTGTTGCGCATGACAGAGGTCACTGGAACGAAAGTCGCCGGTGCCTGCACAGAAGAACCCTGAATGCAGTGCCCATAGAAGTGAGGATGGGGTATGAATTTCTGAGGGAGTGCAGGGTGCAGGCGCAGGATTCCGGGGCTGTAACTGACACTGATGGGAGGGGGGTAAGTATTACAATGAAGATAGGATGCTGGGATTTCTTCCAGGCACCACACACCCTGGAGCCTGGAAGAAATCATTAGTATAAGGACAGAATATAACATTTCTCAACAACAAAACCACTAATACGAGACCTATAGGTAGGACTAGTTTAACATTTCTATTACCTGTATGCACATATTAATAGGTCATAAACCTCCTGGGGGGTGACAGATTCACTTTAAAGTATAAGTATCCTTTACCCAAGCCTACTGACCTGATCATCTATTGTATGTACATGTCAAATACCTACAACTAGGGTTGAGTGAAACGGATCAGACATTTACAAAAATCGCCGACTTTTGCCAAAGTTGGGCTTTGTGAAACCCGACCCGATCCCAGCGTGTGATCGGCCATGCGGTCGGCGATCTTCGAGCCAAAGTCACGTTTCGTATGACGCTTTAAGCTCCATTTCTCAGCCAATGAAGGTGGGCGCAGAGTGTGAGCAGCATGATGACATAGGTCTCGGTCCCCACCATCTTAGAGAAGGGCATGACAGTGATTGGCTTGCTTTCTGCGGCGTCACAGGGGCTATAAAGGGGCATGCACGCCGACCACCATCTTACTGCTGCCGATCTGAGCATAGGGAGAGGTTGCTGCAGCTTCATCAGAAGCAGGGATATACTTAGGGAGGGAAGATTAACCCCCAAACTACTTATGCTGTAGCGATTTCCACTGTCCAACACCACCTTTTTTTTGCAGGGACAGTGGAGGCTAGATTTCTGTGCATCAGCTCTGTAGCTTATAAGGCTCCCTGATAGCTGCATTGCTGTTTGTACGCCGCTGTTCAAACCAACTGCTTTCAAAGCAATAATCCTGTTGCTTCTTTCTGCACAGTTATCTTGTTTCTTTGTCCACACTCTTGTGTGCAGCAGTCCTTTTTATTGCTGCCATACTTGTCCTTTGATCATTGTAGGGAGATTGAAATTCTACTACAGCCCTTGTATTTTTTTATATATCTTCCAGCCACTTTCTGCCACTCAACCTGTGTAGTGTAATACAGTGGGCCTGATTTTTTTCTGCATTCTCCCACACATAAAAAGGGAGATTTATATTGCCACTGAGTGCATCTGCGTCAGTCCTGTTTGTGGTATATCTGCCAGCCACTTTCTGCCACTCAAACTGTGTAGTGTAATACAGTGGGCCTGATTTTTCCTGCATTCTCCCACACATAAAAAAGGGAGATTTATATTGCCACTGAGTGCATCTGCATCAGTCCTGTTTGTAGCATATCTGCCAGCCACTTTCTGACACTCAGACTGTGTAGTGTAATACAGTGGGCCTGATTTTTCTGCATTCTCCCACACATAAAAAGGAGATTTATATTGCCACTGAGTGCATCTGCATCAGTCCTGTTTGTGGCATATCTGCCAGCCACTTTCTGCCACTCAAACTGTGTAGTGTAATACAGTGGGCCTGATTTTTTTCTGCATTCTCCCACACATAAAAAGGGAGATTTATATTGCCACTGAGTGCATCTGCATCAGTCCTGTTTGTGGTATATCTGCCAGCCACTTTCTGCCACTCAAAATGTGTAGTGTAATACAGTGGGCCTGATTTTTTCCTGCATTCTCCCACACATAAAAAGGGAGATTTATATTGCCACTGAGTGCATCTGCGTCAGTCCTGTTTGTGGTATATCTGCCAGCCACTTTCTGCCACTCAAACTGTGTACTGTAGTACAGTGGGCCTGATTTTTTCCTGCATTCTCCCACACATAAAAATTGGAGATTTATATTGCCACTGAGTGCATCTGCGTCAGTCATGTTTGTGGCATATCTGCCAGCCACTTTCTGCCACTCAAACTGTGTAGTGTAATACAGTGGGCCTGATTTTTCTGCTGTCTCCCACACATAAAAAGGGAGATTTATATTGCCACTGAGTGCATCTGCGTCAGTCCTGTTTGTGGCATATCTGCCAGCCACTTTCTGCCACTCAAACTGTGTAGTGTAATACAGTGGGCCTGATTTTTTTCTGCATTCTCCCACACATAAAAAGGGAGATTTATATTGCCACTGAGTGCAACTGTGTCAGTCCTGTTTGTGGCATATCTGCCAGCCACTTTCTGCCACTCAAACTGTGTAGTGTAATACAGTGGGCCTGATTTTTCTGCTGTCTCCCACACATAAAAAGGGAGATTTATATTGCCACTGAGTGCATCTGCGTCAGTCCTGTTTGTGGCATATCTGTCAGCCACTTTCTGCCACTCAAACTGTGTAGTGTAATACAGTGGGCCTGATTTTTTTCTGCATTCTCCCACACATAAAAAGGGAGATTTATATTGCCACTGAGTGCATCTGCGTCAGTCCTCTTTGTGGCATATCTGCCAGCCACTTTCTGCCACTCAAACTGTGTAGTGTAATGCAGTGAGCCTGATTTTTTTCTGCATTCTCCCTGTTGTGGATTCTGTTGGTGGGCTCCCTCTGGTGGTTACTGCTGGTACTGGGTGACTTTGGTGGGTTGCGGCCTTTGGTTTCCACCTGTCCATCAGAGGCTGGGTGTTTCCTATTTTACCTGGCCTTTCTGTCATTTCCCTTGCCGGCTATCAATGTGTTCAGATGTGCTCTGTTTGGTTCCTGCCTACCTGCTCCCAGATCTTTCAGGATAAGCTAAGTGCTGATTTTCAGTTGTTTGGTTTTTGGTCCAGCTTGCTTAGAATGTCTCTATGCTAGCTGGTTGCTCTAGTGGACTGAGGTTCTCCCCATGTGCCATGAGTTGGCACATGGGTTCTTGTAATCTCAGGATGGTTTTTTTGATTAGGGTTTTTTGCTGACCGCTCAGTCCCCTTTTGTATCATTCTGCTTTCTAGTTTTCAGCGGGCCTCTATTTGCTAAAGCTATATACATCATCTCTATGTGTGTGCCTTCCTCTCATTTCACCGTCAATACATGTGGGGGGCAACTATACCTTTGGGGTTAATTCCTCTGGAGGCAAGTGAGGTCTTGTTTTCTCTGCAGTACTAGTTAGCTCTTAGGCTGGTGCGTGGCGTCTAGAACCAACGTAGGCACGCTCCCTGGCTATCTCTAGTTGCGTTTGTCAGGCGTAGGGCAGCGGTCAGCCCAGGTTCCATCACCCTAGAGCTCGTCCGATATTTGTTATATTTTGCTTGTCCTGTGCTATCCCTAGCCATTGGGGATTCATGACAGTATAGCCGGCCCACAAAGTGTTAATTTTTTGGGCTGAAGCAGGAGGAAAAGAAGTGTTCAAGGAAAATTTTTTTTTTTTTCCTTCAGAGTTTTGCTGCCTAGCCCTTAATTGCTGTCTAGCTACTTCTTACCTCCTCTTAACCCTTGAATGGCTCTGATCTTAGCTGTTTATCATGGATGTCCAGAGTTTGGCTTCCAGCCTGAGTAATCTCGCGGCAAAGGTTCAAAATATACAGGATTTTGTTGTTCACACTCCCATGTCTGAACCTAGAATTCCTATTCCAGAGTTTTTTTCTGGAGATAGATCTACCTTCCTGAATTTCAATTGTTTCTCTCTTTGAAATCTCGCTCCTCTGGAGACCCTGCTCAACAGGTCAAGATTGTTATATCGTTCCTACGGGGCGACCCTCAGAATTGGGCATTTGCATTGGCACCAGGGGATCCTGCGTTGCTCAGTGTGGATGCGTTTTTTCTGGCATTGGGATTGCTCTATGAGGAACCTAACCTAGAGATTCAGGCTGAAAAGGCTTTATTAGCCCTCTCTCAGGGGCATGATGAAGCGGAAATATATTGTCAGAAATTTCGGAAATGGTCGGTGCTTACTCAGTGGAATGAGTGCGCCCTGGCTGCAAACTTCAGAAATGGTCTTTCTGAGGCCATTAAGGATATTATGGTGGGGTTCCCTGCGCCTACAGGTCTGAATGAGTCTATGGCTATGGCCATTCAGATTGATCGGCGTTTACGGGAGCGCAAACCCGTGCACCAGTTGGCGGTGTCTTCTGAACAGGCACCTGAGACTATGCAATGTGATAGAATTCAGTCCAGAAGTGAACGGCAAAATTATAGGCGGAAAAATGGTTTGTGTTTTTATTGTGGTGATTCAGCTCATGTTATATCAGCATGCTCTAAACGCACAAAAAGGGTTGATAAATCTTTTGCCATTGATACTCTGCAGTCTAAGTTCATTTTGTCTGTGACTCTGATTTTTTCACTGTCTTCCATTTCCGTCGATGCCTATGTGGATTCAGGCGCTGCCCTGAGTCTTATGGATTGGTCATTTGCTAAACGCTGCGGTTTTAGTCTAGAGCCTCTGGAAGTTCCTATTCCTCTGAAGGGAATTGATTCTACACCATTGGCTATGAATAAACCGCAGTATTGGACACAAGTGACCATGCGCATGACTCCCGTTCATCAGGAGGTGATTCGCTTCCTTGTACTGTATAATTTACATGATGTACTAGTGCTTGGTCTGCCATGGTTACAAACTCATAATCCTGTCCTGGACTGGAAAACAATGTCTGTGCTAAGCTGGGGATGTCAGGGGGTTCATGATGATGCACCTCCGATTTCTATCGCTTCATCGACTCCTTCGGAGATCCCTGTGTTTTTGTCAGATTATAAGGATGTTTTTGAGGAGCCTAAGCTCAATTCGCTCCCTCCTCATAGAGAGTGTGACTGTGCTATAGAATTGATTCCTGGCAGTAAGTTCCCTAAGGGTCGTTTATTTAATCTGTCACTGCCAGAGCATACTGCTATGCGGAATTATATTAAGGAGTCCTTGGAAAAGGGACATATTCGTCCATCTTCGTCCCCTCTGGGAGCAGGTTTTTTTTTCGTGGCAAAAAAAGATGGTTCCCTGAGGCCTTGTATAGATTATCGCCTTCTGAATAAGATTACAGTCAAATACCAGTATCCATTGCCATTATTTACTGATTTGTTTGCTCGCATTAAGGGGGCTAGGTGGTTCACTAAAATAGATCTTCGTGGTGCGTATAATCTGGTGCGGATAAAACAGGGTGATGAGTGGAAAACCGCATTTAATACGCCTGAGGGCCATTTTGAGTATTTGGTAATGCCTTTTGGACTCTCCAATGCTCCGTCAGTCTTTCAGTCCTTTATGCACAATATTTTCCGTGAATATCTGGATAAGTTTATGATTGTGTATTTGGATGATATTTTGGTGTTTTCTGATGACTGGGAGTCTCATGTTCTACAGGTCAGGAAGGTGTTTCAGGTTTTGCGGGCCAATTCTCTGTTTGTGAAGGGCTCAAAGTGTCTCTTCGGGGTCCAGAAGATTTCTTTTTTGGGGTACATTTTTTCTCCTTCTACTATTGAGATGGATCCCGTTAAGGTTCAGGCTATTTGTGACTGGACACAACCTACATCTGTTAAGAGCCTTCAGAAGTTCTTGGGGTTTGCTAATTTTTATCGTCGGTTCATTGCTAATTTTTCCAGTATTGTTAAACCTTTGACTGATTTGACTAAAAAGGGTGCTGATGTTACTGATTGGTCTCCTGCGGCCGTGGAGGCCTTTCGGGAACTTAAGCGCCGGTTTTCTTCTGCTCCTGTGTTGTGTCAACCAGATGTTTCACTTCCTTTTCAGGTGGAGGTTGATGCTTCCGAGATTGGAGCGGGGGCGGTTTTGTCACAGAGAAGTTCTAATGGCTCGGTGACGAAGCCATGTGCTTTCTTCTCTAGAAAATTCTCGCCCGCCGAGCGTAATTATGATGTGGGTAATCGGGAGCTTTTGGCCATGAAGTGGGCATTTGAGGAGTGGCGTCATTGGCTTGAGGGTGCTAAACATCGCGTGGTGGTCTTGACTGATCACAAGAATCTCATTTACCTTGAGTCTGCCAGGCGTTTGAATCCTAGACAGGCTCGTTGGTCATTATTTTTTTCTCGTTTCAATTTCGTGGTTTCATACCTGCCAGGTTCAAAGAATGTGAAGGCAGATGCTCTTTCCAGGAGTTTTGTGCCTGACTCTCCTGGAGACACTGGGCCTGCTGGTATCCTTAGGGATGGGGTAATATTGTCCGCCGTATCCCCAGACCTGCGACGCGCATTGCAGGAGTTTCAGGTGGATAAACCGGATCGATGTCCACCAGAAAGACTGTTTGTTCCGGATGATTGGACCAGTAGAGTCATCTCCGAGGTCCATTCTTCTGTGTTGGCTGGTCATCCTGGAATATTTGGTACAAGAGATTTGGTGGCCAGGTCTTTTTGGTGGCCTTCCTTGTCTAGGGATGTGCGTACCTTTGTGCAGTCTTGTGAAGTGTGTGCTCGAGCTAAGCCTTGCTGTTCACGGGCTAGTGGGTTGTTGTTATCTTTGCCCATCCTGAAGAGGCCTTGGACGCACATTTCCATGGATTTTATTTCTGATCTCCCGGTTTCACAGAAAATGTCCGTTATCTGGGTTGTGTGTGACCGCTTTTCTAAGATGGTTCATTTGGTGCCCTTGCCTAAGTTACCCTCCTCCTCTGAGTTGGTTCCTTTGTTTTTTCAGAACGTGGTTCGTTTGCATGGGATTCCGGAGAATATCGTTTCTGACAGGGGATCCCAGTTTGTGTCTAGATTTTGGCGGACGTTTTGTGCCAAGATGGGCATTGATTTGTCTTTTTCGTCTGCATTCCATCCTCAGACGAATGGCCAGACGGAGCGAATTAATCAGACCTTGGAAACTTATTTGAGGTGTTTTGTTTCTGCTGATCAGGATGACTGGGTTGCTTTTTTGCCACTGGCCGAATTTGCTCTTAATAATCGGGCTAGTTCTGCCACGTTGGTCTCTCCTTTTTTTTGTAATTCGGGGTTTCATCCTCGTTTTTCCTCTGGTCAGGGGGAATCTTCGGATTGTCCTGGAGTGGACGTGGTGGTGGACAGGCTACATCAGATTTGGAATCAGGTGGTGGACAATTTGAAGTTATCTCAGGAGAAGACTCAGCAGTTTGCTAATCGCCGTCGCCGCGTGGGTCCCCGACTTCTTGTTGGGGACTTGGTGTGGTTGTCTTCTCGTTTTGTCCCTATGAAGGTCTCTTCTCCTAAGTTCAAGCCTCGGTTCATCGGTCCTTATAGGATCTCGGAGATTCTTAACCCTGTATCTTTTTGTTTGGATCTCCCAGCATCGTTTGCTATTCATAATGTGTTCCATCGGTCGTTGTTGCGGAGGTATGAGGTGCCCGTTGTTCCTTCGGTCGAGCCTCCTGCTCCGGTGCTGGTGGAGGGAGAATTGGAGTATGTTGTTGAAAAGATCTTGGATTCTCGTGTTTCCAGACGCAAACTCCAGTATTTGGTTAAGTGGAAGGGTTATGGTCAGGAGGATAATTCCTGGGTGGTCGCCTCCGATGTTCACGCGACTGATTTGGTCCGCGCCTTCCATAGAGCTCACCCTGATCGCCCTGGGGGTTCTCGTGAGGGTTCGGTGACCCCTCCTCAAGGGGGGGGTACTGTTGTGGATTCTGTTGGTGGACTCCCTCTGGTGGTTACTGCTGGTACTGGGTGACTTTGGTGGGTTGCGGCCTTTGGTTTCCACCTGTCCATCAGAGGCTGGGTGTTTCCTATTTTACCTGGCCTTTCTGTCATTTCCCTTGCCGGCTATCAATGTGTTCAGATGTGCTCTGTTTGGTTCCTGCCTACCTGCTCCCAGATCTTTCAGGATAAGCTAAGTGCTGATTTTCAGTTGTTTGGTTTTTGGTCCAGCTTGCTTAGAATGTCTCTATGCTAGCTGGTTGCTCTAGTGGACTGAGGTTCTCCCCATGTGCCATGAGTTGGCACATGGGTTCTTGTAATCTCAGGATGGTTTTTTTGATTAGGGTTTTTTGCTGACCGCTCAGTCCCCTTTTGTATCATTCTGCTTTCTAGTTTTCAGCGGGCCTCTATTTGCTAAAGCTATATACATCATCTCTATGTGTGTGCCTTCCTCTCATTTCACCGTCAATACATGTGGGGGGCAACTATACCTTTGGGGTTAATTCCTCTGGAGGCAAGTGAGGTCTTGTTTTCTCTGCAGTACTAGTTAGCTCTTAGGCTGGTGCGTGGCGTCTAGAACCAACGTAGGCACGCTCCCTGGCTATCTCTAGTTGCGTTTGTCAGGCGTAGGGCAGCGGTCAGCCCAGGTTCCATCACCCTAGAGCTCGTCCGATATTTGTTATATTTTGCTTGTCCTGTGCTATCCCTAGCCATTGGGGATTCATGACATCTCCCACACATAAAAAGGGAGATTCATATTGCCACTGAGTGCAACTGTGTCAGTCCTGTTTGTGGCATATCTGCCAGCCACTTTCTGCCACTCAAACTGTGTAGAGTAATACAGTGGGCCTGATTTTTTTCTCCATTCTCCCACACATAAAAAGGGAGATTTTTATTGCCACTGAGTGCATCTGCTTCAGTCCTGTTTGTGGTATATCTGCCAGCCACTTTCTGCCACTCAAACTGTGTAGTGTAATACAGTGAGCCTGATTTTTTTCTGCATTCTCCCACACATAAAAAGGGAGATTTATATTGCCACTGAGTGCAACTGTGTCAGTCCTGTTTGTGGCATATCTGCCAGCCACTTTCTGCCACTCAAACTGTGTAGTGTAATACAGTGGGCCTGATTTTTTTCTGCATTCTCCCACACATAAATAGGGAGATTTATATTGCCACTGAGTGCATTTGCATCAGTCCTTTTTGTGGCATATCTGCCAGCCACTTTCTGCCACTCAAACTGTGTAGTGTAATACAGTGGGCCTGATTTTTTTCTGCATTCTCCCACACATAAAAAGAGAGATTTATATTGCCACTGAGTGCATCTGCGTCAGTCCTGTTTGTGGCATATCTGCCAGCCACTTTCTGCCACTCAAACTGTGTAGTGTAATACAGTGGGCCTGATTTTTCTGCTGTCTCCCACACATAAAAAGGGAGATTTATATTGCCACTGAGTGCATCTGCGTCAGTCCTGTTTGTGGCATATCTGCCAGCCACTTTCTGCCACTCAAACTGTGTAGTGTAATACAGTGGGCCTGATTTTTTTCTGCATTCTCCCACACATAAAAAGGGAGATTTATATTGCCACTGAGTGCATCTGCGTCAGTCCTCTTTGTGGCATATCTGCCAGCCACTTTCTGCCACTCAAACTGTGTAGTGTAATGCAGTGAGCCTGATTTTTTTCTGCATTCTCCCTGTTGTGGATTCTGTTGGTGGGCTCCCTCTGGTGGTTACTGCTGGTACTGGGTGACTTTGGTGGGTTGCGGCCTTTGGTTTCCACCTGTCCATCAGAGGCTGGGTGTTTCCTATTTTACCTGGCCTTTCTGTCATTTCCCTTGCCGGCTATCAATGTGTTCAGATGTGCTCTGTTTTGTTCCTGCCTACCTGCTCCCAGATCTTTCAGGATAAGCTAAGTGCTGATTTTCAGTTGTTTGGTTTTTGGTCCAGCTTGCTTAGAATGTCTCTATGCTAGCTGGTTGCTCTAGTGGACTGAGGTTCTCCCCATGTGCCATGAGTTGGCACATGGGTTCTTGTAATCTCAGGATGGTTTTTTTGATTAGGGTTTTTTGCTGACCGCTCAGTCCCCTTTTGTATCATTCTGCTTTCTAGTTTTCAGCGGGCCTCTATTTGCTAAAGCTATATACATCATCTCTATGTGTGTGCCTTCCTCTCATTTCACCGTCAATACATGTGGGGGGCAACTATACCTTTGGGGTTAATTCCTCTGGAGGCAAGTGAGGTCTTGTTTTCTCTGCAGTACTAGTTAGCTCTTAGGCTGGTGCGTGGCGTCTAGAACCAACGTAGGCACGCTCCCTGGCTATCTCTAGTTGCGTTTGTCAGGCGTAGGGCAGCGGTCAGCCCAGGTTCCATCACCCTAGAGCTCGTCCGATATTTGTTATATTTTGCTTGTCCTGTGCTATCCCTAGCCGTTGGGGATTCATGACAGTATAGCCGGCCCACAAAGTGTTAATTTTTTGGGCTGAAGCAGGAGGAAAAGAAGTGTTCAAGGAAAATTTTTTTTTTTTTTCCTTCAGAGTTTTGCTGCCTAGCCCTTAATTGCTGTCTAGCTGCTTCTTACCTCCTCTTAACCCTTGAATGGCTCTGATCTTAGCTGTTTATCATGGATGTCCAGAGTTTGGCTTCCAGCCTGAGTAATCTCGCGGCAAAGGTTCAAAATATACAGGATTTTGTTGTTCACACTCCCATGTCTGAACCTAGAATTCCTATTCCAGAGTTTTTTTCTGGAGATAGATCTACCTTCCTGAATTTCAGGAACAATTGTAAATTGTTTCTCTCTTTGAAATCTCGCTCCTCTGGAGACCCTGCTCAACAGGTCAAGATTGTTATATCGTTCCTACGGGGCGACCCTCAGAATTGGGCATTTGCACTGGCACCAGGGGATCCTGCGTTGCTCAGTGTGGATGCGTTTTTTCTGGCATTGGGATTGCTCTATGAGGAACCTAACCTAGAGATTCAGGCTGAAAAGGCTTTATTAGCCCTCTCTCAGGGGCATGATGAAGCGGAAATATATTGTCAGAAATTTCGGAAATGGTCGGTGCTTACTCAGTGGAATGAGTGCGCCCTGGCTGCAAACTTCAGAAATGGTCTTTCTGAGGCCATTAAGGATATTATGGTGGGGTTCCCTGCGCCTACAGGTCTGAATGAGTCTATGGCTATGGCCATTCAGATTGATCGGCGTTTACGGGAGCGCAAACCCGTGCACCAGTTGGCGGTGTCTTCTGAACAGGCACCTGAGACTATGCAATGTGATAGAATTCAGTCCAGAAGTGAACGGCAAAATTATAGGCGGAAAAATGGTTTGTGTTTTTATTGTGGTGATTCAGCTCATGTTATATCAGCATGCTCTAAACGCACAAAAAGGGTTGATAAATCTGTTGTGAAATTGGATTTTGGGCTCCCCCGGTGGCCACTGGTGGAATTGAACTGGTGTGCATCATCCCCTCTGTTCACCTGTTCCCATCAGGATGTGGGAGTCGCTATTTTACCTTGCTCCTCTGTCACTTCCATGCCGGTCAACATTGTAATCAGAAGCCTTTCTGTGCATGTTCCTGCTACCAGACAACTTCCAGCTAAGTCGGACTTTTGTCCTTGTTTGTTTTTTGCATTTTGTTCCAGTTCACAGCTGCAGTTTCGTTTCTGTGTCTGGAAAGCTCTTGTGATCTGAAATTGCCACTCTGATGTTATGAGTTAATACTAGAGTCTTAAAGTAATTTCAGGATGGTGTATTGATAGGGTTTTCAGCTGACCATGAAAGTACCCTTTCTGTCTTCCGGCTATCTAGTAAGCGGACCTCGATTTTGCTAAACCTATTTTCATACTACGTTTGTCATTTTCATCTTAAATCACCGCCAATATATGTGGGGGCCTCTGTCTGCCTTTCGGGGAAATTTCTCTAGAGGTGAGCCAGGACTATATTTTCCTCTGCCAGGATTAGTTAGTCCTCCGGCCGGCGCTGGGCGTCTAGGGATAAAACGCAGGCTACGCTACCCGGCTACTGTTAGTTGTGCGGCAGGTTTAGTTCATGGTCAGTTTAAGTTTCCATCCTTCCAAGAGCTAGTTCCTATGTATGCTGGGCTATGTTCTCTTGCCATTGAGAACCATAACAGTTTGACCGGCCCACAAAGGGTTAAATTAATTGGCAGAGAAAGGAGAGAAAAAAGAAGTCTGCTGAAAAATTTTTTTTTTTTTTTTTTTTTCCTTCAGTTCTGAGTGTGCTTTCAATTGAATCACTTGCAAGTCTGCCTATATTGCAGCCTTCCTCTCTCTCTCTCCTTCTAATCCTGGAATGGCTCTGCGTTCACCTGTTTAAAATGGATATTCAGAGTTTAGCTGCAGGTTTGAATAATCTCACCACGAAAGTTCAAAATTTACAAGATTTTGTTGTTTATGTTCCTATATCTGAACCTAGAATTCCTTTGCCTGAATTTTTCTCGGGGAATAGATCTTGCTTTCAAAATTTCAAAAATAATTGCAAGTTGTTTTTGTCCCTGAAATCTCGCTCTGCTGGAGATCCTGCTCAGCAGGTCAGGATTGTGATTTCCTTGCTCCGGGGCGACCCTCAAGATTGGGCTTTTGCATTGGCTCCAGGGGATCCTGCGTTGCTCAATGTGGATGCGTTTTTTCTGGCCTTGGGGTTGCTTTATGAGGAACCTCATTTAGAGCTTCAGGCGGAAAAAGCCTTGATGTCCCTATCTCAGGGGCAAGATGAAGTTGAAATATACTGCCAAAAATTCCGTAAATGGTCTGTGCTTACTCAGTGGAATGAGTGCGCCCTGGCGGCGAATTTCAGAGAGGGTCTCTCTGATGCCGTTAAGGATGTTATGGTGGGGTTCCCTGTGCCTGCGGGTCTGAATGAGTCCATGACAATGGCTATCCAGATCGATAGACGTCTGCGGGAGCGCAAACCTGTGCACCATTTGGCGGTGTCTACTGAGAAGACGCCAGAGAATATGCAATGTGATAGAATTCTGTCCAGAAGCGAACGGCAGAATTTTAGACGTAAAAATGGGTTGTGCTTTTATTGTGGTGATTCAACTCATGTTATATCAGCATGCTCTAAGCGTACTAAGAAGCTTGATAAGTCAGTTTCAATTGGCACTTTTCAGTCTAAGTTTATTCTATCTGTGACCCTGATTTGTTCTTTATCATCTATTACCGCGGATGCCTATGTCGACTCTGGCGCCGCTTTGAGTCTTATGGATTGGTCCTTTGCCAAACGCTGTGGGTATGATTTAGAGCCTCTTGAAACTCCTATACCTCTGAAGGGGATTGACTCCACCCCATTGGCTAGTAATAAACCACAATACTGGACACAAGTAACTATGCGAATTAATCCGGATCATCAGGAGATTATTCGCTTTCTTGTGCTGTATAATCTACATGATGTGTTGGTGCTTGGATTGCCATGGCTGCAATCTCATAACCCAGTCCTCGACTGGAACGCTATGTCTGTGTTAAGCTGGGGATGTAAGGGGATGCATGGGGATGTACCTTTGGTTTCCATTTCGTCATCTATTCCCTCTGAGATTCCTGAATTCTTGTCTGACTATCGTGACGTTTTTGAAGAACCTAAGCTTGGTTCATTACCTCCGCACCGGGAGTGCGATTGTGCCATAGATTTGATTCCGGGTAGTAAATACCCTAAGGGTCGTTTATTTAATCTGTCTGTGCCTGAACATGCTGCTATGCGAGAATATATAAAGGAGTCCTTGGAAAAGGGACATATTCGTCCTTCGTCATCTCCCTTAGGAGCCGGTTTTTTCTTTGTGTCTAAGAAAGATGGCTCTTTGAGGCCGTGTATTGATTATCGGCTTTTGAATAAAATCACGGTTAAATATCAATATCCGTTGCCACTGCTGACTGATTTGTTTGCTCGCATAAAGGGGGCCAAGTGGTTCTCTAAGATAGATCTCCGTGGGGCGTATAATTTGGTGCGAATTAAGCAGGGGGATGAGTGGAAAACCGCATTTAATACGCCCGAGGGCCACTTTGAGTATTTGGTGATGCCTTTTGGCCTTTCAAATGCCCCTTCAGTCTTTCAGTCCTTTATGCATGACATTTTCCGTGATTATTTGGATAAATTTATGATTGTGTATCTGGATGATATTCTGATTTTTTCGGATGACTGGGACTCTCATGTCCAGCAGGTCAGGAGGGTTTTTCAGGTTTTGCGGTCTAATTCCTTGTGTGTGAAGGGTTCTAAGTGCGTTTTTGGGGTTCAAAAGATTTCCTTCTTGGGATACATTTTTTCCCCCTCTTCCATCGAGATGGATCCTGTCAAGGTTCGGGCTATTTGTGATTGGACGCAACCCTCTTCTCTTAAGAGTCTTCAGAAATTTTTGGGCTTTGCTAACTTTTATCGTCGATTTATTGCTGGTTTTTCTGATGTTGTTAAACCATTGACTGATTTGACTAAGAAGGGTGCTGATGTTGCTGATTGGTCCCCTGCTGCTGTGGAGGCCTTTCGGGAGCTTAAGCGCCGCTTTTCTTCCGCCCCTGTGTTGCGTCAGCCTGATGTTGCTCTTCCTTTTCAGGTTGAGGTCGACGCTTCTGAAATCGGAGCTGGGGCGGTTTTGTCGCAAAGAAGTTCCGACTGCTCCGTGATGAAACCTTGTGCTTTTTTTTCTCGTAAATTTTCGCCCGCCGAGCGGAATTATGATATTGGGAATCGGGAGCTTTTGGCCATGAAGTGGGCTTTTGAGGAGTGGCGTCATTGGCTTGAGGGGGCTAGACATCAGGTGGTGGTATTGACCGACCACAAAAATTTAATTTATCTTGAGTCCGCCAGACGCCTGAATCCTAGACAGGCGCGCTGGTCGTTGTTTTTCTCTCGGTTTAATTTTGTGGTGTCATACCTACCGGGTTCTAAGAATGTTAAGGCGGATGCCCTTTCTAGGAGTTTTGAGCCTGACTCCCCTGGTAATTCTGAACCTACAGGTATCCTTAAGGATGGAGTGATATTGTCTGCCGTTTCTCCAGACCTGCGGCGGGCCTTGCAGGATTTTCAGGCGGATAGACCTGATCGTTGCCCACCTGGTAGACTGTTTGTTCCTGATGATTGGACCAGTAAAGTCATTTCTGAGGTTCATTCTTCTGCGTTGGCAGGTCATCCTGGAATCTTTGGTACCAGGGATTTGGTGGCAAGGTCCTTCTGGTGGCCTTCCCTGTCACGAGATGTACGAGGCTTTGTGCAGTCTTGTGACGTTTGTGCTCGGGCCAAGCCTTGTTGTTCTCGGGCTAGTGGATTGTTGTTGCCCTTGCCTATCCCGAAGAGGCCTTGGATGCACATCTCGATGGATTTTATTTCGGATCTTCCTGTTTCTCAGAAGATGTCTGTCATCTGGGTGGTGTGTGACCGTTTCTCTAAGATGGTCCATTTGGTTCCCCTGCCTAAGTTGCCTTCTTCTTCCGAGTTGGTTCCTCTGTTTTTTCAAAATGTGGTTCGTTTGCATGGTATTCCGGAGAATATCGTTTCTGACAGAGGAACCCAATTCGTGTCTAGATTTTGGCGGGCATTCTGTGCTAGGATGGGCATAGATTTGTCTTTCTCGTCTGCTTTCCATCCTCAGACTAATGGCCAGACCGAGCGGACGAATCAGACTTTGGAGACATATTTGAGGTGTTTTGTGTCTGCAGATCAGGATGATTGGGTTGCTTTTTTGCCTTTAGCGGAGTTTGCCCTCAATAATCGGGCCAGCTCTGCCACCTTGGTGTCTCCTTTTTTCTGTAATTCGGGGTTTCATCCTCGATTTTCCTCCGGTCAGGTGGAATCTTCGGATTGTCCTGGAGTGGATGCTGTGGTGGAGAGGTTGCATCAGATTTGGGGGCAGGTGGTGGACAATTTGAAGTTGTCCCAGGAGAAGACTCAGCTTTTTGCCAACCGCCGGTGTCGGGTTGGTCCTCGGCTTTGTGTCGGGGACTTGGTGTGGTTGTCTTCTCGTTTTGTCCCTATGAGGGTTTCTTCTCCTAAGTTTAAGCCTCGGTTCATCGACCCGTACAAGATATTGGAGATTCTTAACCCTGTGTCCTTCCGTTTGGACCTCCCTGCATCTTTTTCTATTCATAATGTTTTTCATCGGTCATTGTTGCGCAGGTATGAGGTACCGGTTGTGCCTTCCGTTGAGCCTCCTGCTCCGGTGTTGGTTGAGGGCGAGTTGGAGTACGTTGTGGAAAAAATCTTGGACTCCCGTGTTTCCAGACGGAAACTCCAGTATCTGGTCAAATGGAAGGGATACGGTCAGGAGGATAATTCTTGGGTGACTGCCTCTGATGTTCATGCCTCCGATCTGGTCCGTGCCTTTCATAGGGCTCATCCTGATCGCCCTGGTGGTTCTGGTGAGGGTTCGGTGCCCCCTCCTTGAGGGGGGGGTACTGTTGTGAAATTGGATTTTGGGCTCCCCCGGTGGCCACTGGTGGAATTGAACTGGTGTGCATCATCCCCTCTGTTCACCTGTTCCCATCAGGATGTGGGAGTCGCTATTTTACCTTGCTCCTCTGTCACTTCCATGCCGGTCAACATTGTAATCAGAAGCCTTTCTGTGCATGTTCCTGCTACCAGACAACTTCCAGCTAAGTCGGACTTTTGTCCTTGTTTGTTTTTTGCATTTTGTTCCAGTTCACAGCTGCAGTTTCGTTTCTGTGTCTGGAAAGCTCTTGTGATCTGAAATTGCCACTCTGATGTTATGAGTTAATACTAGAGTCTTAAAGTAATTTCAGGATGGTGTATTGATAGGGTTTTCAGCTGACCATGAAAGTACCCTTTCTGTCTTCCGGCTATCTAGTAAGCGGACCTCGATTTTGCTAAACCTATTTTCATACTACGTTTGTCATTTTCATCTTAAATCACCGCCAATATATGTGGGGGCCTCTGTCTGCCTTTCGGGGAAATTTCTCTAGAGGTGAGCCAGGACTATATTTTCCTCTGCCAGGATTAGTTAGTCCTCCGGCCGGCGCTGGGCGTCTAGGGATAAAACGCAGGCTACGCTACCCGGCTACTGTTAGTTGTGCGGCAGGTTTAGTTCATGGTCAGTTTAAGTTTCCATCCTTCCAAGAGCTAGTTCCTATGTATGCTGGGCTATGTTCTCTTGCCATTGAGAACCATAACATAAATCTTTTGCCATTGATACTCTGCAGTCTAAGTTCATTTTGTCTGTGACTCTGATTTTTTCACTGTCTTCCATTTCCGTCGATGCCTATGTGGATTCAGGCGCTGCCCTGAGTCTTATGGATTGGTCATTTGCTAAACGCTGCGGTTTTAGTCTAGAGCCTCTGGAAGTTCCTATTCCTCTGAAGGGAATTGATTCTACACCATTGGCTATGAATAAACCGCAGTATTGGACACAAGTGACCATGCGCATGACTCCCGTTCATCAGGAGGTGATTCGCTTCCTTGTACTGTATAATTTACATGATGTACTAGTGCTTGGTCTGCCATGGTTACAAACTCATAATCCTGTCCTGGACTGGAAAACAATGTCTGTGCTAAGCTGGGGATGTCAGGGGGTTCATGATGATGCACCTCCGATTTCTATCGCTTCATCGACTCCTTCGGAGATCCCTGCGTTTTTGTCAGATTATAAGGATGTTTTTGAGGAGCCTAAGCTCAATTCGCTCCCTCCTCATAGAGAGTGTGACTGTGCTATAGAATTGATTCCTGGCAGTAAGTTCCCTAAGGGTCGTTTATTTAATCTGTCACTGCCAGAGCATACTGCTATGCGGAATTATATTAAGGAGTCCTTGGAAAAGGGACATATTCGTCCATCTTCGTCCCCTCTGGGAGCAGGTTTTTTTTTCGTGGCAAAAAAAGATGGTTCCCTGAGGCCTTGTATAGATTATCACCTTCTGAATAAGATTACAGTCAAATACCAGTATCCATTGCCATTATTTACTGATTTGTTTGCTCGCATTAAGGGGGCTAGGTGGTTCACTAAAATAGATCTTCGTGGTGCGTATAATCTGGTGCGGATAAAACAGGGTGATGAGTGGAAAACCGCATTTAATACGCCTGAGGGCCATTTTGAGTATTTGGTAATGCCTTTTGGACTCTCCAATGCTCCGTCAGTCTTTCAGTCCTTTATGCACAATATTTTCCGTGAATATCTGGATAAGTTTATGATTGTGTATTTGGATGATATTTTGGTGTTTTCTGATGACTGGGAGTCTCATGTTCTACAGGTCAGGAAGGTGTTTCAGGTTTTGCGGGCCAATTCTCTGTTTGTGAAGGGCTCAAAGTGTCTCTTCGGGGTCCAGAAGATTTCTTTTTTGGGGTACATTTTTTCTCCTTCTACTATTGAGATGGATCCCGTTAAGGTTCAGGCTATTTGTGACTGGACACAACCTACATCTGTTAAGAGCCTTCAGAAGTTCTTGGGGTTTGCTAATTTTTATCGTCGGTTCATTGCTAATTTTTCCAGTATTGTTAAACCTTTGACTGATTTGACTAAAAAGGGTGCTGATGTTACTGATTGGTCTCCTGCGGCCGTGGAGGCCTTTCGGGAACTTAAGCGCCGGTTTTCTTCTGCTCCTGTGTTGTGTCAACCAGATGTTTCACTTCCTTTTCAGGTGGAGGTTGATGCTTCCGAGATTGGAGCGGGGGCGGTTTTGTCACAGAGAAGTTCTAATGGCTCGGTGACGAAGCCATGTGCTTTCTTCTCTAGAAAATTCTCGCCCGCCGAGCGTAATTATGATGTGGGTAATCGGGAGCTTTTGGCCATGAAGTGGGCATTTGAGGAGTGGCGTCATTGGCTTGAGGGTGCTAAACATCGCGTGGTGGTCTTGACTGATCACAAGAATCTCATTTACCTTGAGTCTGCCAGGCGTTTGAATCCTAGACAGGCTCGTTGGTCATTATTTTTTTCTCGTTTCAATTTCGTGGTTTCATACCTGCCAGGTTCAAAGAATGTGAAGGCAGATGCTCTTTCCAGGAGTTTTGTGCCTGACTCTCCTGGAGACACTGGGCCTGCTGGTATCCTTAGGGATGGGGTAATATTGTCCGCCGTATCCCCAGACCTGCGACGCGCATTGCAGGAGTTTCAGGTGGATAAACCGGATCGATGTCCACCAGAAAGACTGTTTGTTCCGGATGATTGGACCAGTAGAGTCATCTCCGAGGTCCATTCTTCTGTGTTGGCTGGTCATCCTGGAATATTTGGTACAAGAGATTTGGTGGCCAGGTCTTTTTGGTGGCCTTCCTTGTCTAGGGATGTGCGTACCTTTGTGCAGTCTTGTGAAGTGTGTGCTCGAGCTAAGCCTTGCTGTTCACGGGCTAGTGGGTTGTTGTTATCTTTGCCCATCCCGAAGAGGCCTTGGACGCACATTTCCATGGATTTTATTTCTGATCTCCCGGTTTCACAGAAAATGTCCGTTATCTGGGTTGTGTGTGACCGCTTTTCTAAGATGGTTAATTTGGTGCCCTTGCCTAAGTTACCCTCCTCCTCTGAGTTGGTTCCTTTGTTTTTTCAGAACGTGGTTCGTTTGCATGGGATTCCGGAGAATATCGTTTCTGACAGGGGATCCCAGTTTGTGTCTAGATTTTGGCGGACGTTTTGTGCCAAGATGGGCATTGATTTGTCTTTTTCGTCTGCATTCCATCCTCAGACGAATGGCCAGACGGAGCGAATTAATCAGACCTTGGAAACTTATTTGAGGTGTTTTGTTTCTGCTGATCAGGATGACTGGGTTGCTTTTTTGCCACTGGCCGAATTTGCTCTTAATAATCGGGCTAGTTCTGCCACGTTGGTCTCTCCTTTTTTTTGTAATTCGGGGTTTCATCCTCGTTTTTCCTCTGGTCAGGGGGAATCTTCGGATTGTCCTGGAGTGGACGTGGTGGTGGACAGGCTACATCAGATTTGGAATCAGGTGGTGGACAATTTGAAGTTATCTCAGGAGAAGACTCAGCAGTTTGCTAATCGCCGTCGCCGCGTGGGTCCCCGACTTCTTGTTGGGGACTTGGTGTGGTTGTCTTCTCGTTTTGTCCCTATGAAGGTCTCTTCTCCTAAGTTCAAGCCTCGGTTCATCGGTCCTTATAGGATCTCGGAGATTCTTAACCCTGTATCTTTTTGTTTGGATCTCCCAGCATCGTTTGCTATTCATAATGTGTTCCATCGGTCGTTGTTGCGGAGGTATGAGGTGCCCGTTGTTCCTTCGGTCGAGCCTCCTGCTCCGGTGCTGGTGGAGGGAGAATTGGAGTATGTTGTTGAAAAGATCTTGGATTCTCGTGTTTCCAGACGCAAACTCCAGTATTTGGTTAAGTGGAAGGGTTATGGTCAGGAGGATAATTCCTGGGTGGTCGCCTCCGATGTTCACGCGACTGATTTGGTCCGCGCCTTCCATAGAGCTCACCCTGATCGCCCTGGGGGTTCTCGTGAGGGTTCGGTGACCCCTCCTCAAGGGGGGGGGTACTGTTGTGGATTCTGTTGGTGGGCTCCCTCTGGTGGTTACTGCTGGTACTGGGTGACTTTGGTGGGTTGCGGCCTTTGGTTTCCACCTGTCCATCAGAGGCTGGGTGTTTCCTATTTTACCTGGCCTTTCTTTCATTTCCCTTGCCGGCTATCAATGTGTTCAGATGTGCTCTGTTTGGTTCCTGCCTACCTGCTCCCAGATCTTTCAGGATAAGCTAAGTGCTGATTTTCAGTTGTTTGGTTTTTGGTCCAGCTTGCTTAGAATGTCTCTATGCTAGCTGGTTGCTCTAGTGGACTGAGGTTCTCCCCATGTGCCATGAGTTGGCACATGGGTTCTTGTAATCTCAGGATGGTTTTTTTGATTAGGGTTTTTTGCTGACCGCTCAGTCCCCTTTTGTATCATTCTGCTTTCTAGTTTTCAGCGGGCCTCTATTTGCTAAAGCTATATACATCATCTCTATGTGTGTGCCTTCCTCTCATTTCACCGTCAATACATGTGGGGGGCAACTATACCTTTGGGGTTAATTCCTCTGGAGGCAAGTGAGGTCTTGTTTTCTCTGCAGTACTAGTTAGCTCTTAGGCTGGTGCGTGGCGTCTAGAACCAACGTAGGCACGCTCCCTGGCTATCTCTAGTTGCGTTTGTCAGGCGTAGGGCAGCGGTCAGCCCAGGTTCCATCACCCTAGAGCTCGTCCGATATTTGTTATATTTTGCTTGTCCTGTGCTATCCCTAGCCATTGGGGATTCATGACATCTCCCACACATAAAAAGGGAGATTCATATTGCCACTGAGTGCAACTGTGTCAGTCCTGTTTGTGGCATATCTGCCAGCCACTTTCTGCCACTCAAACTGTGTAGTGTAATACAGTGGGCCTGATTTTTTTCTGCATTCTCCCACACATAAATAGGGAGATTTATATTGCCACTGAGTGCATTTGCGTCAGTCCTTTTTGTGGCATATCTGCCAGCCACTTTCTGCCACTCAAACTGTGTAGTGTAATACAGTGGGCCTGATTTTTTTCTGCATTCTCCCACACATAAAAAGGGAGATTTATATTGCCACTGAGTGCATCTGCGTCAGTCCTGTTTGTGGCATATCTGCCAGCCACTTTCTGCCACTCAAACTGTGTAGTGTAATACAGTGGGCCTGATTTTTCTGCTGTCTCCCACACATAAAAAGGGAGATTTATATTGCCACTGAGTGCATCTGCGTCAGTCCTGTTTGTGGCATATCTGCCAGCCACTTTCTGCCACTCAAACTGTGTAGTGTAATACAGTGGGCCTGATTTTTTTCTGCATTCACCCACACATAAAAAGGGAGATTTATATTGCCACTGAGTGCATCTGCGTCAGTCCTGTTTGAGGTATATCTGCCAGCCACTTTCTGCCACTCAAACTGTGTAGTGTAATACAGTGGGCCTGATTTTTCTGCTGTCTCCCACACATAAAAAGGGAGATTTATATTGCCACTGAGTGCATCTGCGTCAGTCCTGTTTGTGGCATATCTGCCAGCCACTTTCTGCCACTCAAACTGTGTAGTGTAATACAGTGGGCCTGATTTTTTTCTGCATTCTCCCACACATAAAAAGGGAGATTTATATTGCCACTGAGTGCAACTGTGTCACTCCTGTTTGTGGTATATCTGCCAGCCACTTTCTGCCACTCAAACTGTGTAGTGTAATACAGTGGGCCTGATTTTTCTGCTGTCTCCCACACATAAAAAGGGAGATTTATATTGCCACTGAGTGCATCTGCGTCATTCCTGTTTGTGGTATATCTGCCAGCCACTTTCTGCCACTCAAACTGTGTAGAGTAATACAGTGGGCCTGATTTTTTTCTCCATTCTCCCACACATAAAAAGGGAGATTTTTATTGCCACTGAGTGCATCTGCTTCAGTCCTGTTTGTGGTATATCTGCCAGGCACTTTCTGCCACTCAAACTGTGTAGTGTAATACAGTGAGCCTGATTTTTTTCTGCATTCTCCCACACATAAAAAGGGAGATTTATATTGCCACTGAGTGCAACTGTGTCAGTCCTGTTTGTGGCATATCTGCCAGCCACTTTCTGCCACTCAAACTGTGTAGTGTAATACAGTGGGCCTGATTTTTTTCTGCATTCTCCCACACATAAATAGGGAGATTTATATTGCCACTGAGTGCAACTGTGTCAGTCCTGTTTGTGGCATATCTGCCAGCCACTTTCTGCCACTCAAACTGTGTAGTGTAATGCAGTGAGCCTGATTTTTTTCTCCATTCTCCCACACATAAAAAGGGAGATTCATATTGCCACTGAGTGCAACTGTGTCAGTCCTGTTTGTGGCATATCTGCCAGCCACTTTCTGCCACTCAAACTGTGTAGAGTAATACAGTGGGCCTGATTTTTTTCTCCATTCTCCCACACATAAAAAGGGAGATTTTTATTGCCACTGAGTGCATCTGCTTCAGTCCTGTTTGTGGTATATCTGCCAGCCACTTTCTGCCACTCAAACTGTGTAGTGTAATACAGTGAGCCTGATTTTTTTCTGCATTCTCCCACACATAAAAAGGGAGATTTATATTGCCACTGAGTGCAACTGTGTCAGTCCTGTTTGTGGCATATCTGCCAGCCACTTTCTGCCACTCAAACTGTGTAGTGTAATACAGTGGGCCTGATTTTTTTCTGCATTCTCCCACACATAAATAGGGAGAATTATATTGCCACTGAGTGCATTTGCGTCAGTCCTTTTTGTGGCATATCTGCCAGCCACTTTCTGCCACTCAAACTGTGTAGTGTAATACAGTGGGCCTGATTTTTTTCTGTATTCTCCCACACATAAAAAGGGAGATTTATATTGCCACTGAGTGCATCTGCGTCAGTCCTGTTTGTGGCATATCTGCCAGCCACTTTCTGCCACTCAAACTGTGTAGTGTAATACAGTGGGACTGATTTTTCTGCTGTCTCCCACACATGAAAAGGGAGATTTATATTGCCACTGAGTGCATCTGCGTCAGTCCTGTTTGTGGCATATCTGCCAGCCACTTTCTGCCACTCAAACTGTGTAGTGTAATACAGTGGGCCTGATTTTTTTCTGCATTCACCCACACATAAAAAGGGAGATTTATATTGCCACTGAGTGCATCTGCGTCAGTCCTGTTTGAGGTATATCTGCCAGCCACTTTCTGCCACTCAAACTATGTAGTGTAATACAGTGGGCCTGATTTTTCTGCTGTCTCCCACACATAAAAAGGGAGATTTATATTGCCACTGAGTGCATCTGCGTCAGTCCTGTTTGTGGCATATCTGCCAGCCACTTTCTGCCACTCAAACTGTGTAGTGTAATACAGTGGGCCTGATTTTTTTCTGCATTCTCCCACACATAAAAAGGGAGATTTATATTGCCACTGAGTGCAACTGTGTCAGTCCTGTTTGTGGTATATCTGCCAGCCACTTTCTGCCACTCAAACTGTGTAGTGTAATACAGTGGGCCTGATTTTTCTGCTTTCTCCCACACATAAAAAGGGAGATTTATATTGCCACTGAGTGCATCTGCATCAGTCCTGTTTGTGGTATATCTGCCAGCCACTTTCTGCCACTCAAACTGTGTAGAGTAATACAGTGGGCCTGATTTTTTTCTCCATTCTCCCACACATAAAAAGGGAGATTTTTATTGCCACTGAGTGCATCTGCTTCAGTCCTGTTTGTGGTATATCTGCCAGCCACTTTCTGCCACTCAAACTGTGTAGTGTAATACAGTGAGCCTGATTTTTTTCTGCATTCTCCCACACATAAAAAGGGAGATTTATATTGTCACTGAGTGCAAATGTGTCAGTCCTGTTTGTGGCATATCTGCCAGCCACTTTCTGCCACTCAAACTGTGTAGTGTAATACAGTTGGCCTGATTTTTTTCTGCATTCTCCCACCCATAAATAGGGAGATTTATATTGCCACTGAGTGCAACTGTGTCAGTCCTGTTTGTGGCATATCTGCCAGCCACTTTCTGCCACTCAAACTGTGTAGTGTAATGCAGTGAGCCTGATTTTTTTCTGCATTCTCCCACACATAAAAAGGGAGATTCATATTGCCACTGAGTGCAACTGTGTCAGTCCTGTTTGTGGCATATCTGCCAGCCACTTTCTGCCACTCAAACTGTGTAGAGTAATACAGTGGGCCTGATTTTTTTCTCCATTCTCCCACACATAAAAAGGGAGATTTTTATTGCCACTGAGTGCATCTGCTTCAGTCCTGTTTGTGGTATATCTGCCAGCCACTTTCTGCCACTCAAACTGTGTAGTGTAATACAGTGAGCCTGATTTTTTTCTGCATTCTCCCACACATAAAAAGGGAGATTTATATTGCCACTGAGTGCAACTGTGTCAGTCCTGTTTGTGGCATATCTGCCAGCCACTTTCTGCCACTCAAACTGTGTAGTGTAATACAGTGGGCCTGATTTTTTTCTGCATTCTCCCACACATAAATAGGGAGATTTATATTGCCACTGAGTGCATTTGCATCAGTCCTTTTTGTGGCATATCTGCCAGCCACTTTCTGCCACTCAAACTGTGTAGTGTAATACAGTGGGCCTGATTTTTTTCTGCATTCTCCCACACATAAAAAGGGAGATTTATAATGCCACTGAGTGCATCTGCGTCAGTCCTGTTTGTGGCATATCTGCCAGCCACTTTCTGCCACTGAAACTGTGTAGTGTAATACAGTGGGCCTGATTTTTTTCTGCATTCTCCCACACATAAAAAGGGAGATTTATATTGCCACTGAGTGCAACTGTGTCAGTCCTGTTTGTGGTATATCTGCCAGCCACTTTCTGCCACTCAAACTGTGTAGTGTAATACAGTGGGCCTGATTTTTCTGCTTTCTCCCACACATAAAAAGGGAGATTTATATTGCCACTGAGTGCATCTGCGTCAGTCCTGTTTGTGGTATATCTGCCAGCCACTTTCTGCCACTCAAACTGTGTAGAGTAATACAGTGGGCCTGATTTTTTTCTCCATTCTCCCACACATAAAAAGGGAGATTTTTATTGCCACTGAGTGCATCTGCTTCAGTCCTGCTTGTGGTATATCTGCCAGGCACTTTCTGCCACTCAAACTGTGTAGTGTAATACAGTGAGCCTGATTTTTTTCTGCATTCTCCCACACATAAAAAGGGAGATTTATATTGCCACTGAGTGCAAATGTGTCAGTCCTGTTTGTGGCATATCTGCCAGCCACTTTCTGCCACTCAAACTGTGTAGTGTAATACAGTGGGCCTGATTTTTTTCTGCATTCTCCCACACATAAATAGGGAGATTTATATTGCCACTGAGTGCAACTGTGTCAGTCCTGTTTGTGGCATATCTGCCAGCCACTTTCTGCCACTCAAACTGTGTAGTGTAATGCAGTGAGCCTGATTTTTTTCTGCATTCTCCCACACATAAAAAGGGAGATTCATATTGCCACTGAGTGCAACTGTGTCAGTCCTGTTTGTGGCATATCTGCCAGCCACTTTCTGCCACTCAAACTGTGTAGAGTAATACAGTGGGCCTGATTTTTTTCTCCATTCTCCCACACATAAAAAGGGAGATTTATATTGCCACTGAGTGCATCTGCGTCAGTCCTGTTTGTGGCATATCTGCCAGCCACTTTCTGCCACTCAAACTGTGTAGTGTAATGCAGTGAGCCTGATTTTTTTCTGCATTCTCCCACACATAAAAAGGGAGATTTATATTGCCACTGAGTGCAACTGTGTCAGTCCTGTTTGTGGTATATCTGCCAGCCACTTTCTGCCACTCAAACTGTGTAGTGTAATACAGTGGGCCTGATTTTTCTGCTTTCTCCCACACATAAAAAGGGAGATTTATATTGCCACTGAGTGCATCTGCGTCAGTCCTGTTTGTGGTATATCTGCCAGCCACTTTCTGCCACTCAAACTGTGTAGAGTAATACAGTGGGCCTGATTTTTTTCTCCATTCTCCCACACATAAAAAGGGAGATTTTTATTGCCACTGAGTGCATCTGCTTCAGTCCTGCTTGTGGTATATCTGCCAGGCACTTTCTGCCACTCAAACTGTGTAGTGTAATACAGTGAGCCTGATTTTTTTCTGCATTCTCCCACACATAAAAAGGGAGATTTATATTGCCACTGAGTGCAAATGTGTCAGTCCTGTTTGTGGCATATCTGCCAGCCACTTTCTGCCACTCAAACTGTGTAGTGTAATACAGTGGGCCTGATTTTTTTCTGCATTCTCCCACACATAAATAGGGAGATTTATATTGCCACTGAGTGCAACTGTGTCAGTCCTGTTTGTGGCATATCTGCCAGCCACTTTCTGCCACTCAAACTGTGTAGTGTAATGCAGTGAGCCTGATTTTTTTCTGCATTCTCCCACACATAAAAAGGGAGATTCATATTGCCACTGAGTGCAACTGTGTCAGTCCTGTTTGTGGCATATCTGCCAGCCACTTTCTGCCACTCAAACTGTGTAGAGTAATACAGTGGGCCTGATTTTTTTCTCCATTCTCCCACACATAAAAAGGGAGATTTATATTGCCACTGAGTGCATCTGCGTCAGTCCTGTTTGTGGCATATCTGCCAGCCACTTTCTGCCACTCAAACTGTGTAGTGTAATGCAGTGAGCCTGATTTTTTTCTGCATTCTCCCACACATAAAAAGGGAGATTCATATTGCCACTGAGTGCAACTGTGTCAGTCCTGTTTGTGGCATATCTGCCAGCCACTTTCTGCCACTCAAACTGTGTAGAGTAATACAGTGGGCCTGATTTTTTTCTCCATTCTCCCACACATAAAAAGGGAGATTTATATTGCCACTGAGTGCATCTGCGTCAGTCCTGTTTGTGGCATATCTGCCAGCCACTTTCTGCCACTCAAACTGTGTAGTGTAATGCAGTGAGCCTGATTTTTTTCTGCATTCTCCCACACATAAAAAGGGAGATTCATATTGCCACTGAGTGCAACTGTGTCAGTCCTGTTTGAGGCATATCTGCCAGCCACTTTCTGCCACTCAAACTGTGTAGAGTAATACAGTGGGCCTGATTTTTTTCTCCATTCTCCCACACATAAAAAGGGAGATTTTTATTGCCACTGAGTGCATCTGCTTCAGTCCTGTTTGTGGTATATCTGCCAGCCACTTTCTGCCACTCAAACTGTGTAGTGTAATACAGTGAGCCTGATTTTTTTCTGCATTCTGCCACACATAAAAAGGGAGATTTATATTGCCACTGAGTGCAACTGTGTCAGTCCTGTTTGTGGCATATCTGCCAGCCACTTTCTGCCACTCAAACTGTGTAGTGTAATACAGTGGGCCTGATTTTTTTCTGCATTCTCCCACACATAAATAGGGAGATTTATATTGCCACTGAGTGCATTTGCGTCAGTCCTTTTTGTGGCATATCTGCCAGCCACTTTCTGCCACTCAAACTGTGTAGTGTAATACAGTGGGCCTGATTTTTTTCTGCATTCTCCTACACATAAAAAGGGAGATTTATATTGCCACTGAGTGCATCTGCGTCAGTCCTGTTTGTGGCATATCTGCCAGCCACTTTCTGCCACTCAAACTGTGTAGTGTAATACAGTGGGCCTGATTTTTCTGCTGTCTCCCACACATAAAAAGGGAGATTTATATTGCCACTGAGTGCATCTGCGTCAGTCCTGTTTGTGGCATATCTGCCAGCCACTTTCTGCCACTCAAACTGTGTAGTGTAATACAGTGGGCCTGATTTTTTTCTGCATTCACCCACACATAAAAAGGGAGATTTATATTGCCACTGAGTGCATCTGCGTCAGTCCTGTTTGAGGTATATCTGCCAGCCGCTTTCTGCCACTCAAACTGTGTAGTGTAATACAGTGGGCCTGATTTTTCTGCTGTCTCCCACACATAAAAAGGGAGATTTATATTGCCACTGAGAGCATCTGCGTCAGTCCTGTTTGTGGTATATCTGCCAGCCACTTTCTGCCACTCAAACTGTGTAGAGTAATACAGTGGGCCTGATTTTTTTCTCCATTCTCCCACACATAAAAAGGGAGATTTTTATTGCCACTGAGTGCATCTGCTTCAGTCCTGTTTGTGGTATATCTGCCAGCCACTTTCTGCCACTCAAACTGTGTAGTGTAATACAGTGAGCCTGATTTTTTTCTGCATTCTCCCACACATAAAAAGGGAGATTTATATTGTCACTGAGTGCAAATGTGTCAGTCCTGTTTGTGGCATATCTGCCAGCCACTTTCTGCCACTCAAACTGTGTAGTGTAATACAGTGGGCCTGATTTTTTTCTGCATTCTCCCACCCATAAATAGGGAGATTTATATTGCCACTGAGTGCAACTGTGTCAGTCCTGTTTGTGGCATATCTGCCAGCCACTTTCTGCCACTCAAACTGTGTAGTGTAATGCAGTGAGCCTGATTTTTTTCTGCATTCTCCCACACATAAAAAGGGAGATTCATATTCCAACTGAGTGCAACCGTGTCAGTCCTGTTTGTGGCATATCTGCCAGCCACTTTCTGCCACTCAAACTGTGTAGAGTAATACAGTGGGCCTGATTTTTTTCTCCATTCTCCCACACATAAAAAGGGAGATTTTTATTGCCACTGAGTGCATCTGCTTCAGTCCTGTTTGTGGTATATCTGCCAGCCACTTTCTGCCACTCAAACTGTGTAGTGTAATACAGTGAGCCTGATTTTTTTCTGCATTCTCCCACACATAAAAAGGGAGATTTATATTGCCACTGAGTGCAACTGTGTCAGTCCTGTTTGTGGCATATCTGCCAGCCACTTTCTGCCACTCAAACTGTGTAGTGTAATACAGTGGGCCTGATTTTTTTCTGCATTCTCCCACACATAAATAGGGAGATTTATATTGCCACTGAGTGCATTTGCATCAGTCCTTTTTGTGGCATATCTGCCAGCCACTTTCTGCCACTCAAACTGTGTAGTGTAATACAGTGGGCCTGATTTTTTTCTGCATTCTCCCACACATAAAAAGGGAGATTTATAATGCCACTGAGTGCTTCTGCGTCAGTCCTGTTTGTGGCATATCTGCCAGCCACTTTCTGCCACTGAAACTGTGTAGTGTAATACAGTGGGCCTGATTTTTTTCTGCATTCTCCCACACATAAAAAGGGAGATTTATATTGCCACTGAGTGCAACTGTGTCAGTCCTGTTTGTGGTATATCTGCCAGCCACTTTCTGCCACTCAAACTGTGTAGTGTAATACAGTGGGCCTGATTTTTCTGCTTTCTCCCACACATAAAAAGGGAGATTTATATTGCCACTGAGTGCATCTGCGTCAGTCCTGTTTGTGGTATATCTGCCAGCCACTTTCTGCCACTCAAACTGTGTAGAGTAATACAGTGGGCCTGATTTTTTTCTCCATTCTCCCACACATAAAAAGGGAGATTTTTATTGCCACTGAGTGCATCTGCTTCAGTCCTGCTTGTGGTATATCTGCCAGGCACTTTCTGCCACTCAAACTGTGTAGTGTAATACAGTGAGCCTGATTTTTTTCTGCATTCTCCCACACATAAAAAGGGAGATTTATATTGCCACTGAGTGCAAATGTGTCAGTCCTGTTTGTGGCATATCTGCCAGGCACTTTCTGCCACTCAAACTGTGTAGTGTAATACAGTGGGCCTGATTTTTTTCTGCATTCTCCCACACATAAATAGGGAGATTTATATTGCCACTGAGTGCAACTGTGTCAGTCCTGTTTGTGGCATATCTGCCAGCCACTTTCTGCCACTCAAACTGTGTAGTGTAATGCAGTGAGCCTGATTTTTTTCTGCATTCTCCCACACATAAAAAGGGAGATTCATATTGCCACTGAGTGCAACTGTGTCAGTCCTGTTTGTGGCATATCTGCCAGCCACTTTCTGCCACTCAAACTGTGTAGAGTAATACAGTGGGCCTGATTTTTTTCTCCATTCTCCCACACATAAAAAGGGAGATTTATATTGCCACTGAGTGCATCTGCGTCAGTCCTGTTTGTGGCATATCTGCCAGCCACTTTCTGCCACTCAAACTGTGTAGTGTAATGCAGTGAGCCTGATTTTTTTCTGCATTCTCCCACACATAAAAAGGGAGATTTATATTGCCACTGAGTGCAACTGTGTCAGTCCTGTTTGTGGTATATCTGCCAGCCACTTTCTGCCACTCAAACTGTGTAGTGTAATACAGTGGGCCTGATTTTTCTGCTTTCTCCCACACATAAAAAGGGAGATTTATATTGCCACTGAGTGCATCTGCGTCAGTCCTGTTTGTGGTATATCTGCCAGCCACTTTCTGCCACTCAAACTGTGTAGAGTAATACAGTGGGCCTGATTTTTTTCTCCATTCTCCCACACATAAAAAGGGAGATTTTTATTGCCACTGAGTGCATCTGCTTCAGTCCTGCTTGTGGTATATCTGCCAGGCACTTTCTGCCACTCAAACTGTGTAGTGTAATACAGTGAGCCTGATTTTTTTCTGCATTCTCCCACACATAAAAAGGGAGATTTATATTGCCACTGAGTGCAAATGTGTCAGTCCTGTTTGTGGCATATCTGCCAGCCACTTTCTGCCACTCAAACTGTGTAGTGTAATACAGTGGGCCTGATTTTTTTCTGCATTCTCCCACACATAAATAGGGAGATTTATATTGCCACTGAGTGCAACTGTGTCAGTCCTGTTTGTGGCATATCTGCCAGCCACTTTCTGCCACTCAAACTGTGTAGTGTAATGCAGTGAGCCTGATTTTTTTCTGCATTCTCCCACACATAAAAAGGGAGATTCATATTGCCACTGAGTGCAACTGTGTCAGTCCTGTTTGTGGCATATCTGCCAGCCACTTTCTGCCACTCAAACTGTGTAGAGTAACACAGTGGGCCTGATTTTTTCTCCATTCTCCCACACATAAAAAGGGAGATTTATATTGCCACTGAGTGCAACTGTGTCAGTCCTGTTTGTGGCATATCTGCCAGCCACTTTCTGCCACTCAAACTGTGTAGAGTAATACAGTGGGCCTGATTTTTTTCTCCATTCTCCCACACATAAAAAGGGAGATTTATATTGCCACTGAGTGCATCTGCGTCAGTCCTGTTTGTGGCATATCTGCCAGCCACTTTCTGCCACTCAAACTGTGTAGTGTAATGCAGTGAGCCTGATTTTTTTCTGCATTCTCCCACACATAAAAAGGGAGATTCATATTGCCACTGAGTGCAACTGTGTCAGTCCTGTTTGTGGCATATCTGCCAGCCACTTTCTGCCACTCAAACTGTGTAGAGTAATACAGTGGGCCTGATTTTTTTCTCCATTCTCCCACACATAAAAAGGGAGATTTATATTGCCACTGAGTGCATCTGCGTCAGTCCTGTTTGTGGCATATCTGCCAGCCACTTTCTGCCACTCAAACTGTGTAGTGTAATGCAGTGAGCCTGATTTTTTTCTGCATTCTCCCACACATAAAAAGGGAGATTCATATTGCCACTGAGTGCAACTGTGTCAGTCCTGTTTGAGGCATATCTGCCAGCCACTTTCTGCCACTCAAACTGTGTAGAGTAATACAGTGGGCCTGATTTTTTTCTCCATTCTCCCACACATAAAAAGGGAGATTTTTATTGCCACTGAGTGCATCTGCTTCAGTCCTGTTTGTGGTATATCTGCCAGCCACTTTCTGCCACTCAAACTGTGTAGTGTAATACAGTGAGCCTGATTTTTTTCTGCATTCTGCCACACATAAAAAGGGAGATTTATATTGCCACTGAGTGCAACTGTGTCAGTCCTGTTTGTGGCATATCTGCCAGCCACTTTCTGCCACTCAAACTGTGTAGTGTAATACAGTGGGCCTGATTTTTTTCTGCATTCTCCCACACATAAATAGGGAGATTTATATTGCCACTGAGTGCATTTGCGTCAGTCCTTTTTGTGGCATATCTGCCAGCCACTTTCTGCCACTCAAACTGTGTAGTGTAATACAGTGGGCCTGATTTTTTTCTGCATTCTCCTACACATAAAAAGGGAGATTTATATTGCCACTGAGTGCATCTGCGTCAGTCCTGTTTGTGGCATATCTGCCAGCCACTTTCTGCCACTCAAACTGTGTAGTGTAATACAGTGGGCCTGATTTTTCTGCTGTCTCCCACACATAAAAAGGGAGATTTATATTGCCACTGAGTGCATCTGCGTCAGTCCTGTTTGTGGCATATCTGCCAGCCACTTTCTGCCACTCAAACTGTGTAGTGTAATACAGTGGGCCTGATTTTTTTCTGCATTCACCCACACATAAAAAGGGAGATTTATATTGCCACTGAGTGCATCTGCGTCAGTCCTGTTTGAGGTATATCTGCCAGCCGCTTTCTGCCACTCAAACTGTGTAGTGTAATACAGTGGGCCTGATTTTTCTGCTGTCTCCCACACATAAAAAGGGAGATTTATATTGCCACTGAGAGCATCTGCGTCAGTCCTGTTTGTGGTATATCTGCCAGCCACTTTCTGCCACTCAAACTGTGTAGAGTAATACAGTGGGCCTGATTTTTTTCTCCATTCTCCCACACATAAAAAGGGAGATTTTTATTGCCACTGAGTGCATCTGCTTCAGTCCTGTTTGTGGTATATCTGCCAGCCACTTTCTGCCACTCAAACTGTGTAGTGTAATACAGTGAGCCTGATTTTTTTCTGCATTCTCCCACACATAAAAAGGGAGATTTATATTGTCACTGAGTGCAAATGTGTCAGTCCTGTTTGTGGCATATCTGCCAGCCACTTTCTGCCACTCAAACTGTGTAGTGTAATACAGTGGGCCTGATTTTTTTCTGCATTCTCCCACCCATAAATAGGGAGATTTATATTGCCACTGAGTGCAACTGTGTCAGTCCTGTTTGTGGCATATCTGCCAGCCACTTTCTGCCACTCAAACTGTGTAGTGTAATGCAGTGAGCCTGATTTTTTTCTGCATTCTCCCACACATAAAAAGGGAGATTCATATTGCCACTGAGTGCAACTGTGTCAGTCCTGTTTGTGGCATATCTGCCAGCCACTTTCTGCCACTCAAACTGTGTAGAGTAATACAGTGGGCCTGATTTTTTTCTCCATTCTCCCACACATAAAAAGGGAGATTTTTATTGCCACTGAGTGCATCTGCTTCAGTCCTGTTTGTGGTATATCTGCCAGCCACTTTCTGCCACTCAAACTGTGTAGTGTAATACAGTGAGCCTGATTTTTTTCTGCATTCTCCCACACATAAAAAGGGAGATTTATATTGCCACTGAGTGCAACTGTGTCAGTCCTGTTTGTGGCATATCTGCCAGCCACTTTCTGCCACTCAAACTGTGTAGTGTAATACAGTGGGCCTGATTTTTTTTCTGCATTCTCCCACACATAAATAGGGAGATTTATATTGCCACTGAGTGCATTTGCATCAGTCCTTTTTGTGGCATATCTGCCAGCCACTTTCTGCCACTCAAACTGTGTAGTGTAATACAGTGGGCCTGATTTTTTTCTGCATTCTCCCACACATAAAAAGGGAGATTTATAATGCCACTGAGTGCATCTGCGTCAGTCCTGTTTGTGGCATATCTGCCAGCCACTTTCTGCCACTGAAACTGTGTAGTGTAATACAGTGGGCCTGATTTTTTTCTGCATTCTCCCACACATAAAAAGGGAGATTTATATTGCCACTGAGTGCAACTGTGTCAGTCCTGTTTGTGGTATATCTGCCAGCCACTTTCTGCCACTCAAACTGTGTAGTGTAATACAGTGGGCCTGATTTTTCTGCTTTCTCCCACACATAAAAAGGGAGATTTATATTGCTACTGAGTGCATCTGCGTCAGTCCTGTTTGTGGTATATCTGCCAGCCACTTTCTGCCACTCAAACTGTGTAGAGTAATACAGTGGGCCTGATTTTTTTCTCCATTCTCCCACACATAAAAAGGGAGATTTTTATTGCCACTGAGTGCATCTGCTTCAGTCCTGCTTGTGGTATATCTGCCAGGCACTTTCTGCCACTCAAACTGTGTAGTGTAATACAGTGAGCCTGATTTTTTTCTGCATTCTCCCACACATAAAAAGGGAGATTTATATTGCCACTGAGTGCAAATGTGTCAGTCCTGTTTGTGGCATATCTGCCAGCCACTTTCTGCCACTCAAACTGTGTAGTGTAATACAGTGGGCCTGATTTTTTTCTGCATTCTCCCACACATAAATAGGGAGATTTATATTGCCACTGAGTGCAACTGTGTCAGTCCTGTTTGTGGCATATCTGCCAGCCACTTTCTGCCACTCAAACTGTGTAGTGTAATGCAGTGAGCCTGATTTTTTTCTGCATTCTCCCACACATAAAAAGGGAGATTCATATTGCCACTGAGTGCAACTGTGTCAGTCCTGTTTGTGGCATATCTGCCAGCCACTTTCTGCCACTCAAACTGTGTAGAGTAATACAGTGGGCCTGATTTTTTTCTCCATTCTCCCACACATAAAAAGGGAGATTTATATTGCCACTGAGTGCATCTGCGTCAGTCCTGTTTGTGGCATATCTGCCAGCCACTTTCTGCCACTTAAACTGTGTAGTGTAATGCAGTGAGCCTGATTTTTTTCTGCATTCTCCCACACATAAAAAGGGAGATTTATATTGCCACTGAGTGCAACTGTGTCAGTCCTGTTTGTGGTATATCTGCCAGCCACTTTCTGCCACTCAAACTGTGTAGTGTAATACAGTGGGCCTGATTTTTCTGCTTTCTCCCACACATAAAAAGGGAGATTTATATTGCCACTGAGTGCATCTGCGTCAGTCCTGTTTGTGGTATATCTGCCAGCCACTTTCTGCCACTCAAACTGTGTAGAGTAATACAGTGGGCCTGATTTTTTTCTCCATTCTCCCACACATAAAAAGGGAGATTTTTATTGCCACTGAGTGCATCTGCTTCAGTCCTGCTTGTGGTATATCTGCCAGGCACTTTCTGCCACTCAAACTGTGTAGTGTAATACAGTGAGCCTGATTTTTTTCTGCATTCTCCCACACATAAAAAGGGAGATTTATATTGCCACTGAGTGCAAATGTGTCAGTCCTGTTTGTGGCATATCTGCCAGCCACTTTCTGCCACTCAAACTGTGTAGTGTAATACAGTGGGCCTGATTTTTTTCTGCATTCTCCCACACATAAATAGGGAGATTTATATTGCCACTGAGTGCAACTGTGTCAGTCCTGTTTGTGGCATATCTGCCAGCCACTTTCTGCCACTCAAACTGTGTAGTGTAATGCAGTGAGCCTGATTTTTTTCTGCATTCTCCCACACATAAAAAGGGAGATTCATATTGCCACTGAGTGCAACTGTGTCAGTCCTGTTTGTGGCATATCTGCCAGCCACTTTCTGCCACTCAAACTGTGTAGAGTAATACAGTGGGCCTGATTTTTTTCTCCATTCTCCCACACATAAAAAGGGAGATTTATATTGCCACTGAGTGCATCTGCGTCAGTCCTGTTTGTGGCATATCTGCCAGCCACTTTCTGCCACTCAAACTGTGTAGTGTAATGCAGTGAGCCTGATTTTTTTCTGCATTCTCCCACACATAAAAAGGGAGATTCATATTGCCACTGAGTGCAACTGTGTCAGTCCTGTTTGTGGCATATCTGCCAGCCACTTTCTGCCACTCAAACTGTGTAGAGTAATACAGTGGGCCTGATTTTTTTCTCCATTCTCCCACACATAAAAAGGGAGATTTATATTGCCACTGAGTGCATCTGCGTCAGTCCTGTTTGTGGCATATCTGCCAGCCACTTTCTGCCACTCAAACTGTGTAGTGTAATGCAGTGAGCCTGATTTTTTTCTGCATTCTCCCACACATAAAAAGGGAGATTCATATTGCCACTGAGTGCAACTGTGTCAGTCCTGTTTGAGGCATATCTGCCAGCCACTTTCTGCCACTCAAACTGTGTAGAGTAATACAGTGGGCCTGATTTTTTTCTCCATTCTCCCACACATAAAAAGGGAGATTTTTATTGCCACTGAGTGCATCTGCTTCAGTCCTGTTTGTGGTATATCTGCCAGCCACTTTCTGCCACTCAAACTGTGTAGTGTAATACAGTGAGCCTGATTTTTTTCTGCATTCTGCCACACATAAAAAGGGAGATTTATATTGCCACTGAGTGCAACTGTGTCAGTCCTGTTTGTGGCATATCTGCCAGCCACTTTCTGCCACTCAAACTGTGTAGTGTAATACAGTGGGCCTGATTTTTTTCTGCATTCTCCCACACATAAAAAGGGAGATTTATAATGCCACTGAGTGCATCTGCGTCAGTCCTGTTTGTGGCATATCTGCCAGCCACTTTCTGCCACTGAAACTGTGTAGTGTAATACAGTGGGCCTGATTTTTTTCTGCATTCTCCCACACATAAAAAGGGAGATTTATATTGCCACTGAGTGCAACTGTGTCAGTCCTGTTTGTGGTATATCTGCCAGCCACTTTCTGCCACTCAAACTGTGTAGTGTAATACAGTGGGCCTGATTTTTCTGCTTTCTCCCACACATAAAAAGGGAGATTTATATTGCCACTGAGTGCATCTGCGTCAGTCCTGTTTGTGGTATATCTGCCAGCCACTTTCTGCCACTCAAACTGTGTAGAGTAATACAGTGGGCCTGATTTTTTTCTCCATTCTCCCACACATAAAAAGGGAGATTTTTATTGCCACTGAGTGCATCTGCTTCAGTCCTGCTTGTGGTATATCTGCCAGGCACTTTCTGCCACTCAAACTGTGTAGTGTAATACAGTGAGCCTGATTTTTTTCTGCATTCTCCCACACATAAAAAGGGAGATTTATATTGCCACTGAGTGCAAATGTGTCAGTCCTGTTTGTGGCATATCTGCCAGCCACTTTCTGCCACTCAAACTGTGTAGTGTAATACAGTGGGCCTGATTTTTTTCTGCATTCTCCCACACATAAATAGGGAGATTTATATTGCCACTGAGTGCAACTGTGTCAGTCCTGTTTGTGGCATATCTGCCAGCCACTTTCTGCCACTCAAACTGTGTAGTGTAATGCAGTGAGCCTGATTTTTTTCTGCATTCTCCCACACATAAAAAGGGAGATTCATATTGCCACTGAGTGCAACTGTGTCAGTCCTGTTTGTGGCATATCTGCCAGCCACTTTCTGCCACTCAAACTGTGTAGAGTAATACAGTGGGCCTGATTTTTTTCTCCATTCTCCCACACATAAAAAGGGAGATTTATATTGCCACTGAGTGCATCTGCGTCAGTCCTGTTTGTGGCATATCTGCCAGCCACTTTCTGCCACTCAAACTGTGTAGTGTAATGCAGTGAGCCTGATTTTTTTCTGCATTCTCCCACACATAAAAAGGGAGATTTATATTGCCACTGAGTGCAACTGTGTCAGTCCTGTTTGTGGTATATCTGCCAGCCACTTTCTGCCACTCAAACTGTGTAGTGTAATACAGTGGGCCTGATTTTTCTGCTTTCTCCCACACATAAAAAGGGAGATTTATATTGCCACTGAGTGCATCTGCGTCAGTCCTGTTTGTGGTATATCTGCCAGCCACTTTCTGCCACTCAAACTGTGTAGAGTAATACAGTGGGCCTGATTTTTTTCTCCATTCTCCCACACATAAAAAGGGAGATTTTTATTGCCACTGAGTGCATCTGCTTCAGTCCTGCTTGTGGTATATCTGCCAGGCACTTTCTGCCACTCAAACTGTGTAGTGTAATACAGTGAGCCTGATTTTTTTCTGCATTCTCCCACACATAAAAAGGGAGATTTATATTGCCACTGAGTGCAAATGTGTCAGTCCTGTTTGTGGCATATCTGCCAGCCACTTTCTGCCACTCAAACTGTGTAGTGTAATACAGTGGGCCTGATTTTTTTCTGCATTCTCCCACACATAAATAGGGAGATTTATATTGCCACTGAGTGCAACTGTGTCAGTCCTGTTTGTGGCATATCTGCCAGCCACTTTCTGCCACTCAAACTGTGTAGTGTAATGCAGTGAGCCTGATTTTTTTCTGCATTCTCCCACACATAAAAAGGGAGATTCATATTGCCACTGAGTGCAACTGTGTCAGTCCTGTTTGTGGCATATCTGCCAGCCACTTTCTGCCACTCAAACTGTGTAGAGTAACACAGTGGGCCTGATTTTTTTCTCCATTCTCCCACACATAAAAAGGGAGATTTATATTGCCACTGAGTGCAACTGTGTCAGTCCTGTTTGTGGCATATCTGCCAGCCACTTTCTGCCACTCAAACTGTGTAGAGTAATACAGTGGGCCTGATTTTTTTCTCCATTCTCCCACACATAAAAAGGGAGATTTATATTGCCACTGAGTGCATCTGCGTCAGTCCTGTTTGTGGCATATCTGCCAGCCACTTTCTGCCACTCAAACTGTGTAGTGTAATGCAGTGAGCCTGATTTTTTTCTGCATTCTCCCACACATAAAAAGGGAGATTCATATTGCCACTGAGTGCAACTGTGTCAGTCCTGTTTGTGGCATATCTGCCAGCCACTTTCTGCCACTCAAACTGTGTAGAGTAATACAGTGGGCCTGATTTTTTTCTCCATTCTCCCACACATAAAAAGGGAGATTTATATTGCCACTGAGTGCATCTGCGTCAGTCCTGTTTGTGGCATATCTGCCAGCCACTTTCTGCCACTCAAACTGTGTAGTGTAATGCAGTGAGCCTGATTTTTTTCTGCATTCTCCCACACATAAAAAGGGAGATTCATATTGCCACTGAGTGCAACTGTGTCAGTCCTGTTTGAGGCATATCTGCCAGCCACTTTCTGCCACTCAAACTGTGTAGAGTAATACAGTGGGCCTGATTTTTTTCTCCATTCTCCCACACATAAAAAGGGAGATTTTTATTGCCACTGAGTGCATCTGCTTCAGTCCTGTTTGTGGTATATCTGCCAGCCACTTTCTGCCACTCAAACTGTGTAGTGTAATACAGTGAGCCTGATTTTTTTCTGCATTCTGCCACACATAAAAAGGGAGATTTATATTGCCACTGAGTGCAACTGTGTCAGTCCTGTTTGTGGCATATCTGCCAGCCACTTTCTGCCACTCAAACTGTGTAGTGTAATACAGTGGGCCTGATTTTTTTCTGCATTCTCCCACACATAAATAGGGAGATTTATATTGCCACTGAGTGCATTTGCGTCAGTCCTTTTTGTGGCATATCTGCCAGCCACTTTCTGCCACTCAAACTGTGTAGTGTAATACAGTGGGCCTGATTTTTTTCTGCATTCTCCTACACATAAAAAGGGAGATTTATATTGCCACTGAGTGCATCTGCGTCAGTCCTGTTTGTGGCATATCTGCCAGCCACTTTCTGCCACTCAAACTGTGTAGTGTAATACAGTGGGCCTGATTTTTCTGCTGTCTCCCACACATAAAAAGGGAGATTTATATTGCCACTGAGTGCATCTGCGTCAGTCCTGTTTGTGGCATATCTGCCAGCCACTTTCTGCCACTCAAACTGTGTAGTGTAATACAGTGGGCCTGATTTTTTTCTGCATTCACCCACACATAAAAAGGGAGATTTTTATTGCCACTGAGTGCATCTGCTTCAGTCCTGTTTGTGGTATATCTGCCAGCCACTTTCTGCCACTCAAACTGTGTAGTGTAATACAGTGAGCCTGATTTTTTTCTGCATTCTCCCACACATAAAAAGGGAGATTTATATTGTCACTGAGTGCAAATGTGTCAGTCCTGTTTGTGGCATATCTGCCAGCCACTTTCTGCCACTCAAACTGTGTAGTGTAATACAGTGGGCCTGATTTTTTTCTGCATTCTCCCACCCATAAATAGGGAGATTTATATTGCCACTGAGTGCAACTGTGTCAGTCCTGTTTGTGGCATATCTGCCAGCCACTTTCTGCCACTCAAACTGTGTAGTGTAATGCAGTGAGCCTGATTTTTTTCTGCATTCTCCCACACATAAAAAGGGAGATTCATATTGCCACTGAGTGCAACTGTGTCAGTCCTGTTTGTGGCATATCTGCCAGCCACTTTCTGCCACTCAAACTGTGTAGAGTAATACAGTGGGCCTGATTTTTTTCTCCATTCTCCCACACATAAAAAGGGAGATTTTTATTGCCACTGAGTGCATCTGCTTCAGTCCTGTTTGTGGTATATCTGCCAGCCACTTTCTGCCACTCAAACTGTGTAGTGTAATACAGTGAGCCTGATTTTTTTCTGCATTCTCCCACACATAAAAAGGGAGATTTATATTGCCACTGAGTGCAACTGTGTCAGTCCTGTTTGTGGCATATCTGCCAGCCACTTTCTGCCACTCAAACTGTGTAGTGTAATACAGTGGGCCTGATTTTTTTCTGCATTCTCCCACACATAAATAGGGAGATTTATATTGCCACTGAGTGCATTTGCATCAGTCCTTTTTGTGGCATATCTGCCAGCCACTTTCTGCCACTCAAACTGTGTAGTGTAATACAGTGGGCCTGATTTTTTTCTGCATTCTCCCACACATAAAAAGGGAGATTTATAATGCCACTGAGTGCATCTGCGTCAGTCCTGTTTGTGGCATATCTGCCAGCCACTTTCTGCCACTGAAACTGTGTAGTGTAATACAGTGGGCCTGATTTTTTTCTGCATTCTCCCACACATAAAAAGGGAGATTTATATTGCCACTGAGTGCAACTGTGTCAGTCCTGTTTGTGGTATATCTGCCAGCCACTTTCTGCCACTCAAACTGTGTAGTGTAATACAGTGGGCCTGATTTTTCTGCTTTCTCCCACACATAAAAAGGGAGATTTATATTGCTACTGAGTGCATCTGCGTCAGTCCTGTTTGTGGTATATCTGCCAGCCACTTTCTGCCACTCAAACTGTGTAGAGTAATACAGTGGGCCTGATTTTTTTCTCCATTCTCCCACACATAAAAAGGGAGATTTTTATTGCCACTGAGTGCATCTGCTTCAGTCCTGCTTGTGGTATATCTGCCAGGCACTTTCTGCCACTCAAACTGTGTAGTGTAATACAGTGAGCCTGATTTTTTTCTGCATTCTCCCACACATAAAAAGGGAGATTTATATTGCCACTGAGTGCAAATGTGTCAGTCCTGTTTGTGGCATATCTGCCAGCCACTTTCTGCCACTCAAACTGTGTAGTGTAATACAGTGGGCCTGATTTTTTTCTGCATTCTCCCACACATAAATAGGGAGATTTATATTGCCACTGAGTGCAACTGTGTCAGTCCTGTTTGTGGCATATCTGCCAGCCACTTTCTGCCACTCAAACTGTGTAGTGTAATGCAGTGAGCCTGATTTTTTTCTGCATTCTCCCACACATAAATAGGGAGATTTATATTGCCACTGAGTGCAACTGTGTCAGTCCTGTTTGTGGCATATCTGCCAGCCACTTTCTGCCACTCAAACTGTGTAGTGTAATGCAGTGAGCCTGATTTTTTTCTGCATTCTCCCACACATAAAAAGGGAGATTCATATTGCCACTGAGTGCAACTGTGTCAGTCCTGTTTGTGGCATATCTGCCAGCCACTTTCTGCCACTCAAACTGTGTAGAGTAATACAGTGGGCCTGATTTTTTTCTCCATTCTCCCACACATAAAAAGGGAGATTTATATTGCCACTGAGTGCATCTGCGTCAGTCCTGTTTGTGGCATATCTGCCAGCCACTTTCTGCCACTTAAACTGTGTAGTGTAATGCAGTGAGCCTGATTTTTTTCTGCATTCTCCCACACATAAAAAGGGAGATTTATATTGCCACTGAGTGCAACTGTGTCAGTCCTGTTTGTGGTATATCTGCCAGCCACTTTCTGCCACTCAAACTGTGTAGTGTAATACAGTGGGCCTGATTTTTCTGCTTTCTCCCACACATAAAAAGGGAGATTTATATTGCCACTGAGTGCATCTGCGTCAGTCCTGTTTGTGGTATATCTGCCAGCCACTTTCTGCCACTCAAACTGTGTAGAGTAATACAGTGGGCCTGATTTTTTTCTCCATTCTCCCACACATAAAAAGGGAGATTTTTATTGCCACTGAGTGCATCTGCTTCAGTCCTGCTTGTGGTATATCTGCCAGGCACTTTCTGCCACTCAAACTGTGTAGTGTAATACAGTGAGCCTGATTTTTTTCTGCATTCTCCCACACATAAAAAGGGAGATTTATATTGCCACTGAGTGCAAATGTGTCAGTCCTGTTTGTGGCATATCTGCCAGCCACTTTCTGCCACTCAAACTGTGTAGTGTAATACAGTGGGCCTGATTTTTTTCTGCATTCTCCCACACATAAATAGGGAGATTTATATTGCCACTGAGTGCAACTGTGTCAGTCCTGTTTGTGGCATATCTGCCAGCCACTTTCTGCCACTCAAACTGTGTAGTGTAATGCAGTGAGCCTGATTTTTTTCTGCATTCTCCCACACATAAAAAGGGAGATTCATATTGCCACTGAGTGCAACTGTGTCAGTCCTGTTTGTGGCATATCTGCCAGCCACTTTCTGCCACTCAAACTGTGTAGAGTAATACAGTGGGCCTGATTTTTTTCTCCATTCTCCCACACATAAAAAGGGAGATTTATATTGCCACTGAGTGCATCTGCGTCAGTCCTGTTTGTGGCATATCTGCCAGCCACTTTCTGCCACTCAAACTGTGTAGTGTAATGCAGTGAGCCTGATTTTTTTCTGCATTCTCCCACACATAAAAAGGGAGATTCATATTGCCACTGAGTGCAACTGTGTCAGTCCTGTTTGTGGCATATCTGCCAGCCACTTTCTGCCACTCAAACTGTGTAGAGTAATACAGTGGGCCTGATTTTTTTCTCCATTCTCCCACACATAAAAAGGGAGATTTATATTGCCACTGAGTGCATCTGCGTCAGTCCTGTTTGTGGCATATCTGCCAGCCACTTTCTGCCACTCAAACTGTGTAGTGTAATGCAGTGAGCCTGATTTTTTTCTGCATTCTCCCACACATAAAAAGGGAGATTCATATTGCCACTGAGTGCAACTGTGTCAGTCCTGTTTGAGGCATATCTGCCAGCCACTTTCTGCCACTCAAACTGTGTAGAGTAATACAGTGGGCCTGATTTTTTTCTCCATTCTCCCACACATAAAAAGGGAGATTTTTATTGCCACTGAGTGCATCTGCTTCAGTCCTGTTTGTGGTATATCTGCCAGCCACTTTCTGCCACTCAAACTGTGTAGTGTAATACAGTGAGCCTGATTTTTTTCTGCATTCTGCCACACATAAAAAGGGAGATTTATATTGCCACTGAGTGCAACTGTGTCAGTCCTGTTTGTGGCATATCTGCCAGCCACTTTCTGCCACTCAAACTGTGTAGTGTAATACAGTGGGCCTGATTTTTTTCTGCATTCTCCCACACATAAATAGGGAGATTTATATTGCCACTGAGTGCATTTGCGTCAGTCCTTTTTGTGGCATATCTGCCAGCCACTTTCTGCCACTCAAACTGTGTAGTGTAATACAGTGGGCCTGATTTTTTTCTGCATTCTCCTACACATAAAAAGGGAGATTTATATTGCCACTGAGTGCATCTGCGTCAGTCCTGTTTGTGGCATATCTGCCAGCCACTTTCTGCCACTCAAACTGTGTAGTGTAATACAGTGGGCCTGATTTTTCTGCTGTCTCCCACACATAAAAAGGGAGATTTATATTGCCACTGAGTGCATCTGCGTCAGTCCTGTTTGTGGCATATCTGCCAGCCACTTTCTGCCACTCAAACTGTGTAGTGTAATACAGTGGGCCTGATTTTTTTCTGCATTCACCCACACATAAAAAGGGAGATTTATATTGCCACTGAGTGCATCTGCGTCAGTCCTGTTTGAGGTATATCTGCCAGCCGCTTTCTGCCACTCAAACTGTGTAGTGTAATACAGTGGGCCTGATTTTTCTGCTGTCTCCCACACATAAAAAGGGAGATTTATATTGCCACTGAGAGCATCTGCGTCAGTCCTGTTTGTGGTATATCTGCCAGCCACTTTCTGCCACTCAAACTGTGTAGAGTAATACAGTGGGCCTGATTTTTTTCTCCATTCTCCCACACATAAAAAGGGAGATTTTTATTGCCACTGAGTGCATCTGCTTCAGTCCTGTTTGTGGTATATCTGCCAGCCACTTTCTGCCACTCAAACTGTGTAGTGTAATACAGTGAGCCTGATTTTTTTCTGCATTCTCCCACACATAAAAAGGGAGATTTATATTGCCACTGAGTGCAAATGTGTCAGTCCTGTTTGTGACATATCTGCCAGCCACTTTCTGCCACTCAAAATGTGTAGTGTAATACAGTGGGCCTGATTTTTTTCTGCATTCTCCCACACATAAATAGGGAGATTTATATTGCCACTGAGTGCAACTGTGTCAGTCCTGTTTGTGGCATATCTGCCAGCCACTTTCTGCCACTCAAACTGTGTAGTGTAATGCAGTGAGCCTGATTTTTTTCTGCATTCTCCCACACATAAAAATGGAGATTCATATTGCCACTGAGTGCAACTGTGTCAGTCCTGTTTGTGGCATATCTGCCAGCCACTTTCTGCCACTCAAACTGTGTAGTGTAATACAGTGAGCCTGATTTTTTTCTGCATTCTCCCACACATAAAAAGGGAGATTTATATTGCCACTGAGTGCAACTGTGTCAGTCCTGTTTGTGGCATATCTGCCAGCCACTTTCTGCCACTCAAACTGTGTAGTGTAATACAGTGGGCCTGATTTTTTTCTGCATTCTCCCACACATAAATAGGGAGATTTATATTGCCACTGAGTGCATTTGCGTCAGTCCTTTTTGTGGCATATCTGCCAGCCACTTTCTGCCACTCAAACTGTGTAGTGTAATACAGTGGGCCTGATTTTTTTCTGCATTCTCCCACACATAAAAAGGGAGATTTATATTGCCACTGAGTGCATCTGCGTCAGTCCTGTTTGTGGCATATCTGCCAGCCACTTTCTGCCACTCAAACTGTGTAGTGTAATACAGTGGGCCTGATTTTTTTCTGCATTCTCCCACACATAAAAAGGGAGATTTATATTGCCACTGAGTGCAACTGTGTCAGTCCTGTTTGTGGTATATCTGCCAGCCACTTTCTGCCACTCAAACTGTGTAGTGTAATACAGTGGGCCTGATTTTTCTGCTTTCTCCCACACATAAAAAGGGAGATTTATATTGCCACTGAGTGTATCTGCGTCAGTCCTGTTTGTGGCATATCTGCCAGCCACTTTCTGCCACTCAAACTGTGTAGTGTAATACAGTGGGCCTGATTTTTCTGCTTTCTCCCACACATAAAAAGGGAGATTTATATTGCCACTGAGTGCAACTGTGTCAGTCCTGTTTGTGGTATATCTGCCAGCCACTTTCTGCCACTCAAACTGTGTAGTGTAATACAGTGGGCCTGATTTTTCTGCTTTCTCCCACACATAAAAAGGGAGATTTATATTGCCACTGAGTGCATCTGCGTCAGTCCTGTTTGTGGTATATCTGCCAGCCACTTTCTGCCACTCAAACTGTGTAGAGTAATACAGTGGGCCTGATTTTTTTCTCCATTCTCCCACACATAAAAAGGGAGATTTTTATTGCCACTGAGTGCATCTGCTTCAGTCCTGTTTGTGGTATATCTGCCAGGCACTTTGTGCCACTCAAACTGTGTAGTGTAATACAGTGAGCCTGATTTTTTTCTGCATTCTCCCACACATAAAAAGGGAGATTTATATTGCCACTGAGTGCAAATGTATCAGTCCTGTTTGTGGCATATCTGCCAGCCACTTTCTGCCACTCAAACTGTGTAGTGTAATACAGTGGGCCTGATTTTTTTCTGCATTCTCCCACACATAAATAGGGAGATTTATATTGCCACTGAGTGCAACTGTGTCAGTCCTGTTTGTGGCATATCTGCCAGCCACTTTCTGCCACTCAAACTGTGTAGTGTAATGCAGTGAGCCTGATTTTTTTCTGCATTCTCCCACACATAAAAAGGGAGATTCATATTGCCACTGAGTGCAACTGTGTCAGTCCTGTTTGTGGCATATCTGCCAGCCACTTTCTGCCACTCAAACTGTGTAGAGTAATACAGTGGGCCTGATTTTTTTCTCCATTCTCCCACACATAAAAAGGGAGATTTTTATTGCCACTGAGTGCATCTGCTTCAGTCCTGTTTGTGGTATATCTGCCAGCCACTTTCTGCCACTCAAACTGTGTAGTGTAATACAGTGAGCCTGATTTTTTTCTGCATTCTCCCACACATAAAAAGGGAGATTTATATTGCCACTGAGTGCAACTGTGTCAGTCCTGTTTGTGGCATATCTGCCAGCCACTTTCTGCCACTCAAACTGTGTAGTGTAATACAGTGGGCCTGATTTTTTTCTGCATTCTCCCACACATAAATAGGGAGATTTATATTGCCACTGAGTGCAACTGTGTCAGTCCTGTTTGTGGCATATCTGCCAGCCACTTTCTGCCACTCAAACTGTGTAGTGTAATGCAGTGAGCCTGATTTTTTTCTGCATTCTCCCACACATAAAAAGGGAGATTCATATTGCCACTGAGTGCAACTGTGTCAGTCCTGTTTGTGGCATATCTGCCAGCCACTTTCTGCCACTCAAACTGTGTAGAGTAATACAGTGGGCCTGATTTTTTTCTCCATTCTCCCACACATAAAAAGGGAGATTTTTATTGCCACTGAGTGCATCTGCGTCAGTCCTGTTTGTGGCATATCTGCCAGCCACTTTCTGCCACTCAAACTGTGTAGTGTAATACAGTGGGACTGATTTTTCTGCTGTCTCCCACACATAAAAAGGGAGATTTATATTGCCACTGAGTGCATCTGCGTCAGCCCTGTTTGTGGCATATCTGCCAGCCACTTTCTGCCACTCAAACTGTGTAGTGTAATACAGTGGGCCTGATTTTTTTCTGCATTCACCCACACATAAAAAGGGAGATTTATATTGCCACTGAGTGCATCTGCGTCAGTCCTGTTTGAGGTATATCTGCCAGCCACTTTCTGCCACTCAAACTGTGTAGTGTAATACAGTGGGCCTGATTTTTCTGCTGTCTCCCACACATAAAAAGGGAGATTTATATTGCCACTGAGTGCATCTGCGTCAGTCCTGTTTGTGGCATATCTGCCAGCCACTTTCTGCCACTCAAACTGTGTAGTGTAATACAGTGGGCCTGATTTTTTTCTGCATTCTCCCACACATAAAAAGGGAGATTTATATTGCCACTGAGTGCAACTGTGTCAGTCCTGTTTGTGGTATATCTGCCAGCCACTTTCTGCCACTCAAACTGTGTAGTGTAATACAGTGGGCCTGATTTTTCTGCTTTCTCCCACACATAAAAAGGGAGATTTATATTGCCACTGAGTGCATCTGCATCAGTCCTGTTTGTGGTATATCTGCCAGCCACTTTCTGCCACTCAAACTGTGTAGAGTAATACAGTGGGCCTGATTTTTTTCTCCATTCTCCCACACATAAAAAGGGAGATTTTTATTGCCACTGAGTGCATCTGCTTCAGTCCTGTTTGTGGTATATCTGCCAGCCACTTTCTGCCACTCAAACTGTGTAGTGTAATACAGTGAGCCTGATTTTTTTCTGCATTCTCCCACACATAAAAAGGGAGATTTATATTGTCACTGAGTGCAAATGTGTCAGTCCTGTTTGTGGCATATCTGCCAGCCACTTTCTGCCACTCAAACTGTGTAGTGTAATACAGTGGGCCTGATTTTTTTCTGCATTCTCCCACACATAAATAGGGAGATGTATATTGCCACTGAGTGCAACTGTGTCAGTCCTGTTTGTGGCATATCTGCCAGCCACTTTCTGCCACTCAAACTGTGTAGTGTAATGCAGTGAGCCTGATTTTTTTCTGCATTCTCCCACACATAAAAAGGGAGATTCATATTGCCACTGAGTGCAACTGTGTCAGTCCTGTTTGTGGCATATCTGCCAGCCACTTTCTGCCACTCAAACTGTGTAGAGTAATACAGTGGGCCTGATTTTTTTCTCCATTCTCCCACACATAAAAAGGGAGATTTTTATTGCCACTGAGTGCATCTGCTTCAGTCCTGTTTGTGGTATATCTGCCAGCCACTTTCTGCCACTCAAACTGTGTTGTGTCATACAGTGGGCCTGATTTTTTTCTGCATTCTCCCACACATAAAAAGGGAGATTTATATTGCCACTGAGTGCAACTGTGTCAGTCCTGTTTGTGGCATATCTGCCAGCCACTTTCTGCCACTCAAACTGTGTAGTGTAATGCAGTGAGCCTGATTTTTTTCTGCATTCTCCCACACATAAAAAGAGAGATTCATATTGCCACTGAGTGCAACTGTGTCAGTCCTGTTTGTGGCATATCTGCCAGCCACTTTCTGCCACTCAAACTGTGTAGAGTAATACAGTGGGCCTGATTTTTTTCTCCATTCTCCCACACATAAAAAGGGAGATTTATATTGCCACTGAGTGCATCTGCGTCAGTCCTGTTTGTGGCATATCTGCCAGCCACTTTCTGCCACTCAAACTGTGTAGTGTAATGCAGTGAGCCTGATTTTTTTCTGCATTCTCCCACACATAAAAAGGGAGATTTATATTGCCACTGAGTGCAACTGTGTCAGTCCTGTTTGTGGTATATCTGCCAGCCACTTTCTGCCACTCAAACTGTGTAGTGTAATACAGTGGGCCTGATTTTTCTGCTTTCTCCCACACATAAAAAGGGAGATTTATATTGCCACTGAGTGCATCTGCGTCAGTCCTGTTTGTGGTATATCTGCCAGCCACTTTCTGCCACTCAAACTGTGTAGAGTAATACAGTGGGCCTGATTTTTTTCTCCATTCTCCCACACATAAAAAGGGAGATTTTTATTGCCACTGAGTGCATCTGCTTCAGTCCTGCTTGTGGTATATCTGCCAGGCACTTTCTGCCACTCAAACTGTGTAGTGTAATACAGTGAGCCTGATTTTTTTCTGCATTCTCCCACACATAAAAAGGGAGATTTATATTGCCACTGAGTGCAAATGTGTCAGTCCTGTTTGTGGCATATCTGCCAGCCACTTTCTGCCACTCAAACTGTGTAGTGTAATACAGTGGGCCTGATTTTTTTCTGCATTCTCCCACACATAAATAGGGAGATTTATATTGCCACTGAGTGCAACTGTGTCAGTCCTGTTTGTGGCATATCTGCCAGCCACTTTCTGCCACTCAAACTGTGTAGTGTAATGCAGTGAGCCTGATTTTTTTCTGCATTATCCCACACATAAAAAGGGAGATTCATATTGCCACTGAGTGCAACTGTGTCAGTCCTGTTTGTGGCATATCTGCCAGCCACTTTCTGCCACTCAAACTGTGTAGAGTAATACAGTGGGCCTGATTTTTTTCTCCATTCTCCCACACATAAAAAGGGAGATTTATATTGCCACTGAGTGCATCTGCGTCAGTCCTGTTTGTGGCATATCTGCCAGCCACTTTCTGCCACTCAAACTGTGTAGTGTAATGCAGTGAGCCTGATTTTTTTCTGCATTCTCCCACACATAAAAAGGGAGATTCATATTGCCACTGAGTGCAACTGTGTCAGTCCTGTTTGTGGCATATCTGCCAGCCACTTTCTGCCACTCAAACTGTGTAGAGTAATACAGTGGGCCTGATTTTTTTCTCCATTCTCCCACACATAAAAAGGGAGATTTATATTGCCACTGAGTGCATCTGCGTCAGTCCTGTTTGTGGCATATCTGCCAGCCACTTTTTGTGGCATATCTGCCAGCCACTTTCTGCCACTCAAACTGTGTAGTGTAATGCAGTGAGCCTGATTTTTTTCTGCATTCTCCCACACATAAAAAGGGAGATTCATATTGCCACTGAGTGCATCTGCGTCAGTCCTGTTTGTGGCATATCTGTCAGCCACTTTCTGCCACTCAAGCTGTGTAGTGTAATACAGTGGGCCTGATTTTTCTGCTGTCTCCCACACATAAAAAGGGAGATTTATATTGCCACTGAGTGCATCTGCGTCAGTCCTGTTTGTGGCATATCTGCCAGCCACTTTCTGCCACTCAAACTGTGTAGTGTAATACAGTGGGCCTGATTTTTTTCTGCATTCACCCACACATAAAAAGGGAGATTTATATTGCCACTGAGTGCATCTGCGTCAGTCCTGTTTGAGGTATATCTGCCAGCCACTTTCTGCCACTCAAACTGTGTAGTGTAATACAGTGGGCCTGATTTTTCTGCTGTCTCCCACACATAAAAAGGGAGATTTATATTGCCACTGAGAGCATCTGCGTCAGTCCTGTTTGTGGTATATCTGCCAGCCACTTTCTGCCACTCAAACTGTGTAGAGTAATACAGTGGGCCTGATTTTTTTCTCCATTCTCCCACACATAAAAAGGGAGATTTTTATTGCCACTGAGTGCATCTGCTTCAGTCCTGTTTGTGGTATATCTGCCAGCCACTTTCTGCCACTCAAACTGTGTAGTGTAATACAGTGAGCCTGATTTTTTTCTGCATTCTCCCACACATAAAAAGGGAGATTTATATTGCCACTGAGTGCAAATGTGTCAGTCCTGTTTGTGGCATATCTGCCAGCCACTTTCTGCCACTCAAACTGTGTAGTGTAATACAGTGGGCCTGATTTTTTTCTGCATTCTCCCACACATAAATAGGGAGATTTATATTGCCACTGAGTGCAACTGTGTCAGTCCTGTTTGTGGCATATCTGCCAGCCACATTCTGCCACTCAAACTGTGTAGAGTAATACAGTGGGCCTGATTTTTTTCTCCATTCTCCCACACATAAAAAGGGAGATTTTTATTGCCACTGAGTGCATCTGCTTCAGTCCTGTTTGTGGTATATCTGCCAGCCACTTTCTGCCACTCAAACTGTGTAGTGTAATACAGTGAGCCTGATTTTTTTCTGCATTCTCCCACACATAAAAAGGGAGATTTATATTGCCACTGAGTGCAACTGTGTCAGTCCTGTTTGTGGCATATCTGCCAGCCACTTTCTGCCACTCAAACTGTGTAGTGTAATACAGTGGGCCTGATTTTTTTCTGCATTCTCACACACATAAATAGGGAGATTTATATTGCCACTGAGTACATTTGCGTCAGTCCTTTTTGTGGCATATCTGCCAGCCACTTTCTGCCACTCAAACTGTGTAGTGTAATACAGTGGGCCTGATTTTTTTCTGCATTCTCCCACACATAAAAAGGGAGATTTATATTGCCACTGAGTGCATCTGCGTCAGTCCTGTTTGTGGCATATCTGCCAGCCACTTTCTGCCACTCAAACTGTGTAGTGTAATACAGTGGGCCTGATTTTTTTCTGCATTCTCCCACACATAAAAAGGGAGATTTATATTGCCACTGAGTGCAACTGTGTCAGTCCTGTTTGTGGTATATCTGCCAGCCACTTTCTGCCACTCAAACTGTGTAGTGTAATACAGTGGGCCTGATTTTTCTGCTTTCTCCCACACATAAAAAGGGAGATTTATATTGCCACTGAGTGCATCTGCGTCAGTCCTGTTTGTGGTATATCTGCCAGCCACTTTCTGCCACTCAAACTGTGTAGAGTAATACAGTGGGCCTGATTTTTTTCTCCATTCTCCCACACATAAAAAGGGAGATTTTTATTGCCACTGAGTGCATCTGCTTCAGTCCTGTTTGTGGTATATCTGCCAGGCACTTTCTGCCACTCAAACTGTGTAGTGTAATACAGTGAGCCTGATTTTTTTCTGCATTCTCCCACACATAAAAAGGGAGATTTATATTGCCACTGAGTGCAAATGTGTCAGTCCTGTTTGTGGCATATCTGCCAGCCACTTTCTGCCACTCAAACTGTGTAGTGTAATACAGTGGGCCTGATTTTTTTCTGCATTCTCCCACACATAAATAGGGAGATTTATATTGCCACTGAGTGCAACTGTGTCAGTCCTGTTTGTGGCATATCTGCCAGCCACTTTCTGCCACTCAAACTGTGTAGTGTAATGCAGTGAGCCTGATTTTTTTCTGCATTCTCCCACACATAAAAAGGGAGATTCATATTGCCACTGAGTGCAACTGTGTCAGTCCTGTTTGTGGCATATCTGCCAGCCACTTTCTGCCACTCAAACTGTGTAGAGTAATACAGTGGGCCTGATTTTTTTCTCCATTCTCCCACACATAAAAAGGGAGATTTATATTGCCACTGAGTGCATCTGCGTCAGTCCTGTTTGTGGCATATCTGCCAGCCACTTTCTGCCACTCAAACTGTGTAGTGTAATACAGTGGGCCTGATTTTTTTCTGCATTCTCCCACACATAAAAAGGGAGATTTATATTGCCACTGAGTGCAACTGTGTCAGTCCTGTTTGTGGTATATCTGCCAGCCACTTTCTGCCACTCAAACTGTGTAGTGTAATACAGTGGGCCTGATTTTTCTGCTTTCTCCCACACATAAAAAGGGAGATTTATATTGCCACTGAGTGCATCTGCGTCAGTCCTGTTTGTGGTATATCTGCCAGCCACTTTCTGCCACTCAAACTGTGTAGAGTAATACAGTGGGCCTGATTTTTTTCTCCATTCTCCCACACATAAAAAGGGAGATTTTTATTGCCACTGAGTGCATCTGCTTCAGTCCTGTTTGTGGTATATCTGCCAGCCACTTTCTGCCACTCAAACTGTGTAGTGTAATACAGTGAGCCTGATTTTTTTCTGCATTCTCCCACACATAAAAAGGGAGATTTATATTGCCACTGAGTGCAACTGTGTCAGTCCTGTTTGTGGCATATCTGCCAGCCACTTTCTGCCACTCAAACTGTGTAGTGTAATACAGCGGGCCTGATTTTTTTCTGCATTCTCCCACACATAAATAGGGAGATTTATATTGCCACTGAGTGCAACTGTGTCAGTCCTGTTTGTGGCATATCTGCCAGCCACTTTCTGCCACTCAAACTGTGTAGTGTAATGCAGTGAGCCTGATTTTTTTCTGCATTCTCCCACACATAAAAAGGGAGATTCATATTGCCACTGAGTGCAACTGTGTCAGTCCTGTTTGTGGCATATCTGCCAGCCACTTTCTGCCACTCAAACTGTGTAGAGTAATACAGTGGGCCTGATTTTTTTCTCCATTCTCCCACACATAAAAAGGGAGATTTTTATTGCCACTGAGTGCATCTGCTTCAGTCCTGTTTGTGGTATATCTGCCAGCCACTTTCTGACACTCAAACTGTGTAGTGTAATACAGTGAGCCTGATTTTTTTCTGCATTCTCCCACACATAAAAAGGGAGATTTATATTGCCACTGAGTGCAACTGTGTCAGTCCTGTTTGTGGCATATCTGCCAGCCACTTTCTGCCACTCAAACTGTGTAGTGTAATACAGTGGGCCTGATTTTTTTCTGCATTCTCCCACACATAAATAGGGAGATTTATATTGCCACTGAGTGCATTTGCGTCAGTCCTTTTTGTGGCATATCTGCCAGCCACTTTCTGCCACTCAAACTGTGTAGTGTAATACAGTGGGCCTGATTTTTTTCTGCATTCTCCCACACATAAAAAGGGAGATTTATATTTCCACTGAGTGCATCTGCATCAGTCCTGTTTGTGGCATATCTGCCAGCCACTTTCTGCCACTCAAACTGTGTAGTGTAATACAGTGGGCCTGATTTTTCTGCATTCTCCCACACATAAAAAGGGAGATTTATATTGCCACTGAGTGCATCTGCGTCAGTCCTGTTTGTGGCATATCTGCCAGCCACTTTCTGCCACTCAAACTGTGTAGTGTAATACAGTGGGCCTGATTTTTTTCTGCATTCTCCCACACATAAAAAGGGAGATTTATATTGCCACTGAGTGCAACTGTGTCAGTCCTGTTTGTGGTATATCTGCCAGCCACTTTCTGCCACTCAAACTGTGTAGTGTAATACAGTGGGCCTGATTTTTCTGCTTTCTCCCACACATAAAAAGGGAGATTTATATTGCCACTGAGTGCATCTGCGTCAGTCCTGTTTGTGGTATATCTGCCAGCCACTTTCTGCCACTCAAACTGTGTAGAGTAATACAGTGGGCCTGATTTTTTTCTGCATTCTCCCACACATAAAAAGGGAGATTTTTATTGCCACTGAGTGCATCTGCTTCAGTCCTGTTTGTGGTATATCTGCCAGCCACTTTCTGCCACTCAAACTGTGTAGTGTAATACAGTGAGCCTGATTTTTTTCTGCATTCTCCCACACATAAAAAGGGAGATTTATATTGCCACTGAGTGCAACTGTGTCAGTCCTGTTTGTGGCATATCTGCCAGCCACTTTCTGCCACTCAAACTGTGTAGTGTAATACAGTGGGCCTGATTTTTTTCTGCATTCTCCCACACATAAATAGGGAGATTTATATTGCCACTGAGTGCAACTGTGTCAGTCCTGTTTGTGGCATATCTGCCAGCCACTTTCTGCCACTCAAACTGTGTAGTGTAATGCAGTGAGCCTGATTTTTTTCTGCATTCTCCCACACATAAAAAGGGAGATTCATATTGCCACTGAGTGCAACTGTGTCAGTCCTGTTTGTGGCATATCTGCCAGCCACTTTCTGCCACTCAAACTGTGTAGAGTAATACAGTGGGCCTGATTTTTTTCTCCATTCTCCCACACATATAAAGGGAGATTTTTATTGCCACTGAGTGCATCTGCTTCAGTCCTGTTTGTGGTATATCTGCCAGCCACTTTCTGCCACTCAAACTGTGTAGTGTAATACAGTGAGCCTGATTTTTTTCTGCATTCTCCCACACATAAAAAGGGAGATTTATATTGCCACTGAGTGCAACTGTGTCAGTCCTGTTTGTGGCATATCTGCCAGCCACTTTCTGCCACTCAAACTGTGTAGTGTAATACAGTGGGCCTGATTTTTTTCTGCATTCTCCCACACATAAATAGGGAGATTTATATTGCCACTGAGTGCATTTGTGTCAGTCCTTTTTGTGGCATATCTGCCAGCCACTTTCTGCCACTCAAACTGTGTAGTGTAATACAGTGGGCCTGATTTTTTTCTGCATTCTCCCACACATAAATAGGGAGATTTATATTTCCACTGAGTGCATCTGCATCAGTCCTGTTTGTGGCATATCTGCCAGCCACTTTCTGCCACTCAAACTGTGTAGTGTAATACAGTGGGCCTGATTTTTCTGCTGTCTCCCACACATAAAAAGGGAGATTTATATTGCCACTGAGTGCATCTGCGTCAGTCCTGTTTGTGGCATATCTGCCAGCCACTTTCTGCCACTCAAACTGTGTTGTGTAATACAGTGGGCCTGATTTTTTTCTGCATTCACCCACACATAAAAAGGGAGATTTATATTGCCACTGAGTGCATCTGCGTCAGTCCTGTTTGTGGCATATCTGCCAGCCACTTTCTGCCACTCAAACTGTGTAGTGTAATACAGTGGGCCTGATTTTTCTGCTGTCTCCCACACATAAAAAGGGAGATTTATATTGCCACTGAGTGCATCTGCGTCAGTCCTGTTTGTGGCATATCTGCCAGCCACTTTCTGCCACTCAAACTGTGTAGTGTAATACAGTGGGCCTGATTTTTTCTGCATTCTCCCACACATAAAAAGGGAGATTTATATTGCCACTGAGTGCAACTGTGTCAGTCCTGTTTGTGGTATATCTGCCAGCCACTTTCTGCCACTCAAACTGTGTAGTGTAATACAGTGGGCCTGATTTTTCTGCTTTCTCCCACACATAAAAAGGGAGATTTATATTGCCACTGAGTGCATCTGCGTCAGTCCTGTTTGTGGTATATCTGCCAGCCACTTTCTGCCACTCAAACTGTGTAGAGTAATACAGTGGGCCTGATTTTTTTCTCCATTCTCCCACACATAAAAAGGGAGATTTTTATTGCCACTGAGTGCATCTGCTTCAGTCCTGTTTGTGGTATATCTGCCAGCCACTTTCTGCCACTCAAACTGTGTAGTGTAATACAGTGAGCCTGATTTTTTTCTGCATTCTCCCACACATAAAAAGGGAGATTTATATTGCCACTGAGAGCAAATGTGTCAGTCCTGTTTGTGGCATATCTGCCAGCCACTTTCTGCCACTCAAACTGTGTAGTGTAATACAGTGGGCCTGATTTTTTTCTGCATTCTCCCACACATAAATAGGGAGATTTATATTGCCACTGAGTGCAACTGTGTCAGTCCTGTTTGTGGCATATCTGCCAGCCACTTTCTGCCACTCAAACTGTGTAGTGTAATGCAGTGAGCCTGATTTTTTTCTGCATTCTCCCACACATAAAAAGGGAGATTCATATTGCCACTGAGTGCAACTGTGTCAGTCCTGTTTGTGGCATATCTGCCAGCCACTTTCTGCCACTCAAACTGTGTAGAGTAATACAGTGGGCCTGATTTTTTTCTCCATTCTCCCACACATAAAAAGAGAGATTTTTATTGCTACTGAGTGCATCTGCTTCAGTCCTGTTTGTGGTATATCTGCCAGCCACTTTCTGCCACTCAAACTGTGTAGTGTAATACAGTGAGCCTGATTTTTTTCTGCATTCTCCCACACATAAAAAGGGAGATTTATATTGCCACTGAGTGCAACTGTGTCAGTCCTGTTTGTGGCATATCTGCCAGCCACTTTCTGCCACTCAAACTGTGTAGTGTAATACAGTGGGCCTGATTTTTTTCTGCATTCTCCCACACATAAATAGGGAGATTTATATTGCCACTGAGTGCATTTGTGTCAGTCCTTTTTGTGGCATATCTGCCAGCCACTTTCTGCCACTCAAACTGTGTAGTGTAATACAGTGGGCCTGATTTTTTTCTGCATTCTCCCACACATAAATAGGGAGATTTATATTTCCACTGAGTGCATCTGCATCAGTCCTGTTTGTGGCATATCTGCCAGCCACTTTCTGCCACTCAAACTGTGTAGTGTAATACAGTGGGCCTGATTTTTCTGCTGTCTCCCACACATAAAAAGGGAGATTTATATTGCCACTGAGTGCATCTGCGTCAGTCCTGTTTGTGGCATATCTGCCAGCCACTTTCTGCCACTCAAACTGTGTTGTGTAATACAGTGGGCCTGATTTTTTTCTGCATTCACCCACACATAAAAAGGGAGATTTATATTGCCACTGAGTGCATCTGCGTCAGTCCTGTTTGTGGCATATCTGCCAGCCACTTTCTGCCACTCAAACTGTGTAGTGTAATACAGTGGGCCTGATTTTTCTGCTGTCTCCCACACATAAAAAGGGAGATTTATATTGCCACTGAGTGCATCTGCGTCAGTCCTGTTTGTGGCATATCTGCCAGCCACTTTCTGCCACTCAAACTGTGTAGTGTAATACAGTGGGCCTGATTTTTTCTGCATTCTCCCACACATAAAAAGGGAGATTTATATTGCCACTGAGTGCAACTGTGTCAGTCCTGTTTGTGGTATATCTGCCAGCCACTTTCTGCCACTCAAACTGTGTAGTGTAATACAGTGGGCCTGATTTTTCTGCTTTCTCCCACACATAAAAAGGGAGATTTATATTGCCACTGAGTGCATCTGCGTCAGTCCTGTTTGTGGTATATCTGCCAGCCACTTTCTGCCACTCAAACTGTGTAGAGTAATACAGTGGGCCTGATTTTTTTCTCCATTCTCCCACACATAAAAAGGGAGATTTTTATTGCCACTGAGTGCATCTGCTTCAGTCCTGTTTGTGGTATATCTGCCAGCCACTTTCTGCCACTCAAACTGTGTAGTGTAATACAGTGAGCCTGATTTTTTTCTGCATTCTCCCACACATAAAAAGGGAGATTTATATTGCCACTGAGTGCAAATGTGTCAGTCCTGTTTGTGGCATATCTGCCAGCCACTTTCTGCCACTCAAACTGTGTAGTGTAATACAGTGGGCCTGATTTTTTTCTGCATTCTCCCACACATAAATAGGGAGATTTATATTGCCACTGAGTGCAACTGTGTCAGTCCTGTTTGTGGCATATCTGCCAGCCACTTTCTGCCACTCAAACTGTGTAGTGTAATGCAGTGAGCCTGATTTTTTTCTGCATTCTCCCACACATAAAAAGGGAGATTCATATTGCCACTGAGTGCAACTGTGTCAGTCCTGTTTGTGGCATATCTGCCAGCCACTTTCTGCCACTCAAACTGTGTAGAGTAATACAGTGGGCCTGATTTTTTTCTCCATTCTCCCACACATAAAAAGAGAGATTTTTATTGCTACTGAGTGCATCTGCTTCAGTCCTGTTTGTGGTATATCTGCCAGCCACTTTCTGCCACTCAAACTGTGTAGTGTAATACAGTGAGCCTGATTTTTTTCTGCATTCTCCCACACATAAAAAGGGAGATTTATATTGCCACTGAGTGCAACTGTGTCAGTCCTGTTTGTGGCATATCTGCCAGCCACTTTCTGCCACTCAAACTGTGTAGTGTAATACAGTGGGCCTGATTTTTTTCTGCATTCTCCCACACATAAATAGGGAGATTTATATTGCCACTGAGTGCATTTGCGTCAGTCCTTTTTGTGGCATATCTGCCAGCCACTTTCTGCCACTCAAACTGTGTAGTGTAATACAGTGGGCCTGATTTTTTTCTGCATTCTCCCACACATAAAAAGGGAGATTTATATTGCCACTGAGTGCATCTGCGTCAGTCCTGTTTGTGGCATATCTGCCAGCCACTTTCTGCCACTCAAACTGTGTAGTGTAATACAGTGGGCCTGATTTTTTTCTGCATTCTCCCACACATAAAAAGGGAGATTTATATTGCCACTGAGTGCAACTGTGTCAGTCCTGTTTGTGGTATATCTGCCAGCCACTTTCTGCCACTCAAACTGTGTAGTGTAATACAGTGGGCCTGATTTTTCTGCTTTCTCCCACACATAAAAAGGGAGATTTATATTGCCACTGAGTGCATCTGCGTCAGTCCTGTTTGTGGTATATCTGCCAGCCACTTTCTGCCACTCAAACTGTGTAGAGTAATACAGTGGGCCTGATTTTTTTCTCCATTCTCCCACACATAAAAAGGGAGATTCATATTGCCACTGAGTGCAACTGTGTCAGTCCTGTTTGTGGTATATCTGCCAGCCACTTTCTGCCACTCAAACTGTGTAGTGTAATACAGTGAGCCTGATTTTTTTCTGCATTCTCCCACACATAAAAAGGGAGATTTATATTGCCACTGAGTGCAAATGTGTCAGTCCTGTTTGTGGCATATCTGCCAGCCACTTTCTGCCACTCAAACTGTGTAGTGTAATACAGTGGGCCTGATTTTTTTCTGCATTCTCCCACACATAAATAGGGAGATTTATATTGCCACTGAGTGCAACTGTGTCAGTCCTGTTTGTGGCATATCTGCCAGCCACTTTCTGCCACTCAAACTGTGTAGTGTAATGCAGTGAGCCTGATTTTTTTCTGCATTCTCCCACACATAAAAAGGTAGATTCATATTGCCACTGAGTGCAACTGTGTCAGTCCTGTTTGTGGCATATCTGCCAGCCACTTTCTGCCACTCAAACTGTGTAGAGTAATACAGTGGGCCTGATTTTTTTCTCCATTCTCCCACACATAAAAAGGGAGATTTTTATTGCCACTGAGTGCATCTGCTTCAGTCCTGTTTGTGGTATATCTGCCAGCCACTTTCTGCCACTCAAACTGTGTAGTGTAATACAGTGAGCCTGATTTTTTTCTGCATTCTCCCACACATAAAAAGGGAGATTTATATTGCCACTGAGTGCAACTGTGTCAGTCCTGTTCGTGGCATATCTGCCAGCCACTTTCTGCCACTCAAACTGTGTAGTGTAATACAGTGGGCCTGATTTTTTTCTGCATTCTCCCACACATAAATAGGGAGATTTATATTGCCACTGAGTGCATTTGCGTCAGTCCTTTTTGTGGCATATCTGCCAGCCACTTTCTGCCACTCAAACTGTGTAGTGTAATACAGTGGGCCTGATTTTTTTCTGCATTCTCCCACACATAAAAAGGGAGATTTATATTGCCACTGAGTGCATCTGCGTCAGTCCTGTTTGTGGCATATCTGCCAGCCACTTTCTGCCACTCAAACTGTGTAGTGTAATACAGTGGGCCTGATTTTTTTCTGCATTCTCCCACACATAAAAAGGGAGATTTATATTGCCACTGAGTGCAACTGTGTCAGTCCTGTTTGTGGTATATCTGCCAGCCACTTTCTGCCACTCAAACTGTGTAGTGTAATACAGTGGGCCTGATTTTTCTGCTTTCTCCCACACATAAAAAGGGAGATTTATATTGCCACTGAGTGCATCTGCGTCAGTCCTGTTTGTGGCATATCTGCCAGCCACTTTCTGCCACTCAAACTGTGTAGAGTAATACAGTGGGCCTGATTTTTTTCTCCATTCTCCCACACATAAAAAGGGAGATTTTTATTGCCACTGAGTGCATCTGCTTCAGTCCTGTTTGTGGTATATCTGCCAGGCACTTTCTGCCACTCAAACTGTGTAGTGTAATACAGTGAGCCTGATTTTTTTCTGCATTCTCCCACACATAAAAAGGGAGATTTATATTGCCACTGAGTGCAAATGTGTCAGTCCTGTTTGTGGCATATCTGCCAGCCACTTTCTGCCACTCAAACTGTGTAGTGTAATACAGTGGGCCTGATTTTTTTCTGCATTCTCCCACACATAAATAGGGAGATTTATATTGCCACTGAGTGCAACTGTGTCAGTCCTGTTTGTGGCATATCTGCCAGCCACTTTCTGCCACTCAAACTGTGTAGTGTAATGCAGTGAGCCTGATTTTTTTCTGCATTCTCCCACACATAAAAAGGGAGATTCATATTGCCACTGAGTGCAACTGTGTCAGTCCTGTTTGTGGCATATCTGCCAGCCACTTTCTGCCACTCAAACTGTGTAGAGTAATACAGTGGGCCTGATTTTTTTCTCCATTCTCCCACACATAAAAAGGGAGATTTTTATTGCCACTGAGTGCATCTGCTTCAGTCCTGTTTGTGGTATATCTGCCAGCCACTTTCTGCCACTCAAACTGTGTAGTGTAATACAGTGAGCCTGATTTTTTTCTGCATTCTCCCACACATAAAAAGGGAGATTTATATTGCCACTGAGTGCAACTGTGTCAGTCCTGTTTGTGGCATATCTGCCAGCCACTTTCTGCCACTCAAACTGTGTAGTGTAATACAGTGGGCCTGATTTTTTTCTGCATTCTCCCACACATAAATAGGGAGATTTATATTGCCACTGAGTGCATTTGCGTCAGTCCTTTTTGTGGCATATCTGCCAGCCACTTTCTGCCACTCAAACTGTGTAGTGTAATACAGTGGGCCTGATTTTTTTCTGCATTCTCCCACACATAAAAAGGGAGATTTATATTTCCACTGAGTGCATCTGCATCAGTCCTGTTTGTGGCATATCTGCCAGCCACTTTCTGCCACTCAAACTGTGTAGTGTAATACAGTGGGCCTGATTTTTCTGCATTCTCCCACACATAAAAAGGGAGATTTATATTGCCACTGAGTGCATCTGCGTCAGTCCTGTTTGTGGCATATCTGCCAGCCACTTTCTGCCACTCAAACTGTGTAGTGTAATACAGTGGGCCTGATTTTTTTCTGCATTCTCCCACACATAAAAAGGGAGATTTATATTGCCACTGAGTGCAACTGTGTCAGTCCTGTTTGTGGTATATCTGCCAGCCACTTTCTGCCACTCAAACTGTGTAGTGTAATACAGTGGGCCTGATTTTTCTGCTTTCTCCCACACATAAAAAGGGAGATTTATATTGCCACTGAGTGCATCTGCGTCAGTCCTGTTTGTGGTATATCTGCCAGCCACTTTCTGCCACTCAAACTGTGTAGAGTAATACAGTGGGCCTGATTTTTTTCTGCATTCTCCCACACATAAAAAGGGAGATTTTTATTGCCACTGAGTGCATCTGCTTCAGTCCTGTTTGTGGTATATCTGCCAGCCACTTTCTGCCACTCAAACTGTGTAGTGTAATACAGTGAGCCTGATTTTTTTCTGCATTCTCCCACACATAAAAAGGGAGATTTATATTGCCACTGAGTGCAACTGTGTCAGTCCTGTTTGTGGCATATCTGCCAGCCACTTTCTGCCACTCAAACTGTGTAGTGTAATACAGTGGGCCTGATTTTTTTCTGCATTCTCCCACACATAAATAGGGAGATTTATATTGCCACTGAGTGCAACTGTGTCAGTCCTGTTTGTGGCATATCTGCCAGCCACTTTCTGCCACTCAAACTGTGTAGTGTAATGCAGTGAGCCTGATTTTTTTCTGCATTCTCCCACACATAAAAAGGGAGATTCATATTGCCACTGAGTGCAACTGTGTCAGTCCTGTTTGTGGCATATCTGCCAGCCACTTTCTGCCACTCAAACTGTGTAGAGTAATACAGTGGGCCTGATTTTTTTCTCCATTCTCCCACACATATAAAGGGAGATTTTTATTGCCACTGAGTGCATCTGCTTCAGTCCTGTTTGTGGTATATCTGCCAGCCACTTTCTGCCACTCAAACTGTGTAGTGTAATACAGTGAGCCTGATTTTTTTCTGCATTCTCCCACACATAAAAAGGGAGATTTATATTGCCACTGAGTGCAACTGTGTCAGTCCTGTTTGTGGCATATCTGCCAGCCACTTTCTGCCACTCAAACTGTGTAGTGTAATACAGTGGGCCTGATTTTTTTCTGCATTCTCCCACACATAAATAGGGAGATTTATATTGCCACTGAGTGCATTTGTGTCAGTCCTTTTTGTGGCATATCTGCCAGCCACTTTCTGCCACTCAAACTGTGTAGTGTAATACAGTGGGCCTGATTTTTTTCTGCATTCTCCCACACATAAATAGGGAGATTTATATTTCCACTGAGTGCATCTGCATCAGTCCTGTTTGTGGCATATCTGCCAGCCACTTTCTGCCACTCAAACTGTGTAGTGTAATACAGTGGGCCTGATTTTTCTGCTGTCTCCCACACATAAAAAGGGAGATTTATATTGCCACTGAGTGCATCTGCGTCAGTCCTGTTTGTGGCATATCTGCCAGCCACTTTCTGCCACTCAAACTGTGTTGTGTAATACAGTGGGCCTGATTTTTTTCTGCATTCACCCACACATAAAAAGGGAGATTTATATTGCCACTGAGTGCATCTGCGTCAGTCCTGTTTGTGGCATATCTGCCAGCCACTTTCTGCCACTCAAACTGTGTAGTGTAATACAGTGGGCCTGATTTTTCTGCTGTCTCCCACACATAAAAAGGGAGATTTATATTGCCACTGAGTGCATCTGCGTCAGTCCTGTTTGTGGCATATCTGCCAGCCACTTTCTGCCACTCAAACTGTGTAGTGTAATACAGTGGGCCTGATTTTTTCTGCATTCTCCCACACATAAAAAGGGAGATTTATATTGCCACTGAGTGCAACTGTGTCAGTCCTGTTTGTGGTATATCTGCCAGCCACTTTCTGCCACTCAAACTGTGTAGTGTAATACAGTGGGCCTGATTTTTCTGCTTTCTCCCACACATAAAAAGGGAGATTTATATTGCCACTGAGTGCATCTGCGTCAGTCCTGTTTGTGGTATATCTGCCAGCCACTTTCTGCCACTCAAACTGTGTAGAGTAATACAGTGGGCCTGATTTTTTTCTCCATTCTCCCACACATAAAAAGGGAGATTTTTATTGCCACTGAGTGCATCTGCTTCAGTCCTGTTTGTGGTATATCTGCCAGCCACTTTCTGCCACTCAAACTGTGTAGTGTAATACAGTGAGCCTGATTTTTTTCTGCATTCTCCCACACATAAAAAGGGAGATTTATATTGCCACTGAGTGCAAATGTGTCAGTCCTGTTTGTGGCATATCTGCCAGCCACTTTCTGCCACTCAAACTGTGTAGTGTAATACAGTGGGCCTGATTTTTTTCTGCATTCTCCCACACATAAATAGGGAGATTTATATTGCCACTGAGTGCAACTGTGTCAGTCCTGTTTGTGGCATATCTGCCAGCCACTTTCTGCCACTCAAACTGTGTAGTGTAATGCAGTGAGCCTGATTTTTTTCTGCATTCTCCCACACATAAAAAGGGAGATTCATATTGCCACTGAGTGCAACTGTGTCAGTCCTGTTTGTGGCATATCTGCCAGCCACTTTCTGCCACTCAAACTGTGTAGAGTAATACAGTGGGCCTGATTTTTTTCTCCATTCTCCCACACATAAAAAGAGAGATTTTTATTGCTACTGAGTGCATCTGCTTCAGTCCTGTTTGTGGTATATCTGCCAGCCACTTTCTGCCACTCAAACTGTGTAGTGTAATACAGTGAGCCTGATTTTTTTCTGCATTCTCCCACACATAAAAAGGGAGATTTATATTGCCACTGAGTGCAACTGTGTCAGTCCTGTTTGTGGCATATCTGCCAGCCACTTTCTGCCACTCAAACTGTGTAGTGTAATACAGTGGGCCTGATTTTTTTCTGCATTCTCCCACACATAAATAGGGAGATTTATATTGCCACTGAGTGCATTTGCGTCAGTCCTTTTTGTGGCATATCTGCCAGCCACTTTCTGCCACTCAAACTGTGTAGTGTAATACAGTGGGCCTGATTTTTTTCTGCATTCTCCCACACATAAAAAGGGAGATTTATATTGCCACTGAGTGCATCTGCGTCAGTCCTGTTTGTGGCATATCTGCCAGCCACTTTCTGCCACTCAAACTGTGTAGTGTAATACAGTGGGCCTGATTTTTTTCTGCATTCTCCCACACATAAAAAGGGAGATTTATATTGCCACTGAGTGCAACTGTGTCAGTCCTGTTTGTGGTATATCTGCCAGCCACTTTCTGCCACTCAAACTGTGTAGTGTAATACAGTGGGCCTGATTTTTCTGCTTTCTCCCACACATAAAAAGGGAGATTTATATTGCCACTGAGTGCATCTGCGTCAGTCCTGTTTGTGGTATATCTGCCAGCCACTTTCTGCCACTCAAACTGTGTAGAGTAATACAGTGGGCCTGATTTTTTTCTCCATTCTCCCACACATAAAAAGGGAGATTCATATTGCCACTGAGTGCAACTGTGTCAGTCCTGTTTGTGGTATATCTGCCAGCCACTTTCTGCCACTCAAACTGTGTAGTGTAATACAGTGAGCCTGATTTTTTTCTGCATTCTCCCACACATAAAAAGGGAGATTTATATTGCCACTGAGTGCAAATGTGTCAGTCCTGTTTGTGGCATATCTGCCAGCCACTTTCTGCCACTCAAACTGTGTAGTGTAATACAGTGGGCCTGATTTTTTTCTGCATTCTCCCACACATAAATAGGGAGATTTATATTGCCACTGAGTGCAACTGTGTCAGTCCTGTTTGTGGCATATCTGCCAGCCACTTTCTGCCACTCAAACTGTGTAGTGTAATGCAGTGAGCCTGATTTTTTTCTGCATTCTCCCACACATAAAAAGGTAGATTCATATTGCCACTGAGTGCAACTGTGTCAGTCCTGTTTGTGGCATATCTGCCAGCCACTTTCTGCCACTCAAACTGTGTAGAGTAATACAGTGGGCCTGATTTTTTTCTCCATTCTCCCACACATAAAAAGGGAGATTTTTATTGCCACTGAGTGCATCTGCTTCAGTCCTGTTTGTGGTATATCTGCCAGCCACTTTCTGCCACTCAAACTGTGTAGTGTAATACAGTGAGCCTGATTTTTTTCTGCATTCTCCCACACATAAAAAGGGAGATTTATATTGCCACTGAGTGCAACTGTGTCAGTCCTGTTCGTGGCATATCTGCCAGCCACTTTCTGCCACTCAAACTGTGTAGTGTAATACAGTGGGCCTGATTTTTTTCTGCATTCTCCCACACATAAATAGGGAGATTTATATTGCCACTGAGTGCATTTGCGTCAGTCCTTTTTGTGGCATATCTGCCAGCCACTTTCTGCCACTCAAACTGTGTAGTGTAATACAGTGGGCCTGATTTTTTTCTGCATTCTCCCACACATAAAAAGGGAGATTTATATTGCCACTGAGTGCATCTGCGTCAGTCCTGTTTGTGGCATATCTGCCAGCCACTTTCTGCCACTCAAACTGTGTAGTGTAATACAGTGGGCCTGATTTTTTTCTGCATTCTCCCACACATAAAAAGGGAGATTTATATTGCCACTGAGTGCAACTGTGTCAGTCCTGTTTGTGGTATATCTGCCAGCCACTTTCTGCCACTCAAACTGTGTAGTGTAATACAGTGGGCCTGATTTTTCTGCTTTCTCCCACACATAAAAAGGGAGATTTATATTGCCACTGAGTGCATCTGCGTCAGTCCTGTTTGTGGCATATCTGCCAGCCACTTTCTGCCACTCAAACTGTGTAGAGTAATACAGTGGGCCTGATTTTTTTCTCCATTCTCCCACACATAAAAAGGGAGATTTTTATTGCCACTGAGTGCATCTGCTTCAGTCCTGTTTGTGGTATATCTGCCAGGCACTTTCTGCCACTCAAACTGTGTAGTGTAATACAGTGAGCCTGATTTTTTTCTGCATTCTCCCACACATAAAAAGGGAGATTTATATTGCCACTGAGTGCAAATGTGTCAGTCCTGTTTGTGGCATATCTGCCAGCCACTTTCTGCCACTCAAACTGTGTAGTGTAATACAGTGGGCCTGATTTTTTTCTGCATTCTCCCACACATAAATAGGGAGATTTATATTGCCACTGAGTGCAACTGTGTCAGTCCTGTTTGTGGCATATCTGCCAGCCACTTTCTGCCACTCAAACTGTGTAGTGTAATGCAGTGAGCCTGATTTTTTTCTGCATTCTCCCACACATAAAAAGGGAGATTCATATTGCCACTGAGTGCAACTGTGTCAGTCCTGTTTGTGGCATATCTGCCAGCCACTTTCTGCCACTCAAACTGTGTAGAGTAATACAGTGGGCCTGATTTTTTTCTCCATTCTCCCACACATAAAAAGGGAGATTTTTATTGCCACTGAGTGCATCTGCTTCAGTCCTGTTTGTGGTATATCTGCCAGCCACTTTCTGCCACTCAAACTGTGTAGTGTAATACAGTGAGCCTGATTTTTTTCTGCATTCTCCCACACATAAAAAGGGAGATTTATATTGCCACTGAGTGCAACTGTGTCAGTCCTGTTTGTGGCATATCTGCCAGCCACTTTCTGCCACTCAAACTGTGTAGTGTAATACAGTGGGCCTGATTTTTTTCTGCATTCTCCCACACATAAATAGGGAGATTTATATTGCCACTGAGTGCATTTGCGTCAGTCCTTTTTGTGGCATATCTGCCAGCCACTTTCTGCCACACAAACTGTGTAGTGTAATACAGTGGGCCTGATTTTTTTCTGCATTCTCCCACACATAAAAAGGGAGATTTATATTGCCACTGAGTGCATCTGCGTCAGTCCTGTTTGTGGCATATCTGCCAGCCACTATCTGCCACTCAAACTGTGTAGTGTAATACAGTGGGCCTGATTTTTTTCTGCATTCACCCACACATAAAAAGGGAGATTTATATTGCCACTGAGTGCATCTGCGTCAGTCCTGTTTGAGGTATATCTGCCAGCTACTTTCTGCCACTCAAACTGTGTAGTGTAATACAGTGGGCCTGATTTTTCTGCTGTCTCCCACACATAAAAAGGGAGATTTATATTGCCACTGAGTGCATCTGCGTCAGTCCTGTTTGTGGCATATCTGCCAGCCACTTTCTGCCACTCAAACTGTGTAGTGTAATACAGTGGGCATGATTTTTTTCTGCATTCTCCCACACATAAAAAGTGAGATTTATATTGCCACTGAGTGCATCTGCGTCAGTCCTGTTTGTGGCATGTCTGCCAGCCACTTTCTGCCACTCATACTGTGTAGTGTAATACAGTGGGCCTGAATTTTGCAGCAGTCCCCCACACATATAGAAAGGGAGATTTAAATTCACAATAAGTTTACATACACCTTCTACCTTTTTTTACAGTACCATATAACGGTTGTTAGTTTGGTTACATTTTCCTAAGAATGAGGAAGTCTGGTGGAAGAGGTCGTGGCCATGGGCTGTCATTGCCAGCTGGTAATGATGGTGGTGGTGGTGGTGGTGGAGCATCTGGTGGTAGTGGGAAAAGCAAAATAGCACCTATGGCTCAAGTTGTTGAGCCAGCGTCATCGTCTGGCTACACAAGGCCTCGAAGGCTCCCTTTTCTGGGAGTAGGAAAACCGCTTTTAAAGCCGGAGCAGCAGGAAAAAGTTTTGGCTTTCCTTGCTGACTCAACCTCTAGCTCTTTCGCCTCCTCTTCCGAAAGTTCCAAATTTAAAAGCAGCGAGTCGTCAGTGGATGCTCATGGTCAGGAACAAGTCGCTTCCTTGTGTCCTTCACCCAAAGCAAAAGTGAAGGATGCGGCAGGCGACACTACAGTTTACTCCATGGAGCTCTTTACACATACCGTGCCTGGGTTAGAAAGAGAAATTGTTAACTGCCCATTACAAGATGAATTGGACATGGAGTGCACTGATGCACAGCCACAGCTAGATTATTATGATCCCTGATGAAGGCATACGCTTCTATTCCGAAACGCGTAGGAAGTGGTCTATTGCGCTATCCGTAGCTAGTCATGTGAATAATCACGTGACCGTGACGTCACGTAAGGTCCTGCATAGACAGAGAACCTAGCGGCTCGATCCGGCAGCGCTCATTCATCCAATCCAGGAAGCGAGCACAGGGTGTTTTTGCCGCCGGCCGGGGCAGCACCCGCAGTACGCTTACCAGAAGGTAACAAACAAGCTCTACTAAAGTTGAACTTTCGCCATGCATAAGGACTAATCAGCCGAAGTCTCCACACCACAGTCTATACTGCATAAGGTAAACTAAACCTCTTTACTTCTGGGGAAGACTTTGCTACATTGTGGTTTTTGGTTTACTGGTGGCGTAATTAGAAGAAGTCTATCCAATATTCTCTTCAATTTTACGTTTCGTACAGTGTGACTATTTTCAAGCATTTTGTAGTTCTGTCCAGTCATTTTCGCCAACACTCTTTCATGTAGGGGGGAAACTAAGAATTCCAGCGCAGATATTCGATTATTTATTATATTTATAGACACTACAGTTTACTCCATGGAGCTCTTTACACATACAGGGTTAGAAAGGGAAATAGTTCACAGCCCATTACAAGATGAATCGGACATGGAATGCACAGATGCATGGCCACAGCTAGATTATTATGCTGTTCCATTGACTCAGATCACAACATTGCCCTCGCAGTGTACTCAGCCAGAATCTGACCCTGATGAGACTATGGTGCCCCGTCCCGAACACTATAGCACCTTACACGGTGACACAGAGGAAGGTGCACATTGAAGAGGAGCTGATAGATGACCCAGTTGTTGACCCCGATTGGCAGCCATTAGGGGAACAGGGTGCCACTGGCAGTAGCTCTGAAGCGGAGGAGGATGAGCCGCAGCAGGCATCAACATCGCAACAGCTTTCATCTGGCAGGCCCGCATCAGGCCCAAAACGTGTGTCAAAAACCACAACAGGTGTAGGACAGCGTTGCAATCTGGTGACAGTAGCACGGCGTGCAAAGCCTGAAAATGTATTCCATAGTAGGATGAGTGCAGTGTGGCAATTTTTTAACCAAGATCCGAATGATCAGTCCAAAAGTTATATGTAAGAAATTCTCCAAGACCTTTAGCAGAGGGAAGAATCTACAAAGTTTAAATACAACGTGCATGCGTAGACATCTAACCAGCAGGCACTTGGAAGCATGGACTAACTACCAAACTTTCCGTACCGTTGATTTAAATGCTCAAATTGAAGTTAGTCAGCAACGCAACATTGCTTCCCTCACTGGAAGCCCACCGGTTATGACACCACCAGTAACAAATGTGAAGGTATTGTCGCAAGGCCAAAGCAGTCAGGGAATCACAAGGTTCTTGGTTGGAAACACTGTAGGTATGCCCACATCAAGAATACCATCACCAAGCCTCTCTCAATCTGCCATGTCACCACCACCCCCGCTAGTTCCACCATATGCAGCTCTCCAGTCCAACTCAGCCTACAAGAGACTCTCGATAGGAAAAGAAAGTACTCTCCCTCTCATCCACGTACACGTACACAGGGTTTGAATGGCTATATTGTTCGACTAATCTCGTTAGAGATGATGCCCTACCGGTTGGTTGAAAGCGAAGCTTTCAAAGCCCTGATGGCCTACGCAGTACCATGCTATGACCTACTCAGTTGACACTTCTTTGCGAGAAAAGCCATTCCAGCACTCCACCAACATGTCAAAGAACGCATTGCCCATGCACTGAGGCAATCGGTCAGTAGAAAGGCGCACCTCACAACTGATGCATGGACCAGTAGGCATGGCCAGGGACGTTACGTGTCCATCACAGCACACTGGGTTAATGTGGTGGATGCAGGGTCCACAGGGGACAGCCATAGTGGCACAGTTCTGCCTAGCCCTAGTCTAGGAAACAGTTGGCTGTAGGCGTTTGCACCTCCTCCTCCTCCTCCAGAAGCAAAAGCTCGTCCACAGAGCTCAGTCGCACGAACACTCCATCCGCAGCTGCCAGTGTTGCACCCGTGGTGTCCCATTATGGAACAGCTAGTGGTAAGCGTCAGCAGGCTGTGCTGCAAATGAAGTGTTTGGGCGACAACAGACACTCCACGGAAGTACTGGCCGAGTACTTGCAGCAAGAAACTCAGTCATGGCTGGGCAGTGTACATCTTGAGGCAGGCAAGGTAGTCAGTGATAACGGAAGGAATTTTATGGCTGCCATAGCCCTTTCCGAAATGAAACACATACCTTGCCTAGCTCACACCTTGAACCTTGTGGTGCAGTGCTTCCTCAAGAATTACCCTGATTTACCAGCCCTGCTCCTGAAGGTGTGCAGACTTTGCTTCCACATCCGCCGGTCGCCCGTACACTCCAGCCGTATGCAGAACCATCAGCGATCGCTGAATCTTCCCCAGCACCGCCTAATAATCGACGTTGCAACAAGGTGGAACTCCACACTGCACATGGTTCAGAGGTTGTACGAACAGAGGCGTGCTGTAATTAATTTGTGGGAGGATACACATACACGGGCAGGCACATCAAGGAGCAGGCATCTGCGGCCGAGGAGGAGGGAAGCCTTGATGACAGTCAGCCATTGTCTGGTCAGGGAAGTCTCTGGGATGAGGTGGCGGATGAAGAGGAGGAGGAGGAGGAGGATGATTGGGCTGAATATTTATGGGAGGAGGATGTGGAGCGCCCCCAAACGCAGGGCCGCGGGGTACTCGGTACCGGGCCTCTCTGTCTCAGTCCTGGGGTTGTCACGGTGGCTAGACCCAGTCCGTGACCCTGCTAAGGGGCGTCCAATGAAAGGTGTGATGATGGTGCGTGGTGCAAGGTGCGCTGAATAACGAGGACACAGGGTTGCAGTCTCTTTACCTCTTTACTAAAGGCTTCAGGATCCGCAATCCAGAGCACTGCTAACAGGGCTGGCTGAGACCGGCCGGTCCGAAGGCACATCCAGAGTTCCCTTTGCAGGTGGAAATCAGTGCCTACCTTCTAGCGCCTGTGTGTTGTAGTACCTCCCTGCTGAGCGCCACGGGATAGTCCTCACAACTGTTGTGTCTGTTTCTGATGTTCTTTCTCACAACTCTCATTTCTGTTCTGATGTTCTTCTCCGTCCCCCAGATGATTTGGCTAGGACGCACCCGTATGACAGGTAGGCCTGGAGTTATTCTGGGACCCTAGAGACGCCCCTCTCCCACAATTGCCTCCTATGTCTGCTTAGGTGATTTAGGTGAGACAGCCAACCTATAATTAACTGTCCTGCCGCTGTTTGAAGTAATGCTTGGAGCCCAATACTTCCTTGGCGTTCCGGCCACGGCTACGTGCCTCAGTAGGATGTTGCCACGATCTTAAGGCACGACTCCTACTGGTTCTATTCTCCTTTGTGCTGTGATCTCGTTTCTCACTTCTCCACAATAAACCTCCCTTCATGTCCTTTCTTAGGATGCCACCGCAACGGGTGCAGGCGTGGCTCCATAACGTTCTGTCCTTTTCGCTAGGCCACTGTCAGGATCCCACCCCTGACAGAGGCCCCCCCTGAATCTTCCCCGCAACACCCTCTGCCACAGGATGTTGCCTGGGCAAAACCCAGTCAGCTTCTCTCTGACTTCCTATCCAACCCCCAGTTTTACCAGATTGTGAGGAGTGGCCTAATACATAGAACCCTTTGCTCCCCCTGGAGGCCAGAGTGTGAAGTGTAATGTGTGACTGTGATACCTGGTCAGGTGAACTCCTTAAGTGCCATCAGACGTACCATCACTCCCCTTAGTGGCGGAGCGTCAGTACTGCAATGACCAGGACTCTGGGGCGCTGCAGATGCTTCTCAGGGGGCAATAGAAACTGAATGCATTGCAAGGTCAGGTACAGGGTTTTTGCGGGCCACAAGTGAGGTAGATTTTCAAGAAAGTGCTCCTCAACCCAGCACAAGCAGTGAATTGACACCTGGAACTTTGGCCCACATGGCAGAGTATGCCTTGCGTATCCTAAAACGGGACCCACACATTATCAAAATGATGACCGATGACGATTACTGCTTGGCCTGCCTCCTGGATCCACGATACAAAGGCAAATTACAAAATATCATGCCACATGAGAACCTTGAGCAAATATTAGCTACCAAACAAGCAACTCTTGTAGACCGTTTGGTTCAGGCATTCCCAGCACACATGGCGCTGATGGTTCTCACACGAGCTGTAGGGGGCAACATGGCAGAGGTGCTAGAGGTGCACAAAGCCGAAGTGGCATTGGAGAGAGGGGATTTCTCACCAGGTTGTGGAGTGATTTGGCAATGACTGCAGACACTGCAGGTACTGCTGCATCGATTCAAAGTGACAGGAGACAGCATTTGTCCAGTATGGTTACCAACTATTTTTCCGCCATAATCGATGTTCTCCCTCAAAGGTCATTCCCCTTTGATTACTGGGCATCTAAACTAGACACCGGGCCCGAATTGGCAGAATATGCATTACAGGAGCTCGCTTGCCCAGCTGCTAGTGTGCTCTCAGAAAGAGTCTTCAGTGCTGCAGGTTCAATACTGACCGAAAAAAGGGCACGTCTGGCTCCCCGAAATGTTGATGATCTAACCTTCATTAAAATGAACCAATCATGGATTTCAAATTATTTTGCCCCACCTTCCCCTGCTGACACGTAGCTTGCCAGAAAAATGTCTTGCTTTTGGCCTCCTCTTACTGACTGCTACAATTCCGCCATTTGCAGGTGCCGAATGTCGAACATAGGCCATTTGTATACCTCCCTAAATGGGCTGACTCCCCCCACAGGGCCGTGGTCACAACGTGGCGCAAGTACACGTGCGAGTGCCGTTTGCCTGGACAGGTGGGTGTGCCCACTCTTAGGCCACGGCACTGGCACAGGGTCCCTCATAGTACAATGAAGTGTCTCTGATGGTGGTGGTGCACAACCAACGTCAGACACACCGTCGTAATATGAGGGGCCCTAGGCCAGTACTGCCGCCCACGAGAGAGTGTTCCCCCCAGCTCGAACTGTGCTCTACCACTTGCAAAACTTACCTCTCCCTGCCCCACCACAGTGTACTCTGTGCTGTTAAATCCTTAAATGGCACTGCAATAACAAATTTGTTGCAATGATCGATGATAGTAAAAATATACAGGGGCTCTGGCCTCCATTTAGACCCCTTAATACTTTGCGCCAACTACCCCTGTCTGCAACTCTGCAGAGGAGCCCACCCCTGTACCTCGCTATGCCACCAGTTTATTTATGACCAATTCCTTGGCTGACATTTAGCCCACTTTAGTATTTTGGCCTACTAACTGTGTCAGCCACTTCTAACAGTTGACCTCTGCTGAACAAAGCTATGCCACCTCTGTACTCCTGTTACCAATTGTGAACTGCATGTAGCCTACTTACTTATTTGTGCCTAGTAACTGTGTCAGCCTCTCATAACAGTTGTCCTCCCACGCTGAGACAAGCTAGGCCGCCTGCTTAGTCCTGCTAGCAGTTTTGAACTGCATTTAGACACCTTTTTTAGGTTAGGCCTCTGTCTGTCTGTCTGTCTGTCTATCGGCCCCACACATTACAACTGTCCCCCCCCCGAAACAAGCTAGGCCGCCTGGTTAGTCCTGCTAGCAGTTTTGAACTGCATTTAGACACCTTTTTTTTAGGTTAGGCCTCTGTCTGTCTGTCTGTCGGCGCCACACATTACAACTGTCCCCCCTGAAACAAGCTAGGCCGCCTGTGTACTCCTCTTACCAATGTAGAACAGCATTTAGCCTACTTATTTATTTTGTCCTTGTAACTGTGTCAGACTCTCACAACAGTTGTCCTCCACCGCTGAACCCAGCAAGGCCGCCTGTGTACTCCTCTTACCAATTGTGAACTGCATATATCGTCCTTTTTTATTTTACGCCTACTCAGTGTGTCAGAGCCACTAATTACACTTGTCCTCCTCCGCTGAACCACGCTATGCCGACTGTGTACTCCTATTTCAAATTTTGAACTGCAATTAGCCACCTTTTTTAATTGTAGGCCTACTCTGTCTGTCTGAGCCACTTATTACAGTTGTCCTTTGCTGAACAAAGCTATGCCGCCTGTATACTCCACTAACCAATTTTGAACTGCATTTTGCCTACTTTCTTATTTATGCCTACTAACTGTGTCTGCCTCCCATTACAGTTGTCCTCCACTCAACAAAGCTGAGCCTCAGTTTTCATCCGATGTCAGATATTAAACTGCATTTGGCCTACTTGTTTGGTTGGGCCTACTAACCGTGTCTGCCGCTGCTTGGTGTTCTGCTCCACTGAACAAAGCTGAGCTTCATTTTTCAGCCTATATCAAATATTAAACTGCATTTGGCCTACTTGTTTGGTTGGGCCCTAGTAACGGTGTCTGCCGCTCCTTGCTTGTCTCCTCCACTGAACAAAGCTGAGCTTCAATCTTCAGGCTTTCGGCCTATAGGAAATTTTAAACTGCATTTGGCCTACTTGTTTGGTTGGGCCCTAGTAACGGTGTCTGCTGCTCCTTGCTTGTCTCCTCCACTGAACAAAGCTGAGCTTCAATCTTCAGGCTTTCGGCCTATAGGAAATTTTAAACGGCATTTGGCCTACTTGTTTGGTTGGGCCTACTAACGGTGTCTGCTGCTCCTTACTTGTCTCCTCCACTGAACAAAGCTGAGCTTTAATCTTCAGGCTTTCGGCCTATATCAGATATTAAATGGCATTTGGCCTACTAGTTTGGTTGGGCCCTACTAACGGTGTCTGCCGCTCCTTGCTTGTCTCCTCCACTGAACAAAGCTGAGCTTCAGTCTTCAGGCTTTCGGCCTATAGGAAATTTTAAACTGCATTTGGCCTACTTGTTTGGTTGGGCCTACTAACGGTGTCTGCCGCTGCTTGGTGTTCTCCTCCAATGAACAAAGCAGTGCCGCCTGTTTACTCCTGTTACCAATTTTGAACTGCATTTAGCCTACTTTATTCTTTGGGACTATATCTCTGTTTCCTCCTCATCCTGCCCATTACCCAGCCACTACTAGATGAGTCTGCTGGTACATTGACCCAGACCACTACATTCCCCTTGCACTCTACACAGCCAGAATCTGACCCTGCTGAAAGTCAGGTTCCCCTTCCCGCATACTATACCACCTTACACGGGGACAAAGAGGAAGGTGCAGATGAAAGTGCAGGTTCCTTCATCAGGTGGGGGAGCATACTCATTGGCGACATCACTGGCACAGGGCCCCTCATAGTACGCAAAAGTGTCTCTGCCGGTGGGAGGCGCCCCCGCCATCAAACACACCGCCATACTTTGAGGGGCCCTGTGCCAGTGCCAATGCAAACAAGTGGGCCCCCCTGCTTGCTCGGGATCACAGCACTTGCAAAGTTTTAATACTTACCTCTCCCGGCTCCACTGCCGTGACGTAGTCCGTGTTTCCTGGGCCCACAAAAAACTTGAGCCAGCCCTCCCCCCTCCCCACAACTTTAGCCAAATGACCCCCAATTTTCAATGCCTAACTATTATTATAAGGCAAATTAACCCCTTCCCGACATGTGACGGTATAGTACGTCACATGTCGGGACCCCCGCTTTGATGTGCGCTCCGGCGGTGAGCGCACATCAAAGTCGCGACATGTCAGCTGTTTTTTACAGCTGACATGTGCGCGCAATAGCGGCGGGTGAAATCGTGATCACCCGCCGCTATTAACTAGTTAAATGCCGCTGTCAAACTCAGACAGCGGCATTTAACTACCGCATCCGGCCGTGCGGCCGGATATGAGCGCATCGCCGACCCCCGTCACATGATCGGGGGTCGGCGATGTGTCAGGAAGGTAACCATAGAGGTCCTTGAGACCTCTATGGTTACTGATTGCCGGTGGCTGTGAGCGCCCCCCTGTGGTCGGCGCTCACAGCACACCTGCAAATCTGCTGTGTAGCAGCGATCTTATGATCACTGCTGCATAGCAGAGCCGATCGGGCTGTGCCTGCTTCTAGCCTCCCATGGAGGCTATAGAAGCATGGCAAAAGTAAAAAAAAAAAGTTTTTAAAAATGTGAAAAAAATAAAAAAAATATAAAAGTTTAAATCACCCCCCTTTCGCCCCAATCAAAATAAATCAATAAAAAAAAAACCCAACCTACACATATTTGGTATCGCCGCGTTCAGAATCGCCCGATCTATCAATAAAAAAAAAGCATTAACCTGATCGCTAAATGGCGTAATGAGAAAAAAATTCGAAACGCCAGATTTACGTTTTTTTGGTCGCCACGACATTGCATTAAAATGCAATAACGGGCGATCAAAAGAACGTATCTACACCAAAATGCTATCATTAAAAACGCCAGCTCGGCACGCAAAAAATAAGCCCTCACCTGACCCCAGATCACGAAAAATGGAGACGCTACGAGTATCGGAAAATGGCGCAATTTTGTTTTGTTTTGTTTTTTGCAAAGTTTGGAATTTTTTTTCACCACTTAGGTGAAAAATAACCTAGTCATGTTAGGTGTCTATAAACTCGTAGTGACCTGGAGAATCATAATGGCAGGTCAGTTTTAGCATTTAGTGAACCTAGCAAAATAGGCAAGCAAAAAACAAGTGTGGGATTGCACTTTTTTTGCAATTTCACTGCACTTGGAATTTTTTTCCCGTTTTCTAGTACACGACATGCTAAAACCAATGATGTCGTTCAAAAGTACAACTCGTCCCGCAAAAAATAAGCCCTCACATGGCCAAATTGACGGAAAAATAAAAAAGTTATGGCTCTGGGAAGGAGGGTAGCGAAAAACGAAAATGGAAAAACGGAAAAAGCTCCGGGGGTGAAGGGGTTAAGATTCACAAGCTTAAGTGACACGAATTGATGTTTTTGACATTAAAATGGGCACTGTTGGTGTTTTCCTGTCCTCCACTCACTGCCGACTTTGATTCCCCATTGACTTACATTGGGTTTCGTGTTTCGGTCGATCCCCGACTTTTCGCGATAATCGGACGATTTCACTCGATCCGACTTTTGACAAAGTCGGGTTTCGCGAAACCCGACTCGATCTTAAAAGAGTAAAAGTCGCTCAACCCTACCTACAACCTCCGAAGAGAATGCAAAGTGAAAAGGAATGAACTCCCCGACATACATGGAATCTTTTTTGGAGAAAAGTCAGGTACTTCTACATACAAAAACAATATGCTTTATTTCAGATCTATAAAAAACAGTTCTGTCAGCTCTTACAGACATTTCTGATGCTTTTCAGGCATTGCTGGCCAATCTTAGTCATAAAGATCTCTGTGATTAAGGGCGGTCAGAGATGTCTGGATGAGCTGCAGAATTTTCTTTTCATTCAACTGAAATAAAAGATATCATTTTTATAAGTGGACTACCTGCTTTTAGTAAAAAAATAGGCTCACTAACACCAGGCCACATATTTGCTACTGTAGCAACAGAGAAACTTGCAATAATGGTGACAAAGCATGGGGATGGGGGACAGCAAATGATGAATTGTAGGTGAGGAGAGCAAATAATGTTGAATTGAGGGTGGATGACAGAAAATAATAATGAATTGGGGGAGAGGAAAAAATAATGGATTGGAGGTGGAGGAGAGCAAATTATGCTGTATTGGGGGGGGGCAGAGCAAATGATTATGAATTGAGACTGGGGGGTGGGGAACAGCAAATGATGCTGTATTGAAGGTGGGGGACAGCAATGATGAATTGAGGGTGGGATCTTGTTACTGTGCAGGGCGGAGCTATGTCGCTTTTTTCTTTATCTGACATAGTGTAGAAGTTGGAGAAAAAGTGGAGGATGGTCACATTGCATAGACTCAGGCTTCTGCTCAGAAAATACCACCAGATAGTGCACAGGTTTGCGCTCCCGCAAACGCCGATCAATCTGAATTGCCAATGACATTGACTCATTCAGACCCGCAGGCGTGGGGAACCCCACCATAACATCCTTAACGGCTTCAGAAAGACCTTTTCTGAAAATTGCTGCCAGGGCACACTCATTCCACTGAGTGAGCACAGACCATTTCCTAAACTTCTGACAGTAAACCTCTGCTTCATCCAGACCCTGAGAGAGAGCCAGCAAAACCTTTTCTGCCTGGTCTATTAGATTAGGTTCCTCATAAAGCAATCCAAGCGCCAGAAAAAACGCATCCACATTTAGTAATGCAGGATCTCCTGGCGGCAGAGAGAATGCCCAATCTTGAGGGTCACCACGTAACAAAGAAATAATAATTTTAACTTGCTGAACAGGGTCAACAGAGGAACGAGGTCTCAGAGAAAGGAATAATTTACAATTATTTTTGAAATTCAAAAACCTAGCTCTATCTCCAGAGAATAACTCAGGAATTGGTATTTTAGGCTCTGACATAGGACTGTGAACTACATAATCCTGGATACCTTGTACCCTTGCAGTGAGATGATCCAGACTAGAGGACAGACTCTGAATGTCCATGTCTGCAGCTGAATTCTGAACCACCCAGAGATTAAGGGGAGGAGAGAGGCTAGACACACTGCAGAGGAAAAAAAAATGAACTCAGGATCTCTCTTATCCCTCTTTTGCGATGCATTAACTCTTTTATGGCCTGCTGTACTGTTTTGATCCTGGTGGCAAGGATCGCAAACTGACCTGCTAAGTAACAGAAATCCTTAGGACAAGCTCTGGGGATGTGGGAGCTATACTGACCGCAACCCTGATTCTATCAATACACACTATAGGCAGCCGTGGAGCGTTACCTAAAATCCTAGACGCCTCGTCACAGCCTGAGAAACTAGCTACCCCTAGAGAGAAAGCAAGCCTCACTTGCCTCAGAGAAATCACCCCAAAGTTTTAGACAGCCCCCCACAAATAATAACGGTGAGTTAAGGGGAAAACACAAACGTAGAAATGAAAACAGGTTTTTAGCAAATGAGGCCCGCTAACACTAAATAGTCAGAAGACAGCAAGGGATCTGTGCGGTCAGTATAAAATGCTATCCAAAATAATCCACGCAGAGATTGTATGTGGTATGTGGTATTATTTGGTCACTGTGTGGTGGTAATATGTAATCTGGTCATGGTGTAGCAGTATTTGTTCCTTGTATGTGGTATAATTTGGTCACTATGTGGTGGTAATATGTGATCCGGTCATGGGGTGATGGTATTTGATACTTGTATGTGGTATTATTCAGTCACTATGTGGTGGTAATATGTGATCTGGTCATGGCGTGACAGTATTTGTTCCTTGTATGTGTTATTATTGGTCAATTTAAAAAATATATGTGACTCATTCCCTTAAAGAAAAAGAAATAAAATATACCTAAAAAGAGTATTGGATAATTTCAGAAATGTTTAATAGGTTAGAGTAGAGCAGGACCCGGCCAAAAGAGTCCACCTTGTCACAATGGCGGTTTAAAAAATCTTTTGGCCAAAACAAAAGCTGCTGGCAATGTATGTGATCTGGTCTTTCATGGGAACTGTTAGTGTGTGATTGGTGACGATGTTGTGCAGAAGTGGAGTTTTTCCAAAAGAGGGTGGTGAAACTGTGGAAGTTTCAAGGGGTGGAGGTGGAGCTGGGGTGGAGCATGGGCAGAGTCTCAAGGGGGTCCCAAAAATGTTGCCAGTATGGGCCCCTGAATTCCTGGTGGCAGCCCTGACCGGACTCATCGGGGGAAGGGTGGGGTGAGGTCCTGTTACGTTAGTCTGTGACCCATTACTTTGCTTTGGGACTCATCGGGGAAGGGCAACATTGTCTTAATTTGCATAAGGTCTTGTCCCAGCCCTGGAATAGAGCTTTATACACAGGATTGCCGCTATGTTCCTACTGCTGAGACTGAGGATTGACTGCAAATGTTCAGATCCATGGTCAGAGCGGCAGTACTAGTAAAACATGGGGGACTCATCATTAGGATAAAAGTTGACTAGCTCTGTACTATTGCTTTAAGGCTACGGTCACACTATCAGTATTTGGTCAGTATTTTACATCAGTATTTGTAAGCCAAAACAGGTGAGGAACAATCAGAGAAAAAGTATAATAGAAGCATATCCAACACTTCTGATTTTTTTCTCCCACTCCTAGTTTTGGTTTACAAATACTGATGTGAAATACTGACCAAATACTGATAGTGTGACCGTAGCCTTATAGGTATAATATGAAGCAATATTTACTAAATATGTTGTTAGCATTTATTGGTTCTTAAATGGAAACACTTATATAATGCTCCGCGCCACGTATATCTGCTTGACACTAAATTATCTGAGCAGGAAGCATCACTGAGACAGCTCAGTGAAATCTACATACCAGATAGATGAAAGCCAGACCTGCAAATGAAATGTGAACTGGAACCATGGCCAAGTGTGAGGCTACCTTGTGAAGTTCCAGATAGGAAAAGAGAATGGAAAATGTTTGATAGTCTCAGGCAAAAATCAGCTGTGATTAATTAAACACATTGCTTCTCAGAGGTAGGATGAAAGGGCTGCACCCGAATCTCTCCCACACAAAAATTAAAGGCTTTAGCTTTTCAGTAGCTGCTCAGGAATACCATTGCAGGGTTGCTGTATATTGCTTAATAAATAAATGACATGGAGACCAAACACAATAGTAATAAACTATGCATTTGATTTTGAAGTTTAAAAGCTAAAGCTTAAAAACAGATGGAGGTTTTTATTCCCTACCACACCCAGTGCAATAGCTTCACTAGCCATTGTAATTGACCTTGATTGCCTTGTAGCAATGATTAAGTTATCAAAATTATAACAAGAGTGGAGGCAATCAAGAAACTTAATCTAGACGTTCATTAATTAATGTAAAATTTGCCAACATTAGTAGAAAAAGATGTTCAAGGTTAAATTAGGCACATTGTGGGCCAATTATCTGCACTGGCTAAAACTTAAAATAATAATGTCCACCATGGTTACTAACTTTACTATTAATCATTATATTACATATTATAACCACAATATGTGCCAAAATTGTGCCAACAGATGGGTTGGAACCAAATATTAAATCAAAAGACAAATCAGGCCAATCAAAATCAGGATGAATAGTGGAGTTAGAACAGAATCTTGGAAAACAGTAAGGGTATGTGCACACGTACATGGAACCCCTGCGGATTCTTCCGCACCTGTTTTTGTAAATCCGCAGGTAAACCGCACTGCGGATTGCCTGCGGATTTACTGCAGAATTACCACGGATTTACCGCAGTTTTTGTGTGGATTCCACCTGTGGATTTACACCTGTGGATTTACACCTGTGGATTCCTATTGAGGAGCAGGTGTAAACCGCTGCGGAATCCGCACAAAGAATTGACATGCTGCCGAATAAACAATGCAGCGTTTCCACGCGTTTTTTTCTGCAGCATGTGCACTGCGGATTTTGTTTTCCATAGGTTTACATGATACTGTAAACTCATGGAAAACAGCTGCGAATCCGCAGCGTCACAACCTCTGTGGATCCGAAGCAAAATCCGCAGCGTGTGCACATACCCTAATAATCCAAACATGGTGTCAGGCTGGAGGACACTACCTAACATTCTCCAACATATCTGTCAGGGTCCTGATCTTGAGACCCCACCGATCATTCAGAAAGCCCAGCTCATCAGGCAGAATAACTCAGCTACTGAGTGAGTGCACAAAGTGATGTGTAGTCTAAAGAGAAAGTCTATGGCCCTTCACTTCCCTTTGTGGTATTAGTTGCTGTTTTTGGTGCTGAATTCTTCAAAATGGCACACGATTCATGAATTTGGCGCAGTCATAAATGTTCTTTTTTCTTGTTTAAAACTGTGCTCAAAAATACATTAGGTTGGAACTGGAGTGGCGTTGTGCCATTTTTTCCAACTTTTTAAAAAGTCGCAAATGATGTATCGGGCAAAAACATCAGGAACTGTTAAACTCGCCCACCAAGTGGAAAACTAAATAAATAGTACTCATCAAATAGACTTTAAAAAAAGTGCAAATAGAATAATGAATTGGGTGCAAACCCAAAAAGGAGTAAAACACAAAAAACTTGATAAAAAACGGCTGTAAAAGCAACGATTAATCCCGGCCACAGAACTGCAGTAAAGCATTAACATAAAGCATTACATTAACAACTTAGTCTCTGTCATCTCGCCTCTACATCTCAGTGTAGAGGCGATTTCCCAGCATCGGTTCTCCAGGATCATTTGACTGTGGAAGCAAAGATAAGTGAAATGTTAATTCCTCATAGATTTTGTTGTCTGTATTATGGGTATCCACCCTGAGGCTACCTCATTGTTTCTATAACCCCAATGCAGAGTATAGAAAAAGATTGAAGATTTATTGTGGATGCTTGACCATCCAGTTGATGAGACTTATGTTTACTACTGGGACCTGAATGCAGAAAATGTACTGCCTGCATGTAAATTGCTGCTGTGGAAACAAGTTATGTCACAATAATAACATAACAAATAACATAAACTACAGAATTAAGCTGAGAGGATATTATCCTCTTGACTTGCTCTTAGTTGACACCAAAGTGAGGATAGTGAAGATGTCTTAGACTACTGTGGCATGTGAATCAACAGGTAGCCAAATTTGTGGTAAACAACTGGCCAAACAAAGAGATCCATATAAAATAATTATTTATTAAAATATTACATAAAAATAGAAATTATTAAAAGACACAGATCAATAATACACAAAATAGCCAGTAGAGGGAACTCCAAAACAACTCAAGCCATATAGTAGAGAAAAGGTAATTAAAAATTCACACATAGGACCCTGAACCAAATAAAATCTCCTAAAGTGCACAGTACAAATATTGGACTCAGATATCAGAATAAATCATACTTCAATAGCGTTGTAAAAATAAAATTGGCTGTGCAAGGACCAGGACACCATGTAGTCAACTATAGTATAAACCTGTGGCCAAGGGGTAAATAAAGTAAAGTAAATGAGTGCCTTTAGCATCCCTACACAGATATTCCCCTTGCAGATATTGAAAAGGCCAAAAGGAAAGCCCCGCTAGCAGCATAAATGTAAGCAATGAAGAGCTGCATTACCTTAACTCTGGAACCACAGTGATGGTGAAAGTGATGGTGGGTGGCCCGGGCAATCTCCTCTCTCCGACTCGCGTTTCGCCCTGAACTTCTTCCAAGGGAGTTCCCCCTACTGGATATTTTGTGTATTATTGATCTGTGTCTTTTAATAATTTCAATTTTTATGTAATACTAGCTGAAGAGCCCGGCGTTGTCTGGGCATAGTAAATATCTGTGGTTAGTTATAGCACCTCACTTCTCTTATTTTCCCATCATGCCTCTCATTTTCCCCATCACATCTTTCATTTTCCCCCTCACATCTCTCATTTTCTCCCTCACACCTCTCATTTTCCCCCTCACTCCTCTTATTTTCCCCCTCACTCCTCTCATTCCCCCTTAACACTTGTCATTTCGACCTCACATCTGTCATTTTCCGATCACTCCACTATTTTCCCTCACTCCTCTCATTTTGCACTCACACCTTTTCATTTTCACCTCACACCTCTCATTTTCACCTCAGTATATACATGTTTGTCATCTCCCTTATATATAGTATACACTTGTATGTCATCTCCTGTATATAGTATATACCTGTATGTCATCTCCCCTGTATATAGTATATACCTGCTGTGTGTCATCTCCCCTGTATATAGTATATACCTGTATGTCATCTCCTCCTACGTATAGTATATACCTGTATGTAATCTCCTCCTGTATATAGTATATACCTGTGTGTCATCTCACCTATATATAGTATATATCTGTGTGTCATCTCCTCCTGTATATAGTATATACCTGTATGTCATCTCCTCCTATACATAGCATATACCTGTATGTCATCTCCTCCTGTATATACTATATACCTGTAGGTAATCTGCTCCTGTATATAGTATATACCTGTGTGTCATCTCCTCCTGTATATAGTATATACCTGTATGTCATCTCCTCCTGTATGTAGTATGTACCTGTATGTCATCTCCTCCTCTATATAGTATATACCTGTGTGTCATCTCTCCTGTATATAGTATATATCTGTGTGTCATCTCCTCCTTTATATAGTATATACCTGTGTGTCATCTCCCCTGTAAATAGTATATACCTGTGTGTTATCTCCTCCTGTATATAGTATATATCTGTATGTCATCTCCTCCTGTATTAGACCTCATTCACACGTTATTTGGTCAGTATTTTTACCTCAGTATTTGTAAGCTAAATTGGCAGCCTGATAAATCCCCAGCCAACAGTAAGCCCACCCCCTGGCAGTATATATTAGCTCACACATACACATAATAGACTGGTCATGTGACTGACAGCTGCCGGATTCCTATATGGTACATTTGTTGCTCTTGTAATTTGTCTGCTTATTAATCAGATTTTTATTTTTGAAGGATAATACCAGACTTGTGTGTGTTTTAGGGCGAGTTTCATGTGTCAGGTTGTGTGTGTTGAGTTGCGTGTGGCGACATGCATGTAGCAACTTTTGTGAGATGAGTTTTGTGTGGCGACATGCGTGTAGCAACTTTTTGTGTGTCGCGTTGCATGTGACAGGTTAGTGTAGCAAGTTGTGTGCAGCAAGTTTTGCGCATGGCGAGTTTTGCGCGTGGCGAGTTTTATGTGTGGTGCCTTTTGAGTATGTGCAAGTTTTGTGTGAGGCAACTTTTGCATGTGTTGCAACTTTTGTGCATGTGGCAATTTTTCCACGTGTGCAAGTTTTGCGTGTGGCGAGTTTTCCATGAGGTGAGTTTTGCACGTGTGGCGAGTTTTGCATGTGGAGAGTTTTGCGCGTGGCGAGTTTTGAGCGGCGACTTTTGTGTTTCGACTTTTATATGGCGAGGTTGGTGTATGTGTGGTGAAATGTGTGGTGAAATCCCATGTCGGGGCCCCACCTTAGCAACTGTACAGTATATACTCTTTGGCGCCATCGCTCTCATTCTTTAAGTCCCCCTTGTTCACATCTGGCAGCTTTTAATTTGCCTCCAACACTTTTCCTTTCATTTTTTCCCCATTATGTAGATAGGGGCAAAATTGTTTGGTGAATTGGAAAGCGCGGGGTTAAAATTTCACCTCACAACATAGCTTTGACGATCTCGGGGTCCAGACGTGTGACTGTGCAAAATTTTGTGCCTGTAGCTGCGACGCCTCCAACACTTTTCCTTTCACTTTTTCCCCATTATGTAGATAGGGGCAAAATTGTTTGGTGAATTGGAAAGCGCGGGGTTAAAATTTCACCTCACAACATAGCCTATGACGCTCTCGGGGTCCAGACGTGTGACTGTGCAAAATTTTGTGGCTGTAGCTGCGACGGTTCAGATGCCAATCCCGGACATACACACATACACACATACACACATTCAGCTTTATATATTAGATTTCAACAAATAATTACCGTAAGTGTTTTTATATGGATCTCTTTGTTTGGTCAATTGTTTACCACAAATTTTACTACCTGTTGTTTTATAGTATTTGAAGTGCCAGTTGGTTTATTTGAACATAGTTGTTTTTTTCTGCGGCATGTGGTTAATGAACTAGACTAATATCATAGCTCCCGTTCACAATAAAGGGGTTTATGAACTGTATGAACAAGGGCATTATTAACAAAGACACTTGCAGGAAACAATACATTGGCAAAACAAGGTAGGAGTTCCGAAGGTGGGTGGGGGAGCATTTAGGGGACATCAATTATAAACGGGACACATCTGTCGCCAACATGTCAAAGGTCTGCATGGGGGAGACACCTCCTGCCTTAAGTTTATGGGCATACACATTGTGAGACTATCATAAAGAGGGGACAACAGGGACAAAATCCTTCTCCAAAGGGGAATGAGATGGATATATAAACTCAGAACATACAGCCCTTTTGGGTTGAATAAACAGTTGAATTTTGGCTGTTTTCTGTGAGGCCATGTCCTCTCCCCCCCTTTTCCAAAAACCTCTCGCTGCCTCCCCCCTGGCCAATATCTCCCACCTCCCAGCCAATATCTCTCGTTCTTTAACTGCTATGTGTGTCTGGCTCACCCCCTGTTTTACCCACTTCCTATCTGTTCTTGCATCCTCCTTTTGGTAAGGCTCATGCTTAGCTGTTGATACTGGGCAGCAACTAGGGCTGTTACAAAGTACTTTCGCGGTTAGTTGCGTCCATGTATTCGATGAGGTCTTACCTCCATTGAGAGATGAGCACAATTGACCATAGAGACACGTATGACTGTCTTTACTTTTATCACCAATAATTTGGCACCCCTCCATCCTGTCGGTCTACAGGGGGCACAATGAACAATATCTCTCTGAGAATACCTCAGCCAGACAGTTAATGGTTATACTGTATATTCAATACCATGTATGTGGCATATCTTTCTTTTACCAACAATTTTGTCATTTCAAACTTCTCTTCTTTTTTTTAATATTATTTCTTTCACATTCTGTATATGCCGTACATCTGTGGTGTACTGTATGCATCACTTGAAATCATTGAAATGGTGACTTTTTCTACTTGCAGAAAAAAACTTACATTTGCGTATTGCAAACTGTTCAGCACAGAAGGTTTAATCCATGCAGAAATGAAAAAAACCCATTTATTTAACTTTTAGAAACGACAACATTCTTTGCTGTAGTTCAATATCCCCTGTAAAACCAACATCTATCATTTGCATTCTGAAAGCTCTTACGTTACTGGACTTTCAGTGCTACCAGTTAAAAAATGACTTTTCCGCTTGTGCATGCGATGGAATTTAGCCGTAAGAAAGTACTTTTTAAAATTCAGTTTTATATGTTGGTTTTTAAGATCTAAGACGTTCCAACCATATGTCATTCTGTAAGACAAAGATTGTTGTGTGTGGGTATGTTATTAATGCACGTAAATGGAGGACATTATGCAGCCCTAATCTACGTGGCAAATTAATGTAACAAATGTGATCATTATGTTTAGTATAACATCACTGGGAAATAAATTACATTTCAAGAAATTACACCACTTATTCCAGCTTCTTCAACGATACAGAGACAGTTTCTGCTCTCCATAGCCCAATGCATATTGGATGTCAATTAAAATGTCACGCACCATGAAAGTTGTGACCATACCTTTAAATTGGTTTTAGTGAATCTTAAATATGAATATTTTTCTTGACTGAAGCAATATAAAAGGAAATGGCTAGCACACAAAAATAGGATGAAGTCAGGAGGAGCAATGCATTCAAATAAAGTGGGAACAGAAATATAAAGGAAGAAATGAACTTTGTAAAACTATTACTGGATATTGTCAGAATGTTCTGCTGTTATAGGCATTCGAAGAAACAAGGATAAATTGCCCATAGTAGACTAATCAGCAAGTTTATCACTCTTTAAAAAGGCTTTAAACGGACTTCCAGGTTTACAAAAATGTCTGCTCTTTTCCAGGAACATTTCCTCATTATTTTGAGGGCAGGGTCTATTAATAGGACATATCTAATTCTAGAAAAGAGCCTGAACTACAATCAGTAGCGCAGCTAGTGGGGGGGGGGGGTAGAGGGGGCCGTCGCCCTGGGTCCCGTCACATGAAGGGGCCCACCGGGAGTCACTGTCACTTTTGTGATGAAGCAGAACACAAAACAGGACTAGAGCAGCAAAATGCCTACTCCCCTGCCTGACAGAGATCCTGCATGCTACTAGCACAGTGGCCAGTTGCAGATTCTCCCCCCTGCACTGTACAGTGCAGGCTATACTGACCTGAGGAGCTTGTGGCATGTCATGGTCACTGGAGGGTGAATGTGAGAGGATGGGGGTATTGTGGGGGAGGGAGGACAGGGCATTGGGGGTGAATGTGACAGGATGAGGGTATTGTGAGAGCTGAGGAGGTGTGACAGGGCATTGGGGGGCTGATTATTATACTGTTTTGTTAGGAGATTATATGTACTGTACTAGCTGAAGAGCCTGGCGTTGCCTGGGCATAGTAAATATCTGTGGTTAGTTATAGCACCTTACTTCTCTTATTTTCCCATCACGCCTCTCATTTTCCCCCTCACATCTCTCATTTTCTCCCTTACACCTCTCATTTTCCACCTCACTCCTCTTATTTTCCCCCTCACTCCTCTCATTTCCCCCTCACTCCTCTCATTCCCCCCTAACACTTGTCATTTCGACCTCACATCTGTCATTTTCCGATCACTCCACTATTTTCCCTCACTCCTCTCATTTTGCACTCACACCTTTCCATTTTCACCTCACACCCCTCATTTTCACCTCACACCTCTTATTTTCCCCTCAGTATATACATGTTTGTCGTCTCCCTTATATATAGTATACACCTGTATGTCATCTCCTGTATATAGTATATACCTGTATGTCATCTCCCCTGTAAATAGTATATACCTGCTGTATGTAATCTCCTCCTGTATATAGTATATACCTGTATGTCATCTCTTCTGTATATACTATATACCTGTATGCCATCTTCTCCTATATATAGTATATACCTGTATGTCATCTCCTGTATATAGTATATACCTGTATGTCATCTCCCCTGTATATAGTATATACCTGCTGTATGTCATCTCCTCCTCTATATACCTATGTGTCATCTCCTCTTTTATATAGTATATACCTGTATGTCATCTCCTCCTGTATATAGTATGCTAGATAACTAGATAACGCATCGGGTCTTCTAGAATATGTATGTCCACGTAGTATATTGCACAGCCCACGCAGTATATTGCCCAGCCATGTAGTATATTGCCCAGTGACGTAGTATACAGCACAGAGCCACATAGTATATTGCCCAGTTACGTAGTATATTGGCCAGTTACATAGTATATTGCCCAGTGACGTAGTATATTGCCCAGTGACGTAGTATGCAGCACAGAGCCACATAATATATTGCACAGCCCATGTAGTATATTGCCCAGCCACGTAGTATATTGCCCAGTGACGTAGTATATTGGCCAGTTACGTAGTATATTGCCCAGTGACGTAGTATGTTGCCCAGTGACGTAGTATACAGCACAGAGCCACGTAGTATATTGCCCAGCTACATAGTATATTGCCCAGCCATGTATGACACAGGTTAGAAAAATAAAAAATAAACATATACTCACCTTCCGCAGGCGCGTTGTAGCTCTGTCGCCTGTGTGGGGTGCAGGTGTCAGCTTCCGGTCCCAGGGTGTGATTACGTCGCAGTCACGTGATGACGTCGCGGTCACATGACCGTGACGTCATGGCAGGTCCTTGTCGCGCAGGACCTGTGATGACGTCGCGGTCACATGACCGTGTTGAGGTCACATGACCGTGACGTCACGGCAGGTCCTTTCCGCGCAGGTGCGCAGGACTTGTGATGACGCATTCCTTTCATTAACTGCTCAAACAGATCGAGTAGTTAGGTCTCGGTAGCATAACTTTTCCTTTTTGGCAGCATTGAGTAAACTGATTGTCAGATGGTTTTTCATCAATGAAATTCAGAGAGTCGCATTTAGAGCAAACTGCATTCATATTCCCACAGTAGTGTTCATGGATTGTACTTTCATTGTCTGTGCAAGTTGTTGAATATTTTCCTGGATGTGCCTTACTTGGTAGAGCATTCGTTTTTTATGAATTTGGCGATCATGTTGTTCCTGTCGTACAACAGTTTGTTGTGGTGTCTCCGGTTGGCGACGGTCTCTGTGAGATTCCGCATCCTGAGCTTGTCTAGCAGCAGTTTGTTGTGGTGTCTCCTGTTGGCGACATTGTCTGTGAGATTCCACATCCTGGGCTTGTCTGGCGGCAGTTTGTTGTGGTGTCTCCTGTTCCCGATGTTGTCTTTTTCTTGCTGCTGCTGCTTTTCTGTCATCCTCATTGGCGTATTTTTATTTACGACCCATTCTAAGATAGAAACACAGGGAGATGCCGCCCATACAGGGAGACGCAGGCACACACCCTACACAATGTCGGCACTTGACAGCAGTGGAGGACAATGATGATTCCAGAATTCGCGGCAGACTGTGCCCGTCGCTGATTGGTCGAGGCCGGCTGGCCTCGACCAATCAGCAAGGCTGGATTTCCGAGACAGACAGACAATTAGACCCTTAGACAGACAACACAATGGCGGCACTTGACAGCAGTGGAGGACAATGCCCATCGCTGATTGGTCGAGGCCGGCTGGCCTCGACCAATCAGAGACTGTGCCCATCGCTGATTGGTCGAGGCCTGGCAGCCTCGACCAATCAGAGACGTGGGATTTCCAGGACAGACAGACAATTAAACCCTTAGACAATTATATATACAGTATATATATACATGTGTCATCTCCTCCTGTATATAGTATATACCTGTGTGTCATCTCCTCCTGTATATAGTATGTACCTGTATGTCATCTCCTCCTGTATATAGTATATATCTGTGTTTCATCTCCTCCTGTATATAGTATATACCTATGTGTCATCTGCTCCTGTATATAGTATATATCTGTGTGTCGTCTCCTCCTGTATATAGTATATAGGTGTGTCATCTCCCCTGTATATAGTATATACCTGTGTGTCATCTCCTCCTGTATATAGTATATACCTGTGTGTCATCTCCTCCTGTATATAGTGTATACCTGTGTGTCATCTCCCCTGTATATAGTATATATGTGTGTGTCATCTCCTCCTGTATAGAGTATATACCTGTATGTCATCTCCTCCTCTATATAATATATACCTGTGTGTCATCTCCCCTGTATATAGTATATATGTGTGTGTCATCTCCCCTGTATAAAGTATATACCTGTGTGTCATCTCTTCCTGTATATAGTATATATCTGTGTGTCATCTCCTCCTGTATTAGACCTCGTTCACACCTTATTTGCTCAGTATTTTTACCTCAGTATTTGTAAGCTAAATTGGCAGCCTGATAAATCCCCAGCCAACAGGAAGCCCTCCCCCTGGCAGTATATATTAGCTCACACATACACATAATAGACAGGTCATGTGACTGACAGCTGCCGTATTTCCTATATGGTACAGTTGTTGCTCTTGTAGTTTGTCTGCTTATTAATCAGATTTCTATTTTTGAAGGATAATACCAGACTTGTGTGTGTTTTAGGGCGAGTTTCATGTGTCAAGTTGTGTGTGTTGAGTTGCGTGTGGCGACAAGCGACTTTTGTGAGATGAGTTTTGTGTGGCGACATGCGTGTAGCAACTTTTTGTGTGTCGAGTTGCATGTGACAGGTTAGTGTAGCAAGTTGTGTGCAGCAAGTTTTGCGCATGCCGAGTTTTGCGCATGGCGAGTTTTATATGTGGTGCGTTTTGAGTATGTGCAAGTTTTGTGTGAGGCAACTTTTGCATGTGTTGCAACTTTTGTGCATGTGGCAATTTTTCCACGTGTGCAAGTTTTGCGTGTGGTGAGTTTTCCATGAGGTGAGTTTTGCACGTGTGGCGAGTTTTGCGTGAGCCTAGTTTTGCTTGTGGTGAGTTTTGCGTGTGGCGAGTTTTGAGCGGCGACTTTTGTGTTTCGACTTTTATGTGGCGAGGTTGGTGTATGTGTGGTGAAATGTGTGCTGAGGGTGATATGTGTTCAAGCACGTGGTAGTGTGTGGCGCATTTTGTGTGTGTGTTCATATCCCCGTGTGTGGTGAGAATCCCATGTCGGGGCCCCACCATAGCAACTGTACGGTATATTCTCTTTGGCGCAATCACTCTCACTCTTTAAGTCCCCCTTGTTCACATCTGGCAGCTGTCAATTTGCCTCCAACACTTTTCCTTTCACTTTTTCCCCATTATGTAGATAGGGGCAAAATTGTTTGGTGAAATGGAACGCGCAGGGTTAAAATTTCGCCTCACAACATAGCCTATGACGCTCTCAGGGTCCAGACGTGTGACTGTGCAAAATTTTGTGGCTGTAGCTGCGACGGAGCAGATGCCAATCCCGGACATACACACATACACACACACACACACACACACACACACATTCAGCTTTATATATTAGATTACATGTAATAGTTGCTGTCTGGGGTGCTGGAGATGGAGAGGTAGGGGGCTTTTGATACTTACCAGCTGGGTCTTTTACGAGTATTAGTGTAACAAGCCCCAGAATAGTAATCATGAGCTGCATCACATTTAAAGGGAATCTGTCACCCCCCTGGGATGTGTATGACCTATTAATATGGGCATACAGGTAATAGAAATGTTACACTAGTCCTACCTGTATGCCTCATATTAGCAGTCTTGTTGATGAGAAATGTTATATTCTTTACTTATGATAATTAATGACTTTTTCCACGCTCGGGGGCACGGAAGAAATCCCTGCCTCGTGATTTCATCGTAATAATATCCCCCTCTCATCAGCATCAGTTACGGCCCTGGAATCCAGCGCCTGTGCCCTGCACTTCCTCAGACATACATACCTCATACTCCCTTCTATGGGCACTGCATTCATGGATCTTCTGCGCAGGCGAGTGACTGTGACCTCCAGCATGTGTGCACATCGGAGGTCACTGGAGCGGAAGTCGCCTGAGCAGAAGATCCCTGAATGCAGTGCCCATAGAAGGGAGGATGACGTATGTATTTCTGAGAGAGTGCAGGGCGCAGATGCAGGATTCCTGGGCCGTAACTGATGCTGATGGGAGGTGGGTAGTATTATAATGAGGAGAGGAGGCAGGGATTTTTTACAGCACCGCACGCCTCGGAGACTGGAAGAAATCATTAACATAAAGAAAGAATATAACATTTCTCCACAACAAGACCATTAATATGAGGCATACAGGTAGGACTAGTGTAACATTTTTATTACCTGTATGTCCATATTAATAAATCATATACGTCACGGAGGGTGACAGATTCCCTTTAAAGCACCACTCCAGCATTTTTTTTATTTCACCGCTGGAGTTGTGCCTTAAAATCTGTTGCTCCTGTGTTTCATGGAGCGGCGCAGAGGTCTCTAATCAATGTAAGTCTATGAGAGACACTTTCTTGCCTCTTTCTGACCTAGTTTTTGCCTTTTTGTCTTTCATAGACTTACATTGAGCGCTTGTGATGTAGCTTCTAACTTTGGGCCAGTCAGAAGCTGCGCTCAAAAGTTTGAGCTCTGGGACTGGAGCTATGTCAAAAAACGGTGAATACATCAGAGGATGAGTATATGCATACCTCACAACTGTCCCGGATCCCGCGGGACTGTCCTGATTTTGACAGTCAGCCCCGGGATCCCGGGCGGGACACTAATGTCCCGCACTACGTGCCTAGGGCGGGGACAATGCAGGGGGCGGCACCTGAGTAGCTTAGGTTTGTGGCTGTTTTTTTTTTCTTATACATGCTGGGTCTCCTCCCGACTGATCCCGCCCCCGCCCCCTGTGTGTGCGGCGCTGCGCTGCCACGCTGAGGCAGAGAGCCAGCAGCGATCAAGATGAGAGGTCAGCGACTCACTTCCTCCTGTGTGTGCACGGAGCTCCGGCTTCTCCTGCTCTTAGCTGCTATCCCGGCAGAGAAGGAGAGACGGGGGAGGTGCCGGGACAGTGCAGAGCTGTGAGCAGCCGGAGAAACTGAAGAGCTGCACATGGACAGATCAGCCGCCCCTGCAACACAGAGGAGATTGTCTGTGTGTGTGTGTGTGTGAGATGTGTGTGTGTGTCTGATGCTGCATGTGTGTGTCATTGTGTGTGTGTGATGCTGCATTTGTGTGTGTGTCATGTGTGTATGAGGTATCTGGTGTGTGTGATGGCTGGGTGTGTGTGTGATGGCTGGGTGTGTGTGTGATGGCTGGGTGTGTGTGTGATGGCTGGGTGTGTGTGTGATGGCTGGGTGTGTGTGTGTGATGGCTGCGTGTGTGTGTGTGATGGCTGCGTGTGTGTGTGTGATGGCTGCATGTGTGTGTGTGATGGCTGCATGTGTGTGTGTGATGGCTGCGTGTGTGTGTGTGAAGGCTGCGTGTGTGTGTGTGATGGCTGCGTGTGTGTGATGACTGCGTGTGTGTGTGATGACTGCGTGTGTGTGTGATGGCTGTGTGTGTGTGTGATGGCTGCGTGTGTGATGCATTTGTGTCAAAGCTGCATGTGTTTGTGAGCTGCGTTTGTGATGCTGCGTGTGTATGTGTGATACTGTGTGTGTGATGCTGCATGTGTGTGAGCTGCGTGCGTGTGTGAGCTGTGTGTGTGCTGCGTGTGTGTGAGCGTGTGTGTTAGCTGCGTGCCTGTATGTCATTATACAGTATGGAGAACTGTGGCCATTATACAGTATGGAGCATCATGTGCGGTCATTATACAGTATGCAGCATCATGTGCAGCCAGCATACAGTATGGAGCATCATGTGCGGTCATTATACAGTATGGAGCATCATGTGCGGTCATTATACAGTATGGAGCATCATGTGCAGTCATTATACAGTATGGAGCATCATGTGCAGTCATTATACAGTATGCAGCATCATGTGCGGTCATTATACAGTATGAAGCATCATGTGCAGCCAGCATACAGTATGGAGCATTATCTGCGGTCATTATACAGTATGGAGCATCATGTGCGGTCATTATACAGTATGGAGCATCATGTGCGGCCATTATACAGTATGGAGCATCATGTGCAGTCATTATACAGTATGGAGCATCATGTGCAGTCATTAAACAGTATGGAGCATCATGTGCGGTCATTATACAGTATGGAGCATCATGTGCGGCCATTATACAGTATGCATGCGGTCATTATACAGTATGGAGCGTCATGTGTGTTCATTATACAGTATGGAGCATCATGTGTGGCCATTATACAGTATGGGGCATCATGTGTGGTCATTATACAGTATGGAGCACTGTGTGGCCATATTTTTTTGTTTATAACTATTGTATATGAAACAGTGTGATCGGCAGTGCTAAATGGGTGTGGTTGGGACGTGGATATGGGTGTGACTAATTATGAATGGGTGTGGTCAGAGGCGTGGCCTAAAATTTGCCACGCGGCGCGCTTCGCGCGCCGCAAACTTTGTCCCTCTTTCCCATCTTCAAAAGTTGGGAGGTATGGTATATGACTGGGGAAAAAGACTTACTCTTACAGCACCACTCCAGCGGTGAAAAAATAAAATCCACCTGGAGTGGTGCATTAATAATTTAATAATAAGCTTATTATTATAAAGTTAATAACGGCTTGAAATAAATGTCTGCAGGTACTTTATGTGACTGCACTGCCAAATCATGACAGGGAGTGCCTGCTGCATGAGCCCCCAATATCACTGGCATTATCAGGTGGTCATGCGACCACATTTGCTATATGCGTCTGTCGACGAGAAAGGTTTGGTTTCTCTCAATACAAGAAGATTGAGAGAAGCCGAAAGAGTTGTCACATGACCGTCTGCTCGAATCTGTGATATTGGGGCCATTGTTACTGTACATGGGGGCTTAGTCGGCTCGGCATTATTAAATGTTAAGTGTGTACTTAAGCATTATTGTTATAGGGGCACTCAGAGTATTGTGACCATCAAAGTTGCATATGGGGTATTATTACTTTTTAGGGACAAAATGTGGAGGGCACTAGCACAGAGTATTAATATTTTTTAGGGGAGAATTTTAATATCTAGAGAGCACAAAGGTGGCATTATTACTATATAAGGGGCACAGTGGTGGCAGTATTTTGTGGGGCGGTAAGAGGAGCACTGTTATTGTACCACACAGCAGGTGCTGTAGGACACATAAGGCAGCAGTGACTCGGTATTGGGGTAATAGCAGAGTGAGTAGTTTGCACAGGTTGGGCATATATATGGACGGTGCAGGAAATGTGAGAAGTCAGATGTGTTCTTGTTGTAATCTCTGCAGACAAGTCCAGGCTGGAGACGTTGTCATGTTGGTCTGGTCGAGATGGAAAATGCTGGAAAAGTAAATGAACAACTCCATTAGAAAGAACGTCATTTGTAAGTCACCATTTATAACTGTACTGTGATCTCTTATATGGTCTGCAGGACTGGTATCTACCACTATATGGTCCCCATATAGTAATATCAGTGTTTTTGTATATAGATTTATTTTCAATCACAGTGCGGTCATGTAGTGATTTTCCCCTATACTCACAACTAGTGTTGAGCGATACCTTCCGATATTTGAAAGTATCGGTATCGGATTGGATCGGCCGATATCCAAAAAATATCGGATATCGCCGATACCGATACCCGATACCAATACAAGTCAATGGGACACAAATATTGGAAGTGATCCTGGATGGTTCCCAGGGTCTGAAGGAGAGGAAAAAATATGGATATACTCACCCTCGGACGAGCCCTGGCTGTCACCGCTGCAAGCGTCTGCCTCCGTTCCTAAGAATGCAGAGTGAAGGACCTTCGATGACGTCGCGGTCACGTGAGCGGTCACATGAGCGGTCATGCGACCAATCACAAGCCGCGACGTCATCGCAGGTCCTACACTCACTGCATTCTTAGGAACGGAGGCTGCTGGTTGCACCGCTGAGGTCCAGGGTCCGTCGGAGGGGTGAGTATATCCATATTTTTTGTTTTTATTCTTTATTTTTTACATGAATATGGATCCCAGGGCCTGAAGGAGAGTCTCCTCTCCTCCAGTCCCTTGGAACCATATGCACCGCACACGCCTGGGAACTTATAGGAACTTCCGATTCCGATTTCCGATATCACAAAAATATCGGAACTCGGTATCAGAATTCCGATACAGCGAATATCGGCCTATACCCGATATTTGCAGTATCGGAATGCTCAACACTACTCACAACTCATCCATCATGTGCTCACTGTCTCCCTGTGAACTCCTTTTACCTGTCTAACATATCTCCCGATAATCAGCTGTTCGACGCCGCAGCTGCATTTGTCGCGGATGTGTGACAGTCACAATACACAGTCTCTCCATTCGTGTGTTGTGACTGTCACATAGCCGTGACACATGCAGCTGCAGCTACAGGTATCCAGGTTTCCGATGCAGCTTCTTTGGTAAGTACTACAGTGTGCCAAAAAAGGAAGTAGCCGATGATGTTCGCTCATCTCTAGTTATGAGGGTTAAAAGTCAACGGGCATTTTCTCATTTTTCCAACAAAATTTACAAAACAATTTTTTTAAGGACCACATCACATTTGAATTAAGTTTAAAGGGCCTATATAACAGAAAATACCCCAAAGTGATGCCATTCTAAAAACTACACCCTTCAAAGTACTCAAAACAACATTCAAGAAGTTTATTAACCCTTCAGGTGCTTCACAAGAATTGGAAGGAATGTGGAATGTGGAATGAAAAAAATGAACATTTAACTTTTTTTCACAAAAATTTTAGTTTATATCCAATTTTTAATATTTTCATGAATGTAACAGAAGAAATTGTGTTGTGAAATTTCTCCTGAGTAGGGATGAGCGAAACGGATCGGTCATTTTCAAAAGTCGCCGACTTTTGGCAAAGTCGGGTTTCATGAAACCCGACCCGACCCTGCTGTGACGCCCGGGAGACCGAGGTACCCAGCACCAGATCAATGAGGTCTGTCTCTTGAGGGGGATGTCACTAGTGGCTTGACCCGGTGCTGTGGCCTCAGACGATGCACAATGTAAGGGATATCATGAAGGAACAGACACTTACTTGATCAGCAGCAGGTCCTCTCAGCTGTGATGATGACCCCGATCCTGGATCGATGGCTATTGTCCAAATGAAAGACTGAGGCGCTGAAACGTTTAACCAGTTTACTTCAACAAAAAGGGATTTGCAACCAATACTGTCACCGGAGTCTGTTTAAGAACTCTGAATTACTTTGACCCTGTCAGGATTTCCACCTCTTATTATGCGCAGTTTCTGTATGGCCCTGCTGCTGTTTGTGAACTGGCAGCCGACCCAATCGGTCTCTTCTGTGCTCTGGTTCGACGGACAACCCGAGTCCTTTTTTTGTCGGCTTACCCCCTCTGGGAGTACCGCTGAACTCTGTGTCTGTTGCTGCGTCTTACCCTGGTGAAGCTGATATCACCTCACTTCTTTCCGGTTGCTGTATTATATATAATGAATATAGCCACGGATCCGGTATCCGTCTCTGCGCCTATTCTGGGTAGAGGTTATTGCTACCCGGTTCTCACAATGTCCTTTTTCTCTATTCCTCTTTTCCTACTATGGGTATCACGGGCCTATAATCCGTCATAGGGCTGTTAGGAGTTCAGTTATACGACCTCTCACTTTTAACTCCTCAACCCAACTGCCAGTCCTTTTCTCAGACCAGAATAGATCAAGGGGAGTCTCTGGAGCTCCCCCTTCTGGCCGGAGATGGTAATGCAGTCTTGCTATTTTAATATTTGTATTTGGTGTCAATAACTATTTTTGTGGCAAATACCCCTAGGGGCGCCACATTCCCCCTTAGTTAAGAACAGTACTCCGGGACTGTGGGATGATAACATTTTGAAATAACAATTGATATGTACAGAGTCTTAAAAATGAAAAGTTACAAAAACCACTGAAAGAAACAAAAAAAAAATGGAATTCTGTAAAAAGTCACTTCAAATAGCGTCCATTAATACAGTTCTATCCTTGAAGGTACTAGGAAGCAAAGTTCACAAAGCAGTCTTTCCGGAGCTTTGATTTAGTGTTTCTGGGCTGATAAAAAGTTCAAGAATATGCAAAAAGTTCATACAGGTAAGTCTCTGTAGGTACTGGGCTTAAACGTTACAGAACGATAACAATGACTATAGTCTTATAGTTGGTAATCCGCATACCTGGCCGGTAATTGACCCTGGGTACTACGCTGGGATCTACGTAATAGCGGTGTCTCTTTATGTGGTGTACTTCTGTCTACTGCGGATATAGCATCTGCCCTCTCTGCTAAAGATAATTCCACCACTAAGGGGTTGGCAAGTCCACCGTGAATGGGATCACTCTGATCAGGAATCTGTTCTTCCTGACCTGGAACCTCTTGTAGTACGGGGTCAACCTCTTCCTGTCTTGGGACTTCTAATATTGGATTCGGTGTTGGATAAAAGGCCACCATGGGAACCACTACTGCACCATGGTATGTTAGTAGGGTTTTGGGAAAGTCTCCTATACAGGTGTGATACATTTCCTCCTCTTTTTCCTTTACTGGTTGAACCTGTATAGGTTGAATAACTTCTGATTCTGGCTGGACAACTTCTGGCTCTTTCAACGTTTCCGGACATAATTTAAGATTGTCTCTTGACACTAGTACAGATGTTAGACCTCCGTTTTTGCTAATGAGACACATTTTAGGATTATCCATTCTTGTTGGTAAAACTGTGTAGGGTACGGCTTCCCATTGATTATCCAGTTTATTGGTTCGACGATTCCTCTTGAGTACTTGGTCACCCGGTCTTAATGGAGTTGCTAGAGCATTCTGGTTGAAAGTTCGCTCTTGTCTTTCTCTGGTTTGCTGGAGGCTTCTTTCCACACTCTCTTGCACTTGGCGATACTGCTTTTGCCGTACGACATCCCAATTGGAGTCTTGAACTTCTGCGTCTGGTTTCAGAATTCCCATTTCTAGATCGATTGGCAATTGGCCGGGTCTTGCACGCATAAGATAAGCTGGGGTGCAGTTGGTAGAGCTCCCCGGGACATGATTATACAGATCCACCAAGTCAGGCAATTTCTCTAGCCATTGATTCCTTTCCGTTTCAGGTAAAGTATTTAGTAGGTCTATCACAATATGGTTCATCTTCTCACATAAGCCGTTTGTTTGCGGATGATAGGCTGTCGTCCAGATCTTTTTGCAACCATACATATTACAGAATTCTCTGAAGATCTCTGATTCAAAGGCTGTACCCTGGTCAGTGAGAACCTGTTCCGGATATCCATGGGGTCTACAAAAGTACGTTTGGAACGCTTTGGCTGCTGTTTTTGCAGTCAGATCTTTTACAGGTACTACTACCAAGAAGCGCGAATAATGATCCACGATGGTCAAGGCATAGATGTAACCGGACCGGCTCGGTGTCAACTTCACGTGGTCCATGGCTACCAGTTCAAGTGGTTGTTTGGTGATTATGGGCTGCAGTGGTGCTCTTTGGCTCTTTTGATCGTTCCTTCTGAGGTTGCACGGGCCACAGTTTCTACACCACTGTTCGATTGATTTTCTCATCCCGACCCAATAAAATCTTTCTCTCAGAAGTACTTCTAGCTTTTTCCAACCAAAGTAACCAGCACCATTGTGGTAAGCCTCGAGGACCATCCTCACATCTTGTTTAGGCACGATAATCTGCCAAACCAATTCATGTGTTTTCGGATTGGTGTATCTTCGACAGAGTTTCCCTTGATACAGGAACATTTTGCCTCTCTCTTTCCAGAGTTGATGCGTCCCTTCTGGGGCATCCTCATCGGGATATGCACTTTGCTCAGTCAATAGTTTCTTCACAACTTGACAGCCGGATTGCTATCTTGGGTGTCAGCCCATCTATGGTGTGCTAACGGATTAACATTCACTTCTTGTTGTTTCTGATAGGTATTTGACTGACGATGTTTTACCTTGGGCTGATGAAAGGCTGGTAGTTCAATTTCTTCAAGCTCCCCCGTTTCTTCTTCTACATCTCTCAAGTGCGACCTGCTCGATACTTGATCACGAAGTTGTAATTAGATAACCGGGCTATCCATCGCTGTTCTAACGCACCTAATTTAGCCGTGTCTAGGTGGGTCAATGGATTGTTGTCAGTATAGACAATAAATTCTGCACCGGTCAAATAGTGTTTGAAACGTTCAGTCACAGCCCAAACTACTGCCAGTAGCTCCAATTTGAAGGAGCTATAATTTTCAGAATTTCTTTCAGTAGGCCGGAGTTTTCTACTTGCAAAGGCGATGACTTTCTCCCGACCTTCTTGCTTTTGTGACAGCACCGCTCCCAATCCCACATTACTGGCATCGGTGTAGAGGATGAAAGGTTGATGGTAATCCGGGTACGCCAGAACTTCTTCTCCGGTTAGTGCCTTCTTTAGTTGTTCAAAGGAGTCTTCTCTTTCGTCGTTCCACTGAAAAGGCGGGTTTCGGTTTGAAGGTTTCTTCGTCTGCCCTATCAAAGCATCTTGCAAGGGCGCTGCCAATTTGGTAAATCCTTTTATAAATCTACAATAGTAACCCACGAATCCCAAGAATTGCCTCACTTCTTTTGCGTTGGTAGGTCTTGGCCAATCCCTTATGGCAGTTATTTTCTCGGGATCCGGTGCTACTCCCTCTGAACTCACGATGTGCCCTAAGTATTGTACCTTTGGCTTGAGAAGGTGACATTTGGATGGTTTGATTTTCATACCATACTTGGATAAGGCTTCGAACACCTCTGCCAGGTCTGTTAAGTGCTGTTCGTAAGTCTTTGAGTAGACGATCACATCATCTAGGTACAGGAGGACGATCTCAAAGTTCTTGTGTCCGAGGCAACATTCCATCAGTCGCTGGAAAGTACCGGATGCATTGCATCGCGTCCGAACAGCATGCGATTAAATTCGCTTAGACCCATTGGTGTGGTGAATGCCGTTTTTTCTTTATCTCTCTCAGCCACAGGGACTTGCCAATACCCGCTTGTTAAGTCTAAGGTGGAAAAATAATTAGCAGATTTCAAAGCAGTCAAGGACTCTTCTATCCTAGGCAAGGGATAGGCGTCTTTATGGGTGATGTTATTAATCCGCCGGTAGTCTACGCACATTCTCATGGTTCCGTCCTTTTTTTTGACAATCACCAGAGGGGCCACCCAAGGGCTACAACTATCTCTTATTACCCCAGCCTGTTTCATCTCTCTCAGCATGTCCTTCGCGCATTGATAGTGAGCGGGCGGTATGGGTCTATATCTTTCTTTTATCGGGGGATGGTCACCGGTGGGGATTGTATGTTCCACCCCTTCTATCCGTCCGAAGTCCAATGGGTGTTTACTGAAGACCTGTTCATATTCCGTCACTAATCTATACACCCCTTGTCTTTGATGGGTAGGTGTTGAATCTACACCTACGTCTAGCTGTTGGCACCAATCCTCCAATTTTCCATCCGAGCCGTTATTTTCCACCTGACAGGTCGATTCTAAGGGCTCAACGGTTGTGATGGCATTGTTGTCAACAGTATATAACTTTGCCACTGTAGCGTACCTTGGCAAAGTGACCTCTTCCTCTCCACAGTTCAAAAGTCGTACCGGCACCCGTCCCCGGTGTACCTCGACCACCCCTCATGCCGTGAGTATAGTGGGCCTGCTGTCGGTGTTCGCTGGTTCTATTAAGGCTTGATAGTCTCGTCCTTTAGTACCAATGGCCGCTCTACACCATACCAGCATTTCTGTTTTTGGTGGAATTACAATAGACGTTGGATCACTCACCCTCACACTGCCGATTTCTCCACCTGCAACTTCTATCTGTTGCCTTAACATTAATACTTTTATTTCCCTCCGGAGAACTCTCTGCTGGCAGGATCGGGCAGTTTTAGCAATTTGTTGTAAGATAAGGTAAAATAACTTCGGAAAAGCAGTTCTCTAACACATTCATTCCTATCAATACAGTTGGTTCACAGTTCTGTCAGTCAACATCAACGACAATTATACCCTGTTTCTTCAATTCTGCTTTACCAATCTTTATGGTCATCTCCCTGAATCCTAGTTTTGGTACCAACTTACCATTACTGGCCCATATATCTAGTTCAACATCAGAGGGTCCTTTATCAATATCTACCTCAGCCCAGTACCTCTTATAAAGGATATATGGTATATATGAAATCTGGGAACCTGTATCCAGCAAAGCGTTGAGGGGAATTCCGTCCAGCACGATAGGGATGATGGGTCGTCCTCCGATGTACCTGTTGTGCCAGGGTGTTGGGCCTTGAAAATTCATTCCTGCGAAGCGGCCCGCATTCCCAGGGGATTCCCATTTAAATCACAATTTCGTGCAAAGTGGCCTGGCTGCTGGCAACGGCGGCAAATGGGCTGTCCATCCGGTTGGTAGCGGTCACGGGGTCGTCCTCTCCATGTCGGGTATCTCCGGGACCTCATCCATGGAACATCCTCTCTATGGTTTACCAACTCCATCTTGGGTTCTCTCATCTCCTGCATGGTTTTAGCCATTGAAGCAACAACATCAGTTAAAGAGTCAAGCTTTTGCTGAAGAGCCTCATTAGTAATGGGCCCCAGGGACTTAGCACTGGCACCGGACGTAGCTGATGTCACTGGCATTCCCCGTTGCTGAAGTGCATCTGCCATGGGTTGTGTGAGATCCTGATCCTGAGGTGCCTCTGCCAGCTGGAGACGTATAGCGCTCTCCTTTAATTGGGCAAATGTCAATTCAGGGTTCTTAAAAACAAGCATGCTCACATGCCCCCGGTGAGAAGGGGTGTAGAGTCCCTCAATAAATTGATCTTTTAGCAGTTTATCGGCTCCTGTGTTAAAAATGGGTTCAGCCAGTATAAGTGATTTAAGGGCTTCCTGCAGGTTTAAGGCAAAATCTCTCATGCCCTCATTAGCCTTTTGTTTGCAATAAAAGAATCGTACTTTAGCTTTGCTGCTGGCAGTGGTTTCAAATGTAGCTTTTAATCCAGCAAATATGCGTTCAACAGTACCTTTTAGATCAGTTGCCCATGCTGTGACTTCTCGCTTAGCATGGCCACTTAACTGCATCATCAGGAGACTAACACGCTGAGCTTCACCCACGGGGAACATATCAAAATGAGCCAGCATCTTTTCCCTGAAACCGTCAAGGGTATTAGGTTCACCTTCATACATTGGAAGCCACGGGCCACTCGGGGTATATGGCATCAACACCGGCATGATGGGCACCACTCCTTGCACTGCTGCGCTGCCAGGCTCTCTATCGACACTCTGTCTTTCAGCTGCATTAGCGTCGCCGGGTGCTGCGGCGTCTCCGTGCTGCGACATACTGTACCCCCTTAGTTAATCCAGACCCCTCCGGTCCCAGCTTCCATCTAGATAATGTAGATTCGTTCCTCTGTGCAGCAGGATGACAATGACACGCCCCCTGCTGCCTCTAACTGCCGCACGCTCTGTGATGGTGGATTTTGAAGTTTTTCAGTTAGACTGGGGCTTGGGTAATGACGTAGCTCGATTAACAGTTTTGTGCCTAACGGGTATGAGATGATCACATCAGGGGATGACGGCCATTTTTACCCCATTATAACCAATGGAGAAAAGTCACTTTCAATAGTTTTCAATGGGGAACGGGATTTTCTTTAACAAAGTCAATCTCCAAGATTTTTCATCCAAATTTTCACAGTTTCAGACTCCAATTACGGCACACAATACCCGGTGTATGGGCTGGCCCAATCCTGTTCGTGACGCCAGTTGTGACGCCCGGGAGACCGAGGTACCCAGCACCAGATCAATGAGGTCCGTCTCTTGAGGGGGATGTCACTAGTGGCTTGACCCGGTGCTGTGGCCTCAGGCGATGCACAATGTAAGGGATATCATGAAGGAACAGACACTTACTTGATCAGCAGCAGGTCCTCTCAGCTGTGATGATGACCCGATCCTGGATCGATGGCTATTGTCCAAATGAAAGACTGAGGCGCTGAAACGTTTAACCAGTTTACTTCAACAAAAAGGGATTTGCAACCAATACTGTCACCGGAGTCTGTTTAAGAACTCTGAATTACTTTGACCCTGTCAGGATTTCCACCTCTTATTATGCGCAGTTTCTGTATGGCCCTGCTGCTGTTTGTGAACTGGCTGCCGACCCAATCGGTCTCTTCTGTGCTCTGGTTCGACGGACAACCCGAGTCCTTTTTTTGTCGGCTTACCCCCTCTGGGAGTACCGCTGAACTCTGTGTCTGTTGCTGCGTCTTACCCTGGTGAAGCTGATATCACCTCACTTCTTTCCGGTTGCTGTATTTTATATAATGAATATAGCCACGGATCCGGTATCCGTCTCTGCGCCTATTCTGGGTAGAGGTTATTGCTACCCGGTTCTCACAATGTCCTTTTTCTACTATGGGTATCACGGGCCTATAATCCGTCATAGGGCTGTTAGGAGTTCAGTTATACGACCTCTCACTTTCAACTCCTCAACCCAACTGCCAGTCCTTTTCTCAGACCAGAATAGATCAAGGGGAGTCTCTGGAGCTCCCCCTTCTGGCCGGAGATGCTAATGCAGTCTTGCTATTTTAATATTTGTATTTGGTGTCAATAACTATTTTTGTGGCAAATACCCCTAGGGGCGCCACATTAGCGTGGGATCGGCCACACGGTCGGCGATTTTCACGCCAAAGTCATGTTTCGTATGACGCTTTCCCCGCCATTTTTTCAGCCAATGAAGGAGTGTGTGCAGCGTGATGACATGGGTTCCGGCTTGCTTTGTGCGGCGTCACAAGGGGTAAAACCGCCATCTTAACGTTTGGGATATAGCGATTCCCACAGTGAAACACAAATTTTGCAGGGACAGAGAGAGAGAGAGAGAGAGAGAGAGAGAAAAAAATCAATCCCCATTGACTTGCATTGGGTTTCGTGTTTCGGTCGGCCCCCCGACTTTTCACAATAATCGGCCGATTTCACACGATCCGACTTTCGAGACAGTCGGGTTTCACGAAACCCGACTCAATCCTAAAAAAGCAAAAGTTGCTCAACCCTACTCCTGAGCATGCCAATACCCTATATGTGGGGAAAAACTACTGTTTGGGCTCACAGCAGGCCATGGAAGGGAAGGAGCACCGCTTGACTTTTTGAATGCACAGTTAGCTGGAATCATTAGCGAATGCTATGTCACGTTTGAAGAGCCCTTCATGTGCTTAAACATTGTAAACCATCCACAAGTGACCCCATATTGGAGACTAGAAACCTCAATGAACCTATCTAGATGTTTGATGACTGCCTTAAGCCAAAAGGTGTTCTAAGAAATTAACAATGAGCTATAAAAATGCATAAATCAATTTTTTTCCACAAAATTCTTCTTGTAGCCCTATTTTTTTTATTTTCACAATGGTAACAGGATAAAATGAATCACAAAAAATGTTGTGCAATTTCTCCTTAGTATGTAGTATGTTGATATCCCACATGTGGAGGAAAACTACTGTATCGACGCACAGCATGGCTCGGAAGGGAAGGAGCACCATTTGACTTTTTGAATGCAAAATTGGCTTAAATAATTAGGGGATGCCATGTCACATTTGGAGAGTCATTGATGTGCCTAAACAGTGAAAGCCCCCCACTTCTGATTTCATTTTGGAAACTAGACTCCTCAAGGAATGTATCTAGATGTATGGTGAGCACCTTGAACCCCCGAGTGCTTCACAGAAGTTTATATAGCCCCAAATGTTGCATTTTCAGAAGAGTAACAAGAGAAAACGCACCATAAAACATTGCATAGCACTCAGCCCAGTGTTAACCCCTTAATCCCATTGGACATACTACTCGTCGAGGTGACCTGGGACTTAATTCGCAGGGACGGGATAGTACGTCAAAGGCAATCGGCCGTTCTCACGGGAGGAGCACGGCCGATTGCCGCCGGGTGTCAGCTGATTATTACAGCTGACATCTGGCACTATGTGCCAGGAGCGGTCACGGACCGCTCCCAGCACATTAACCCCTGAAACACTTCGATCAAACATGAAAGCAGCATTCCGGTGGCATAGGGAAGCATCGCACAGGGAGGTGGCTCCCTGCGTGCTTCCCTGAGACCCTTGGTACAACTCGATGTGATCGCGTTGTACCGAGCATCTTCTCTCGGCAGGCCCCGGATCCAAAATGACTGCGGGTCTCCTTCCGGGTCCTGCAGGGAGGTGGCTTGCAAGCGCCTGCTCAGAGCAGGAACCGGCAAGCCTCCCTGCAGTGCCTGTCAGATCGCTGATCTGACACAGTGTATTGCAAAGTGTCAGATCAGCGATCTGATGCTATACTGTGATGTCCTTCCTGGGGCAATGTTATAAAATAGAAAAAAATATTTACATGTGTAAAAAAAAAAAAATCCTAAATAAAGAAAAAAAAATTATTGTTCCAATAAATACCGTATATACTTGAGTATAAGCCAAGAATGTCAGCCCATTTTTTTAGGCTGAATTTGCCCCTTGGCTTATACTCGAGTCATTCCCAGGGGTCGGCAGGGGAAGCGGCAGCTGTCCAATAATACTCACCTGCTCCTGGCGCGGTCCCTGGATGTCTCTGGTTCTCTGGGCGCTGACAGCTTCTTCCTGTATTAAGCTGTCACATGGTACTGCTCTTTACAGTAATGAATATGGCCTCCACTCCACTGCCATAGGGGTGGAGCCGCATATTGATTACTGTAATGAGCGGTACCATGTGACCACTCAATACTGGAAGAAGCTGCCGGTGCCCGGAGAACCTGGGATGTCCAGGGACAGCTCCAGGAGCAGGTGAGTATGGCGGGTGCAGTGACCTATATTCACCTGTCCTCCGTTCCATTGCTGAGCGCCGCTCCGTCTTCTGCGTCCTCTGCAGTGACGCTCAGGTCAGAGGGCGCGATGACGCGATTAGTGTGCGCGCCACCCTCTGCCTGAACAGTCAGTGCAGAGGACACAGAAGAGACAGCGGCGCACAGCGGTGGAACGGGAAAGGTGAGTATAGCAAGTGCCGGGGGCCTGAGCGACGAGAGGTGAGTATGTGATTTTTTTTTTTAAATTGCAGCAACAGCATATGGTGCAAATATCTCTATGGAGCATCTTATGGGGCCATATGCAGCATTATACAGGGCAAATATCTCTATGGAGCATCTTATGGGGCCATGTGCAGCATTATATGGGGCAAATATCTCTATAGAGCATCTTATGGGGCCATGTGCAGCATTATACGGGGCAAATATCTCTATGGATCATCTTATGGGGCCATGTACAGCGTTATATGGGGCAAATATCTCTATGAATCATCTTATGGGGTCATGTGTAGTGTTATATGGGGGAAATATTTCTATGGAGCATCTTATGGGGTCATAATCAGCATTTGTGCAGCATTGTATGGGGAAAATGTCTTTATGGAGCATCTTATGGGGCCATCATTAACCTTTGTGCAGCATTATATGGGGCGTATTTTAATATGGAACATTTTATGGTGCCCATCATGAACTTTATGGAGTATTATATGGGGCGTCTTTTGTATGGAGCATCTTATGGGGGCCATCTTTAACTGTATGGAGCATTATATGGGGCTCCTGACTCAATATGGATATTCAAAAACACTTATCCAACTGATGTCTCAATTAATTTTACTTTTATTGGTATCTATTTTTAGTTTTGACATCTACCGGTAGCTGCTGCATTTTCCACCCTAGGCTTATACTCGAGTCAATAAGTTTTCCCAGTTTTTTGTGGCAAAATTAGGGGTCTCGGCTTATACTCGGGTCGGCTTATACTCGGTTACATATGGTACATTTCTTTATCTAAATAAAAAAAAAACAATAAAAGTACACATATTCAGTATCGCTGTGTCCGTAACGATCTGACCTAAATATCTGTCCCACTAGTTAACCCCTTTAGTGAACATGGTAAAAAAAAGAGGCAAAAAACAACGCTTTATAATCATAACGTCAAACAAAAAGTGGAATAACACGCGATCAAAAAGACAGATATAAATAACCATGGTACCGCTGAAAACATCATCTTGTTCCACAAAACATGAGCTGCCATACAGCATCATCAGCAAAAAAGTATAAAAGTTATAGTCCTCAGAATAAAGCGATGCAAAAATAATTATTTTTTATATAAAATAGTTTTTATCGTATAAAAGCGCCAAAACATAGAAAAATAATATAAATGAGGTATTGCTGCAATCGTACTGACCTGAAAAATAAAACTGCTTTATCAATTTTACCAAATGTGGAATGATATAAACGCCCCTTCCCCCCCAAAAAAAATTCATGAATAGCTGTTTTTTGGTCATTCTGCCTCACAAAAATTGGAATGAAAAGCGATCAAAAAATGTCACGTGCCCGAAAATGGTGGCAATAAAAACGTCAACTCATCCCTCAAAAAACAAGACCTCACATGACTTTGTGGACCAAAATAAGAAAAAATTATAGCTTTCAAAATGTGGAGATGCAAAAACTGTTTTTTGCAATAAAAAGCGTCTTTTAGTGTGTGACAGCTGACAATCATAAAAATCCGCTAAAAAAACCCTATAAAAGTAAATCAAACCCCCCTTCATCACCCCCTTAGTTAGGGAAAAATAATAAAATAAAAAAATGTATTTATTTCCATTTTCCCATTAGGGTTAGGGTTATGGTTGGGGCTAAAGTTAGGGTTAGTGCTACAGTTAGGGTTGGGGCTAAAGTTACGGTTAGGGTTGGGGCTAAAGTTAGGGTTAGGGCTACAGTTAGGGTTGGGGCTACAGCTAGGGTTGCGGCTACAGTTAGGGTTAGGGTTGGGGCTAAAGTTAGGCTTAAGGTTGGGGCTAAAGTTAGGGTTGGGGCTACAGTTAGGGTTAGGGTTGGGGCTAAAGTTAGGGTTAGTGTTGGGCTAAAGTTAGGGTTAGGGCTACAGATAGGGTTGAGGCTACAGTTAGGGTTGGGGCTACAGTTAGGGTTAGGGTTGGGGCTAAAGTTAGGGTTAAAGTAGGGGCTAAAGTTAGGGTTAGGGTTGGGGCTAAAGTTAGGGTTGGGGCTAAATTTAGGGTTGGGGCTAAAGTTAGGGTTAGGTTTGGGGCTAAAGTTAGGCTTGGGGCTAAAGTTATGGTTAGGGTTGGGGCTAAAGTTAGGGTTAGGGTTGGGGCTAAAGTTATGGTTAGGTTTGGGGCTAAAGTAAGGGTTGGGGCTACAGTTAGGATTAGGGTTGGGGCTAAAATAAGGGTTAGGTTAGGGGCTAAAGTTAGGGTTAGAGTTGGGGCTAAAGTTAGGGTTAGGGTTGGGACTAAATTTAGGGTTACGGCTAAAGTTAGAGTTAGAGTTGGGGCTAAAGTTAGAGTTAGGGTTGTGGCTAAGGTTAGGGTTAGGGCTAAAGTTAGGGTTTTGGTTGGGGCTAAAGTTAGGGTTAGGGTTAGGGTTGGGGCTAAAGTTAGGATTAAAGTAGAGGCTAAAGTTAGGGTTAGGGTTGGGGATAAAGTTATGGTTAGGTTTAGGGCTAAAGTTAGGGTTTGGATTACATTTACGGTTGAGATTAGGGTTGGGATTAGGGTTAGGGGTGTGGTTAGGGTTATGATTGGGATTAGGATTAGGGGTGTGTTGGGGTTAGGGGTGTGTTGGGGTTAGGGGTGTGTTGGGATTAGGGTTAGGGACATGTCCAGGTTAGGGGTGTGGTTAGGGTTGGGATTAAGGTTAGGGGTGTGTTTGGGTTAGGGTTTCAGTTAGAATTGGGGGTTTTCCACTGTTTGGGCACATCAGGGGCTCTCCGAGCGCGACATGTCGTCTGATCTCAATTCCAGCCAATTCTGCTTTGAAAAAGTAAAACAGTGCTCCTTCCCTTCCGAGCTCTCCTGTGCACCCAAACAGGGGTTTACCCCAACATGTGAGGTATCAGCGTACTCAGGACAAATTGGATAACAACTTTTGGGGTCCAATTTCTCCTGTTACTTTTGGAAAAATACAAAACTGGGGGCTAAAAAATAATTTTTGTGAAAAAAAAGGATTTTTTATTTTTACGGCTCTGAGTTATAAAACGTAGTGAAACACTTGGGGGCTAAAAATTCTCATAACACATCTAGATAATTTCCTTGGTGGGTCTAATTTCCAATATGGGGTCACTTGTGGGGGGTTTCTACTGTTTAGGTACATCAGGGGCTCTGCAATTGCAATGTGATGCCTTCAGACCATTCCATCTAAGTCTGCATTCCAAATGGCGCTCCTTCCCTTCCAAGCTCTGCCATGCGCTCAAACTTTGGTTCCCCCCACATATGGGGTATCGGCGTACTCAGGACAAATTGGACAACAACTTTTGTGGTCCAATTTCTCCTGTTAACCCTTGGGAAAATACAAAACCAGGGGCTAAAAAATAATTTTTGTGGAAAAAAAAGGATTTTTTATTTTTACGGCTCTGCATTATAAATTGTAGTGAAACACTTGGGAATTCAAAGTTCTCACAACACATCTAGATAAGCTCATTGGGGGTCTAGTTTCCAGTATGGTGTCACTTGTGGGGGTTTCTACTGTTTAGGTACATCAAGGGCTCTGCAAATGCAACATGACGCCTGCAAACCAATCCATCTGTCTGCATTCCAAAAAGCGCTCCTTCCCTTCTGAGCTCTGCCATGCATCCAAACAGTGGTTACCCACACATATTGGGTATCAGCATACTCAGGACAAATTGAACAACAATTTTTGGGGTCCAATTTCTTCTGTTTCCTTTGGGAAAATAAAAAAAATTGGGGTCGAAAAGATCATTTTTCTGAAAAAATATGATTTTTTATTTTTATGACTTTACATTATAAACTTCTGTGAAGCACTTGATAGTTCAAAGTGCTCACCACACATCTAGATAAGTTCCTTAAGGGGTCTACTTTTCAAAATGGTGTCACTTGTGGGGGTTTCAATGTTTAGGCACATCAAGGGTTCTCCAAACGCCACATGGCGTTCCACCTCAATTCCAGTCAATTTTGCATTGAAAAGTCAAATGGCGCTCCTTCCCTTCCGAGCTCTGCCATGCGCCCAAACAGTGGTTTACTCCCACATATGGGGTATCAGCGTACTCAGGACAAATTGCACCTCAACTTTTGGGGTCCAATTTCTTCTGTTACCCTTGGGAAAATAAAAAATTGAGGGCGAAATATCATTTTTGTGAAAAAAGTTAAATGTTCATTTTTTTTAAACATTCCAAAAGTTCCTGTGAAACACCTGAAGGGTTAATATAAACTTCTTGAATGTGGTTTTGAGCACCTTGAGGGGTGCAGTATTTAGAATGGTGTCACACTTGGGTATTTTCTATCATATAGACCTCTCAAAGTGACTTCAAATGTGATGTGGTCCCTAAAAAAATGGTGTTATAAAAATGAGAAATTGCTGGTCAACTTTTAACCCTTATAACTCCCTAACAAAAAAAAAAAATTGGTTCCACAATTGTGCTGATGTAAAGTAGACATGTGGGAAATGTTACTTATTAAGTATTTTGTGTGACATATCTCTGTGATTTAAGGGCATAAAAACTCAAATTTGGAAAATTGCAACATTTTCTAAATTTTTGTCAAATTTATGTTTTTTTTCACAAATAAATGCAGGTAATATCAAAGAAATGTTACCACTATCATGAAGTACAATTTGTCTTGAGAAAACAATGTCAGAATTATCAGGATCTGATAAGCATTCCAGAGTTATAACCTCATAAATGGACAGTGGTCAGAATTGTAAAAATTGTCCTGGTCATTAACGTGCAAACCACCCTTGGGGGTTAAGGGGTTAATCTATGGGGCAGATCACATCTGCATTTATTTTCTCATGCCGAATTGGAATGTCTGTCGAGTCTCGGCTCATTCATACCCATATAAGCTTATGGGTGCGAGTGACAATGCACAGCACTCAGAGATTACCCGAGTGCGGTGCGATATACGCTGACGCCGGCAGCAGTGGAGATGGAGAAATTACTTTATCCCCCTCCTCCACAGCTGTGCTCTGATCCTTTCTGTGCGAGGGGCTTGGAGCACTGTAGCATGAAACTTGGCTCCTGCTCACACCAGAGCAGTAGCTGAGGGTCAATAGCATATTGCATCCGATGCTCTCGCATCGGATGCCATACGCTAGTGTGACTCCGGCCTTACAGACCTCTTTTTGTTTTCAAAAATTAGTTTTTTGCATCCCCATATTTTGAGAGCTATAATTTGTCCTTATTTCGGCAGACAGAGTCATGTAATGGATTGTTTTTTTGCGGGACAAATTGATGTTTTTATTGGTACCATTTTCGGACTCATGACACCTCTTGATCACTTTCTATTCTGATTTTTGGGAGGCAGAATAAACAAAAACCTCATCTAGGGCCTCCACCTGCATCCTCAACCTCTGCCTTAATGAGACACGTGTTCCAACAGTGCAGAGCTAATCCCCACCACCTCCATACTGCGCAGCCAGGGCTTTCCGCAATCAGGCAGTGTTAAAATTGATATGCCTTGGAGATCGCTGTCATACAGCTGAAAAGTTGTGGACAGTTCTCCAGGCTGAGTTTGAGCAATGACTGTCTCCACTGAACCTGCATCCAGGGAAGGTCACGTATGATAATGGTGCCAACCTGGTGGTGGCCCCACGCCAATGTATGCACACACATGCATTGCATGGCTCACATTCTCAACCTGGTGGTACAGTGTTTTCTCCACCACTATATTGGCTTGGGTGAGCTGCTGCAGAAAGCACGGAAGCTGTGTTCTCACTTCTGCCGTTCACACTGCTCAGATCATTGACTTGAATCGATACAGAGGTCTTTGTCCATGCCAGATAACAGGTTGATATGCAATGTGCCTATACGGTGGAATTAGACTCTACACATGTTGCAGTGACTTTGGCAGCAGCAATGATCCCAGATGCAGTATGTCATGCTTTATAGCCTAGACCAACACAGTATGGACATGGCGCATATTACTGAGTGAACACCATTAAATGACCTCTGCAGCCTTCTGCAGAGTTTCGAAATGGCTACTAAGATGGTTATCGCTGATGCTGCCATCATCAACATCACTATTCCAGTCATCTATAATCTGAAGCAGACTTTGAATAGCCTGTGGGAGGAGGTGGTGGTCCCAGAGTAAGAGGAGGAAGCAGAGGAGGATAAGGAAAGGATAACATTGTCTCACAGTTCCAGACTGTTGTCACACAAGCGAGTGCCAAGGAAGGGTTTATTACTGCAGTTGAGGGGAGCTGGTGATAATGGACAAACTGTTAGTGAAGGTGCAAGATCCGAAGAACAAATGGAGGAGGAAGAGGTTATGGGCAAGCAACTGTCAGGAGATGAAGAGGATAATCATCCCCTCTCTGTTGCTCATGGTTGGCAGGAGGGGACAGAGGAAACAAGCATTAGTGTTACCCAGCCACCAACACAGCAAGGGCTTGGAAAAGCCTGACATATGAGTGCCTTCTTGCTGCACTATCTGCAACATGATCCCTGTATAATTATGATTAGGAATACTGCTGACTACTGGGTTGCTTGTCTGTTAGATCCACATTATAAGACCAAATTTTGACAGAGGCTTCCTGACTTGGAAAGGGACCCACGAATGCTGGAGTATCGAAACACACTTTTACACAACCTTAAGAAAGGTTTTACCCAAGACAGCAGTGAGGCACACAGTGCGCATTGCAGCTCTAGACTTCCAACCACTGGCACGTCAAATCGTCAACACCAAAACTTTAGCAGCAACAGCAGAAGTGTAAGTAGAAGAAGAAATTTCTGTGAATCCTTTGAAACTTTTTTTAGACCAGCTTGTGCACCAGCACAACAGAGTCAAAGTCTGACATGTGGTAAACGAATGGAGAGGATGGTGCAGGAGTGTCACGGGTTCCTTCTCCGGTATCACACAATCAACAGAGCAAGAGAATAGTGAACAATTCCAAGACCTTTATTTAGGCAAAACACGAAAGGTCCATATATATGATCCATCACACAAAGGAATAAATATTCCAGAACACGAATGCAGTTCAGTTACAGAATAAAAGTCCAACAATCCAGCACAGAGGATAACAGTCCATATTCCCTTCTTTCTCTCTGATATGCTCTTCACACCAAGGTTCCACACAAGACTGATCTCTGTGTCTCACCTCCCTGATATTTTAAGTCTCCCTCCTCATTCAAAGGCTAGGAGGGGGAAGGTCTCAGGGGCTCATTGTTTCAACAAGCTAGGTCAACATGTCATTAGCATATTAGCAAACAACATTATTCACTGACCCTGTGGAGAAATAACAATGCAGAACTGTGGGGAGAATATCAGATGGCAAATAACAACTCATCCTACAAGTTACAGTAACACCATGATAATCAGTAAAATAGAAATATACACAAAATTGATACCCACATAGCATATCACACCATCACAACCTCTCCCCCCTCATAATAAGTGAGCACACCATTAGGTCTACACAGACCTCTGGCCTGCTCACTTTAGTCCACTTTGCTCCACTGTTTATAGTTCCTTGTACAGTGGCAGGGGTTGCAATAATCATGAGCACTTATATTCATAAATATACATATATATAATTCCCGGGTCCTGGCTTTATGGTCATACCAGGCTTTTTGACTGGACTGGGCTGTTCGCTGATGTTCATTAGCCAAGGTAGCTAGCTGGGCGAGACAGTCTCTGAACTCTAGAACGTAGGGAATGATGGGCATTATGGTATCTGCAATATCTCCCTCCAATTGTTCTTTCAGAAGAAGGAGAGGCCCACGGACCTTCTGCTCCCACAAAATGACTTTGCAACTCCCCAATGTCATTTCCAAGGAGGATATCTGCAGGAAGTCCTCCCATAACGCCAATCCAACACAGTTTTTCTCCAAAACCAAAATCCAAATGTACCAAAGCTCTCTGTATATATTTGCGGACACCCCCGCCAGGACAATGGGAATTCCCGGGCCCTGGTGAATTGCCTCGGGTCGAACCACACGGGGGTCAGTGATAGTCAGGAATGCCCCTGTGTCTCTAAATCTCGACACTTTGTATCCATCAATTAAGACATCCTGCAGGTGGCAATGCCGTTGCTGTGTATTTCTGATGGACAAAGGCCGGAGTCCGTACACTCCAGGAGGGGTCTCTATGGTGCCGTGGTCGGTGATCCACTCTGGTGGGGGTGGTGGTTCCTCTTCCTCAGGCAGGGTGGAGTGCACAAGATGCACTGGATGAGGTGGGGCTGCGTGGGGCTCCCTCCGAATCCTTGAGGGACAGCCATACTGCAAATGTCCAGGTTGCCCACACCCGTAACATTTCCTCTCTGTGATACCCCCAGGTCGTGGTCGGAACTGTTGGGGCCCAGGATTGTGAGCTGTGATTGTCATTGGCCTGCGGCTGGGTGGAGGGGCAGATATAATCAGAGGGGGACGGGGCATGGTCGAAGGCCGGGGTTCATTGTCCAGAAGCCTCCTCCATTGCGTTCGGATAATAAGGGCTTCATCAGCCAGGGCTGCAGCTCTATCCATGTTGCATGGCGTGCGCTCCCGGACCCATTCCCAGACCTCTGCGGGGCACTTGGCAAGAAATTGTTCTATAAAGAACGCCTGTATAACATCTTCCACAGTAAAGGCATTTTCTGCTTCCAGCCATCTCCGACATGCCTGGGACATCTAATGTGCATACATCCTAAACGATCCCCCCGTAGTGCATGGGAGGTCTCGGAACTTGGCCCTATATGAGTCTGTGGTGATAGCATGGTAATCCAGGATAGTCTGCTTTACAATGTTATAATCCCGATTCCGCTGTGAGTCAATGGTTCGGTAAGCCTCCGCCAGGCTACCGTTCAGGAGTCCCACTAACAAATGCATCCAGCCAGAGTGGGGCACCTCCAACACAGCACACTGCTGCTCAAAGTCCTTGATGAACCCCTCCACATCTCCTGAAGCCTCATAAAATGGCTTAAACTCTGTCCGGGTGATCCGTACAGGCTCCCGGATCGTTAAGTTTACATTCCACATTGCGTTACTCCCTCTTTCAAGCTCCATTGCTTCTTGTCTCCGCTGTGCCCGGCGGGCAGCCTCCTCCTACTCCTGAGAGACGCCTGGGTCCAGAACCGCCATCTCTTCTTCGTTCCACACCACCCACTGGCTTTTTGGGGTGGGGGTCCTCGTCTCCAGTGCTCGTCCTTCAGACATATGGGAGTAGGTGGTCTGGCTAGCACCCACCAGTAGATCGATTAAGGCCTCATTAGTCAGTCCCTGGTAGTTCAGGCCCAGGTCTATGGCTCTGTCCTGTAAACTGGATACAGTCCAATTTCTGTACTCACTCTGTGTGTGGTTCTCCATTAGGTTATGCTCTGCTGATCCCGCTGCTTGCCACCAGTTGTCGCGGGTTCCTTCTCCGGTATCACACAATCAACAGAGCAAGAGAATAGTGAACAATTCCAAGACCTTTATTTAGGCAAAACACGAAAGGTCCATATATGCGATCCATCACACAAAGGATTAAATATTCCAGAACACGAATGCAGTTCAGTTACAGAACAAAAGTCCAACAATCCAGCACAGAGGATAACAGTCCATATTCCCTTCTTTCTCTCTGATATGCTCTTCACACCAAGGTTCCACACAAGACTGATCTCTGTGTCTCACCTCCCTGATATTTTAAGTCTCCCTCCTCATTCACAGGCCAGGAGGGGGAAGGTCTCAGGGGCTCATTGTTTCAACAAGCTAGGTCAACATGTCATTAGCATATTAGCAAACAACATTATTCACTGACCCTGTGGAGAGATAACAATACAGAACTGTGGGGAGAATATCAGATGGCAAATAACAACTCATCCTACAAGATACAGTAACACCATGATAATCAGTAAAATAGAAATATACACAAAAATGATACTCACATAGCATATCACACCATCACAAGGAGTATCTAGAACTGAATATCAATGCCATCAATACCATCAAGGTGGGTTTGGACCCTTTCACATTTTGGTCTTCAAAAATGGATCAATGGCCTGAGCTGGCCTCGCACACCTTGGAGGTTTTATCATGCCCGGGAGCCAGCGTTCTCTCGGACCATGTCTTCAGCCCTGCTGGTGGTGTCCCGATGGATAAGTGCAGTTGGCTGTCCCCTGAAAGTGTAGACCACCTAACTTTCATCACGAGGAACAAGTCATGGATCTCCAAGGACTTTTGCACCCCATTCATAGACTGTACAGACTAGGCGATATTGCATTTTTTAATGTGCTGCATTAATCTTGTATAACTGTACTCTGTGATATCTTTAGTGTGGCTTCTGTTCCTGCTGTTGCTGCTGCAGATGTTAACACAATCTTGTGGAAATGTGAACAGTCATGGTTGGTCTCGGTTGGCTCTAGTGGAAGACGTGTCAGTCCCTATTAAACTATTTATTCTCTCATTTTTTTAATTTGAAGACCCCCTGATTGGGTCAACGTCTGCTGGGTAGGTAGGCAGTGGAAGACGTGATGGTTCTTATGATATTATATCTACTCTTGTGAAATTGATGTCACTTCAGTGGTTTCAGGCCTTAATTTTTGAAAATATGAACACTCCTGGTTGGGTGTCCAATTGTCCATCTGCTGGGTTGGGTGTAGTGGAAGACCTGTCGGTCCCTATTATACTATTTCTACTGTGGTGAAATTGATGCCACTTTTTTGAAATGTGAACACTCCTGGTTGGGTCTTCTTCATGTGTGCTGCCTGGTGCAGTAGGCCACCGAGACCTTCAGGTCTCCACTTGTCTTGGAGTCAATTTCCTGTGTTACTACTATCCTTATATTTTTCTGACAATAGTAGTCTATGAATCTTATATTTGTGCCACTTGAGTGTGGCTGAGCATGAATGCACATTAAGCTGTTGCATGTAGTATCAGGGTACCCAGCACAGCAAGCCTACATCGATCCCTTATCCTCCTCGTCTTACTTTGTCATTCAATTGAAAGCTGTAAATGCTGTTCCAGACCCCAATACCTCATGCATGGCTGACTGCTGCTGTGCCATGCTACAATTTGTATCGTGGGTGAATTGAGGCCACTTTCCTGGTGTCTGCCCCTAATTTGATGTGTTTTCAGAGCTTTTGGGGCTGTTTGAAGGTGTTGTGCATGCATTTGTTCTTGCTTCCCATTGACTTGAAAGGCGTTTGGTTATGTTCGGTAAATATTCGTTGAATAAATCGGCAAATATTGCAATTTTGGCGATTGTAACCCGAACCAAACATTGAAATATTCGCTCATCTCTAATCCCGACCAGCATACAGTTATGTGAAAAAGTGTTTGCCCCCTTCCTGATTTCCTATTCTTTTGCATGTACAGAATGCCAGAAAAAGGTAGATTATCTCACTTTTGAACATCCTATTATGCCTACATTACATACACTTCCCAATGTGCACAAGAGCTTCAACCCTCCAGCTATGAGACCAATTATCACTGGTATTGGTTCCATCAATTAACATTTAGGTGAGTGGCTTGATTGCCTTTTGCAGCCTTTAGCACAGAGAACTCTGGGACACATTAGACATTCGTGTGATATTCTTGAACAAATATCCAAAGAGAATGGCATCGATTAGTTGTGACATTGTTTCCCTGTACACCTCCATACCTCAACATTGAAGCATTAATCTTTCATTTGGACAAGTTCAGCCCTCATATAGATGTTTTGCAAAAAATGGTAATTCAAATGACTTTGTTCCTGATGATACACAACTTTTTTTGTATTTGATAAAATATAATATATACAGCATAGAGGAGTTTCCATGGGGGGCTAAATACTCCCCTTCTTGAGCCAGTTTGGTTGTGGCTTATTGGGAGCATTTATTTTATACATTCTGTACATATCTCACATCATGAGATATGGAAGATATATTGATGACATGCTCCTCATTTGGAGGGGAGATGTGTCTGTCGTGCCACACTAAGTTGATTATATTAATTCTAATTCATTTAATTTAAATCTTACAGTTTCACATCATTCATCAGTTATTTATTTTTAAAATTTGCAATTACTGGGTACTCCATTGCAAATCATTTCCACTTCTTTCTATGGCAAGCCTTCATCAGGCAACACTATTTTAAATGCTACAAGTAGCCACCCCAAGCATGTTTCTAGTGCTTTACCTGTAGTTGAGTTTGCTAGAATTATGAGGAATTATAGTGACCCTTTTATCTCTGCAAGTGATATTGAAAATTCATATATCAGACTAAGTGATCGTGGTTATCCTCACTGGATGTTAAGTAGATGAAAACGCATTGCACTGATTTTATAAAATATGACAGAGCATGTCTTTCTAAAACGTAATCTAAGCCTTTGAAATCAGTTTTGTCTTTGCAACACCATTTCCAGTTTACCTTCACATATTTCTATTATTAATAAATATTTGGCCGTTCTATATGAAGACAATATTTTGGCCACTTTGCTACACAGTGGATGTCACATAGCGGTTAAAAAAGCGCCAACTTTGGATATTATTATTTTTCCTATTTTGTTAGTAACATTTCTGACAGAAAGAAAACATGGCTTGAGTGTAAAGGGTTTTATAAATGCGGGGCCAATACTGTAGATGCAAAACTTGCACACATGCATTACAATGCACTCATGGAATAACATGTCATTTATGTCAGTACCTTTATGTTGGTTGTACTGTTCCCCAAATGGAGGTTCACAATAATGAACACCTTAATGATATTACCAATGCATGGAATTCTAACCTCAATGTGTCTGTTGCTAAACATTTTGTACAGAGTCACCAAATACAGGTTTCATTGTCTCAGATTTTTGTCATTGAAAAGGTTAACAAGCTGGCAGTGGGTGGTGACATTAAAAGACTTACTAACCAGAGAAGCTTTTTGGATTTTTAATCTTAATTCCAGATTTACAGATGGTCTCAATCTACATAAAGAAAATATGTATCATTATTGATACATTCCATATGTTTATGCTTGTTGTGTTTTTTTTTCTTTTTCTTTTTTTTGTGCTAGTCATATCTGTGTTTTTAATTAATTATTCTAATCATATATCCTAATATCCTGTTCCTCTTGGTGGGTCTGGATATATAGGATTGCTGGATAAACTTTCTGATCAGGCTTTGACAAAGAATGCTGGGTTTGTTTGAAATTTATAGCCGTATGATATTTGGCCACTATGCTGATTTTGACATGAATTGTTAAATATCTTAATAAAGAAGATTTTAACCCAGGAGCTGGAACTTCCCCCTTTTTCTCCATTATTCTTGCATCTGAAGATTGTGGTTCTATGCACACTGGACTACTCTAATTTAGCGGTGAGCTGGCTTGTCTCTTTTTTTTTTTTGCTTTTTCAGCCATATGTATGTATTCCTACATTCAGCAGAAATTGCGGGACAAATGTTTGTTCCCTTTTTACCCATTTCCCAGTGTGAAAATGTAAAATTTGGGGCTAAAACACAATCTTGGTGGTAAAAGTGTAAATTATTTTTCTTTACTGCCAAATGGAATAAAATTGTGTTACTTACCTGTGGTTTTAATATGATTAGTGCACCAACAGATGAATTCATTGAGAGGTGTAGTTTGTAAAATGGTGTACTTATTGTGGGTTCTGCTGTTCTGGCACCTCAGGGTCTCTGCCAATGTGACATGGCACCTTCAAACCAGTGCAACAAAATCTGTGCTTAAAAGTTGTTTTTGACCACATATGGGGTATTGGCGTACTCATGAGAAATTGCACAACAAATTTTGGGGTCCATTTTCTTGTTACCCCTGTGAAACTGCAAAATTTGGGTCTAAAAAAAAATTCTGTGGGGAAAATATGATTTTTTTTATTTTAACAGCTCAACGTTATAAACTTTTGTGACGCACCTGGGGTGTCAAAGTGCCCACCACACATCTAATTAAGTTACCCGAGGGGTCTAGTTTCCAAAATGTTGTCATTTATGGGGGATTTTCACTTTTTAAGCACATCAGGGGCTCTCCAAACGTGACATGGCGTCCGCTAATTATTCCAGCAAATTTTTCATTCAAAAAGTTAAATGGCGCTACTTCCCTTCCAAACCCTGCCGTGCGCCAATAGAGTAGTTTTTGTCCACATTTTGTGTAACGGCATACTCAGTCAGGTGAAATTGCACAACAAATTGTATGGTGCAATTTCTCCTGTTACCCTTATGAATATGCAAAATTTGAAGCTAAAAAAGCGTTTTTGTGGGAAAAACGTGATTTTTTTTCATTTTTACAGCTCAGTGTTATAAACGTCTATGAAGCACCTGAGGTTTCAAGGTGCTCACCACACATCTAGATAAGTTCTCTGAGGGGTCTAATTTCCAAAATGATGTCAATTTTGGGGTTCTTCCACTGTACAGGTACATGAGGGGCTCTCCACACACGACATGTTGTCCGCTAATTATGCCAGGAAATTTTACATTCAAAAAGTCAAATAGCTCTTTTCCTTCCAAGCCCTACCGTGCACCCACATATGGGGTATCGTCATGCTCAGGAGAAATTGCAAAAACAAATATATGGTCCATTTTCTCCTGTTACCCTTGTGAAAGAAATAAAAAGGTGGGTCTACAGAAAATTTTTGTGAAAAAAGTTAAATGTTTAGTTTTTCCTTCCACATTCCATTAATTCCATTTAATCTGTGAAGCACCTGAAGGGTTAATAAACTTATTGAATGTGGTTTTGAGCACCTTGAGGGGTGCAGTTTTTAGAATAGTGTCACTTTTGGGTATTTTCTGTCACATAGGCTCCTCAAAGTCACTTCAAATATGATGTGGTCCTTAAAAAAATAATTTTGTAAATTTTGTTGTAAAAATGAGAAATCGCTGGTCAACTTTTAACCTTTATAACTTCCCCCCCAAAAAAAAATTAAATTGCACTGATGTAAAGCAGACATGTGGGAAATGTTATTCATTAACTACTGTATTTTATGTTGCATGGCTCTCTGATTTAAGGGCATAAAAAATTGAAAATTACCAAATATTCAAAATTTTCACCAAATTTCCAGTTTTTTCACAACTAAATGTGTCATATCAAATACATTTTACCACTATCACGAAGTACAATTTTTCATGAAAAAACAATGTAAGAATCAGTGGGATTCAAGTGTTCTGACCTCATAAACTGACAGTGGTCAAAAGTGAAGAAATTGGCCTGGTCAGGAAGGTGAAACCGGGATTCTGGGTGAAGGAGTTAAATAGGAGAATAACTAAAAGTTGCCTTGTTGGCTTCTCACAATGTCGTGGTAGAGGATATGGATTCTGAGATCATTCAAGATATGTGTAAATGGTGCCATAAACTTCATATGCTACTTCTTCGGCAAACAGGAGGGAATCATTGAGATGGAGATTGAGCAGACCTGGATTTTAGTTGTAAATGATAATGTGATTGTAGTGTCTGCCGGTGCCACTGCATGGTTCCCCTCTTATCACCATGCAGGGACGCTAGCTTACTCACCACCCTGGCCGCTGCAACGTTCCCAGAAGCTGTCTCCTCCTCCTCCTGTGCGTGCCGCACTGTGGTCCAGCTACACGCCTAGTATGTTAGTGCGCTCCCTCTCCAGCTTTTAAAGGGGCAGTGTACACACATCCTATAATGCCCCCGAGCTATCTGGAGGTATTTGCTTAATGTTAACACCTGCAAGATGTCTCCTAGCAAATAGCTGGGAGACATCTTCTATAAAAGGCACACTCCCCAATAGGAGTGTGCCTGAGCCAACCCTATAGTTAAGCGGTTTGGAGTATACAACTGTATGTTGCCAGGTCCCCCACCCCTAGTCTGTTACAAATATTCCCATATCCTGTGTCCTGTTAGTCCAGTATACGTTGTCCTTGATTCCTGTGACCGCTTCAGTGGTGTCTGTATCCTGAAACTGCATTTGCGGCATTTGTACCCTGTGACCGTATCGGTACCTGAACTGTAACACGAGACCTGTGTGTCTGAACCTGTCCCAGGTGGCTGTCCTGTCTGCACAGGCTGGACCTGTCCTGCCATGTCCAAAAATCTGGATTAATGGCTTAGACCCTTGAGGTTAGCTGCTTCTGCTGGATGAAACACCCTGGAGTGTGTGAAAAAGTGTTTGCACCCTTCCTGATTTCCTATTTTGCATGTGTGTCACACGTAAATGTTTCATATCACCAAACAAATTTAAATATTAGACAAAGATAATACAAGTAAACACAAAATGCAGTTTCTAAATGAAGGTCTTTATTATTAAGGGAAAATGAAATCCAAATCCTGTGTGAAAAACTGATTGCTCCACATCTTTTTTAATTTCAATTTTGGTCTCATCTGACCACAGCACCTTCTTCCATACATTTAGGGAGTCTCTCACGTGTCTTTTGGCAAACTCAAAATGAGCCTTACAATTTTTTTTTGTAAGTAAAGGCTTTTTTTCTGCCCAGTGTTCCATGAAGGCCACCTCTATGGAGTGTATGGCTTATTGTGGTCATATGGACAGATATTCCATTTTCTGCTTGGGAGCTTTGCAGCTCCTTCATGGTTACCTTTGGTCTCTGTGCTGCCTTCTCTGCTTGATGGTGTTCTTACCCAGGTTGAGAGTTTTGGTGGGCGGCTGGGCGGCCCTCTCTTGGCAGGTTTGTTGTGGTACCATGCTCTTACCATTTGATAATCATGGATTTGATGGTAATCCAGGTAATCATCAGAAATTGGGATTTTCTTTTACAATCCAAATCTCATAGAATCATAAAATCATAGAATGTTAGAGTTGGAAGGGACCTCAGAAGTCATCATGTCCTACCCCTGCTCAATGCAATGCAGGATTCATTAAACCATGTCAGACAGATGTCTGCCCTGCCTCTGAAGGAGAACTCACCACCTCTCCTGGCAGCATGTTCCACTCATTGATTACCCTCACTGTCAAAAAGTTTTTTCTAATATCTAATTTGTCTCTTCTCCCTTTCTGTTTCATTCCATTGCTTCTCATGTTTCCATATGCAAATGAGAATAAGGATAATCCCTCTACACTGTAACATCCCTTCAGATATTTGTGGAAAGATATTTAGTATCCTCTTAGCCTTCTTTTATTACAAGGTAAAGATTCCCAGATCCTTTAACTGTTCCTTGTATGAATCACTTTGCAGTCCGCTCACCATCCTAGTTGCTCTTCTCTAAACTTGCTCCAGTTTTTCAATGTCTTTTTCAAAATGTGGTGCCCAGAACTGGTCACAGCATTCCAGATGAAGCCTGACCAAGGATACATAGAGGGGATAATTGCTTCATGTTATCAAGAATCTATGCTTCTCTTAATATATCCTAGAACTGTGTTTACCTTTTTTGCTGCTGCAACACACTTTTGACTCATGTGCAGTCTGTGGTCTATTAGTATACCAAAGTCTTTTTCACACATGCTGTTGCTTAGTTCTATTCCTCCGATTCTGTAGATGTATTTTTGTTTTTCTTGCCCAGGTGTAGAATCCTGCATTTCTCTCTGTTAAATACCATTCTATTAGTGGCTGTCCTTTGTTCAAGCTTATCTAGATCCTTCTGAATCATTTCACTGTCTTCTCTAGTGTTAGCAATCCCTCCTAGCTTTGCATCGTCTGCAAATTTGATTATTTTACCTTCAATTCCTTTATCTAGATAATGTATAAAAATGTTGAACAACACTGGGGCCAGGACCCCACTTGAAACACTCTTTCAATTGGATATGCAAGCATTTATTACCACTCTTTGAGTACGATTAGTGAGCCAGTTATGAATCCACATACCCGTAGCCTCGTTAATCCCATACTTGGCCATTTTTTTCAATAAGGATAGTATAGTAGTGAGATACTTTATGAAATGCTTTGCTGATGTCAAAATATACTATATCTACCGCTTTTTCCTGATCCACGCAGTCAGTGATTCCATCACAGAAGGAAATTAGATTAGTCTGGCATGACTTGTTTGCTACAAACCTATGCTGGCTGTAGTTAATTACCGCATTCTTATCCAAGTACTTGCATACATGCTGTTTAATCATTTTTCAAAGATCTTTCCTGGTATAGAAGTAAGACTCACTGGCCTGCAATTTCTTGGCTCCATGTTCTTTCATTTTTTGAAGATAGGGACAACACTTGCCCTTCTCCAATTTTCTAGGACTCCTCTTGTTCCCCAGGATTTCTCAAAGATTCTGCTAGTGGTTCTGTAATTTCCTCTGTTAACTCTTTCAGTACCCTGAGATGTAATTGATCTGGACCAGGAGATTTGTTAATTTAAATTAGCTAAGTGTTCCCTCACTTTCTCTATGTTTATAGATAGTGTGGATTCTTTTATTCCTTCAATGGCGCAGTGAAGATCAGTTGATGTTACATTTGCTTTCTTAGAGAACACATGCAAAATAGGAATTTAAAAGTTCGGCCTTTTCAACATAATTTTTGACCCTTTCACTCTTTTCATCCTGTAAAAATCCTATAGCATCTTTGACTTTTCTTTTGCTCTTGACATACCCCAAAATCCTTTTTCCTGCTACTGGTCTCCCTTGCAAGCCTCACTTCATTACAGGCTTTAGCTCTTCTATCACTTGTAGTGTTGAGCGATACCTTCCGATATTTGAAAGTATCGGTATCGGATTGGATCGGCCGATATCCAAAAAATATCGGATATCGCCGATATCGATACCCGATACCAATACAAGTCAATGGGACACAAATATCGGAAGTGATCCTGGATGGTTCCCAGGGTCTGAAGGAGAGGAAAAAATATGGATATACTCACCCTCGGGCGAGCCCTGGCTGTCACCGCTGCAAGCGTCTGCCTCCGTTCCTAAGAATGCAGAGTGAAGGACCTTCGATGACGTCGCGGCTTGTGATTGGTCGCGTGACCGCTCATGTGACCGCTCACGTGACCAATCACAAGCCGCGACGTCATCGCAGGTCCTACACTCACTGCATTCTTAGGAATGGAGGCTGCCCGTTGCACCGCTGAGGTCCAGGGTCTGTCGGAGGGGTGAGTATATCCATATTTTTTATTTTTATTCTTTATTTTTTACATGAATATGAATCCCAGGGCCTGAAGGAGAGTCTCCTCTCCTCCAGACCCTGGGAACCATACGCACCGCACACGTCTGGGATCTTATAGGAACTTCCGATTCCGATTTCCGATATCACAAAAATATCGGAACTCGGTATCGGAATTCCGATACAGCGAATATCGGCCGATACCCGATATTTGCAGTATCGGAATGCTCAACACTAATCACTTGCGCTGCATTCCTTGCAAACAGCATTGTATTCTTCTTTAGATATGCCCCCCTCTTTCAATTTAATATACAGTTCTTTTTTCCTTTTTAACAAGTGATTAAGTTCTGTGTTCATCCATCCTGGTCTCTTTAAATGCTTCCAATTCTTCCTTCTTGTTACCGATTGTGCAGTGAAAATTTAATTTAGCAAAACTGATAAATTTAATTTATGCCTATATTTTTCTCACTTCATCAACTTAGACTATTTAGTGCTGATGCATTTCACGCCAAGTGGATTACAAAAATTTTTAAACACAGGTACTAATGTAACAAAATAGTTAAAAATCCAAGGGCGTGAATACTTTCGCCAATCACTGTAACAGGATGCAATGTATCCTTTTGCATTAGTTCCATTATTTCCATTCTGTGTCCATGGTTAATTCTGCAGTACGTTCATCATCAGTACCCATCATCTGAACGATCATCTTAAACACAAAATTTATTTTACCTTGTTTCTTTCAAGGAATGTATCCAATATTCCTGCTTAAGCATTAGGTTAGCCATTAATTTTCTGAATTTTCTCCATATCATCACTTGAATCCTCAAGTGCCAACTTAAGTCTTAACCTCCAGAGAAAATCTGAAGACAGACTGCTATTTGTATAGCTTTATGGCATATGAAATCAAACCTCAAAAACATAACTTGGTTGTCTACTGAACATTATAGACTTTCAGTAAACATAATAAACATTGATTTGTCTATAAATGTTGACCCTTGGGTGCAATACTCTGCCATTAACACACAAGTAGCACCATAGGAATCTTTGAGGAATTTTGCAAATTGTCATAAACATTCCTGATTCACAATGCCAGTCTTGTAGGATATGTACTGAAATAGAAAGGACACCTCAGGATAAATGAGGGATGTTCAACATGTGTTTGAACTGTTTGCATGAAGAGATATGACGCATGGTTTAATAGACTGCTGGTATAAACTGACTTAATGAAATTGTCATTGCATTCAAAAAGATCTTCAGCTATACTGTCACAACAAGCCATTACTTTATTAAGGATATTTACTGAGCTCTGGATTTCTGGTAAATTAATTATTATTTTTAGGAATCTTTTCTTTTTAGACATTTTTTTGAACATACAGCATGTAACAATTATATTGCATTTACTATATACAGTATGTAACAATTGTATGATGGACTGTGCTGGCAGTTTATGTCTGATTTAATGGGTTTGATTCTCACACTAACCTCTTAATTTTTCCCAGGGCCCTTTCTGACTATCATGTTCTTTTTGTCAGACCCATAGCGCCTCTCAATTTAGATGTAATAATGAGACTTACTTCTGCACCTGTCTGAACTCCTAATGCAGGGACCCTTCTTATCATATCTGTTTGTTCATTCTCTCTTCATAGAAAGCACTAGGAATAGGTTACACAACACAACAGATGCATGCCCAACTCTCTCGGCTGTGCAAAAGCTAACCTTGGATGCCATGGTAAACCATTAGTGCCAGAGACTGGCAGAGATTGACAACAGCATCCAAAAGGTTAACATCAAAGTTTAGAGCTCAGCTTCGGGCACTACTGTTGCAGACAGATGGTGGCTGTGTAACATAGCTAGCATCTACCCCATGTGGAGGGAGATTAACTCCTGAGCCTCTCACACACTCCCAGTGCTGGCATCCATATATGTCATTTTAGGCTAAAGAGTTATAGATATATGTAGTTTGAAAAGGGTGATTTACAGGCCATATATACAGTGAGGGAAATAAGTATTCGATCCCTTGCTGATTTTGTAAGTTTACCCACTGACAAAGAGATGAACAGTCTATAACTTTAGGGGCAAGTTAATTTTAACATTGAGTGGTAGAATATAAAAAATAAAATCCAGAAAATCACATTGCATAAATTAAATACATTTATTTGCATTTTGCAGTGAGAAATAAGCATTTGAACCCTTTAGCAAAGAAGACTTATTACTTGGTGGCAAATTGTTGACAAGCACAATAGTCAGACGCTTTTTGTAGTTGATGATGAGGTTTACGCACATGTCTGGAGGATTTTTGATCCTCTCCTCTTTGCAGATCATCTCTAAATCATTAAGATTTTGAGGCTGCTGTTTGCCAACTCGAAGCTTCAACTCCCTCCATAAGTTTTCTATGAGATTACGGTCTGGAGACTGGCTAGGCCACTCCATGACCTTAATGTGCTTCTTTTTGAGCCACTCCTTTGTTACCTTGGCTGTATGTTTTGGGTCATTGTCTTGCTGGAAGACCCAGCCATGACCAATTTTTAATGTCCTGGCGGAGGCAAGGAGGTTGTCACTCAGGATTTTAGGGTACATGGCTCCATCCATTGTCCCAATGATGTGGTGAATTAGTCCTCTGCCCTTAGCAGAGAAACACCCTCAAAACGTAGTGTTTCCACCTTCATGCTTGACAGAGGGGATGGTGTTCTTTGGGTCATAGGCAGCATTTCTCTTCCTCCAAATATGGCGAGTTGAGTTAATGCCAAAGACCTCAATTTTTGTCTCATCTGACCACAGCACTTTCTCCCAATCACTCACAGAATCATCCAGATGTTCACTGGCATACTTCAGATGGGCCTGTGCCTTCTTGAGCAGGGGGACTTTGCTGGCACTGCAGGATTTTAAACCTTTAGAGCATAATGTGTTACCAATGGTTTTCTAGGTGACTGTGGTCCCAACTGCCTTGAGAACATTAACAAGTTCCCCCATAGTTTTAGGCTGATCTCTCACCTTCATCATGATGAAGGATACCCCATGAGGTGAGATTTTGCATGGAGCCCCAGTTCGATGTCGATTGATAGTCATTTTGTATTTCTTCTATTTTCTTACTTTTTGACCAACAGTTGTCTCCTTCTCACCCAGCGTCTTACTTATAGTTTTGTAGCCCATTCCAGCTTTGTGCAGGTCTATGATCTTGTCGTTGACATCCTTGTAAAGCTCTTTGGTCTTGCCCATGTGTAGAGCTTAGAGTCTGACTGATTAATTGAGTCTGTGGACAGGAGTCTTTTATAAAGGTGACTATATAAGACAGCTGTCTTTAATGCAGGTAAGGAGTTGATTAGGAGTGTCTAACTGGTCTGTAGGAGCCAAAACTGTTAATGGTTGGCAGAGGATCAAATACTTATTTCTCTCTGCAAAATGCAAATAAATTTATACACTGCTCAAAAAAATAAAGGGAACACTTAAACAACAGAATATAACTCCAAGTAAATCAAGCTTCTGTGAAACCAAACTGTCCACTTAGGAAGCAACACTGTTTGACAATCAATTTCACATGCTGTTGGGTAAATGGAATAGACAACAGGTGGAAATTATTGGCAATTATCAAGACACACTCAATAAAGGAGTGGTTCTGCAGGTGGGGAACACCAGACCACATCTCAGTACCAATGCTTTCTGGCTGATGTTTTGGTCACTTTTGAATGTTGGTTGTGCTTTCACACTCATGGTAGTATGAGACCGACTCTACAACGCACACAAGTGGCTCAGGTAGTGCAGCTCATCCAGGATGGCACATCAATGTGAGCTTTGGCAAGAAGGTTTGCTGTCTGTCAGTGTATTGTTCAGAGACTGGAGGCACTACCAGGAGACATGCCAGTACACCAGGAGATGTGGAGGGGGCCGTAGGAGGGCAACAACCCAGCAGCAGGACTGCTACCTCAGCCTTTGTGCAAGGAGGAATAGGAGGAGCACTGCCAGAGCCCTGCAGAATGACCTCCAGCAGACCACAAATGTGCATGTGTCTGCACAAACGGTTATAAACCAACTCCATGAGAAGTCCACAGATGGGGGTTGTGCTGACAGTCCAACACCGTGCAGGACTCTTGGCATTTGCCACAAAACAACAGGATTGGCAAATTTGCCACTGGCACCCTGTGCTCTTCACAGATGAAAGCATGTTCACACTGAGCACATGTGACAGACGTGACAGAGTCTGGAGATGCTGTGGAGAGCGATCTGCTGCCTGCAACATCCTTCAGCATGACCGGTTTGGCAGTGGCTCAGTAATGGTGTGGGGTGGCATTTCTTTGGAGGGCCGCACAGCCCTCCATGTGCTCGCCAGAGGTAGCCTGAGTGCCATTAGGTACCGAGATGAGATCCTCAGACCTCTTGTGAGACCATATGCTGGTGCGGTTGGCCCTGGGTTCCTCCTAATGCAGGACAATTCCAGACCTCATGTGGCTGGAGTGTGTCAGCAGTTCCTGCAAGATGAAGGCATTGAAGCTATGGACTGGCTTGCCGTTCCCCAGACCTGTATCCGATTGAACACATCTGCGACATCATGTCTCAAACCATCCACCAGCGTCATGTTGCACCACAGACTGTCCAGAAGTTGGCAGATGCTTTAGTCCAGGTCTTGGAGGAGAACCCTCAGGAGACCATCCGCCGCCTCATCAGAAGCATGTCCAGGCATTGTAGGGAGGTTATTCAGGCACATGGAGGCCACACACTATTGAGCATCATTTCCTTGTCTTGAGGCATTTTTACCAAAGTTGGATCAGCCTGTAACTTCATTTTCCACTTTAATTTTGAGCATCATTCCAACTCCAGACCTCCATGGGATATTAGTTGTGATTTACATTGATAATTTTTAGGTTTTATTGTTCTAAACACATTCCACTATGTAATGAATAAGGATTTACAACTGGAATATTTCATTCAGTGATATCTAGGATGTGGGATTTTGGTCTTCCCTTTATTTTTTTGAGCAGTGTATAATTTATACAATGTGATTTTCTGGATTTTATTTTGGATATTGTATCTCTCAATGTTAAAATTAACCTACCCCTAAAATTATAGACTGTTCATGTCTTTGTCAGTGGGCAAACTTACAAAATCAGGAAGGGATCAAATACTGTATATGTGTGTGAACCTTCATGTGCTCAAGTGAACCCTCATGGATCAATTGAGGATATATGTTAAGGTATACAAAGCGACCCCTATGGGGGGGTCGGTAAGCAGACAGCGCAACACACCAACAACGGGATGGAAAAAGGGGGAGGAAGGCCCTACCAATAGTGAAATGAAGGAAGGGACGTCCCTGAGCTCAAGCCTGAGCCTGTCCCTGCACTCTGCTAATGCTCTAAATGGGTCCTTCCCCCACCACCGGCAGGATACCTCATCCCTAACTGCCACCTAACTCTGCCCTGGCTAGTGCACTGGCCGACGAGGGGCGCTTGCCTCACCACTGCATATCTTACTACATGGGGGATAGTGACAAACACAAAAGGGAAGAGGAAATAAACACTTAGCTTTCTCTGCTGCAAAGCACCATACAGCAGAATAAAGGCACCAGGATAATGAACTCAGCAGAAGCACCACCGCACCCAGAGAGCTCCTCACTCAGGCTTGATCATTGAAGATTGCTCTGTCGCCGACAGTCAGCTGGTGTTCTGGTTCTCTGGACAGGAGTTGAGTCACAGACAGGAAGGATTCGGAGACTGACAGACATTATGGACAACGTGGACTTCAGGGGTTGGTTCTTGTTCAGACACACAGGTCTTGGAAAATGGTTCAGGTACTGCCGACGCGGCTTCAGGGTTCAGGTTCTTCCGGAGCGGCTTCAGGATCATATACACACTACACAAGACTAAAGGGACGAAACTGAATAAGGGAACAACAATTATAGTAGACTAAGGTCTAATGCAGGCAATTTTCTACTTATACAATGCTCCTATCTGGAGCTCTACTTATTCTGTGACAACTTGAACGACTTTGGATGGGTCCTTTGCTTCTACAGATGATGCTAGAGGTTTCAGACTGGAATCTGGTACCAATCTACTATGGCCTGCTGCAGTAAATTTCTCGCTGAACAAGAGTCTCGATGAACTGGATACTTCCACAGGACACGGACATGTTCAGAGTCATTGGGGAAGTATTTCAACTCTCACCCAGGGAAGCTTCACCTTCTGGTCCTAGTTTTGGAATTTTTCAGACCTCTCTGGACAGCAAGGAATGAAATGTTCCATGCTACCGCAGAAGAAGCACACTCCCTTATCATGATCACATTCCGGCTGCTGCACCACCAGCCTTACACGATCGACCTGCAAGGGCTGAGTAGATAGCAATCTTGGGAAAAGGGGAACAAGTAGTCTCTGGAAAGACAGAGCCAAACGCAATGATTTCCTCTCACATGTCAGCTCTCTGTTCGGCTCCTGGAACCTCAGGTTGAGCCAGATTGCAAGCAAAATCAATTTGTCCAGAGTAGCAGGGATGTCACGACTAGCCAATTTGTCCTTGATCCTTCAGGATAATCCCTTTAAGAATGTGGCTACCAATGCTTCATCATTCCAACCTCGATTGGAAGACACGGTGCGGACTGGATGGCATATTGACTTACTGACAGATTTCCGTAAAACAGTCTGAGAAGGGAAGATGCAGTGGTGGCTACATGATTAGGCTCATCAAAGACTTTTAGGAAGACAACCAGGCAGGCCTGTAGATCCGTGATCAGAGGGTCCTATCTCTCCCACAAGGGGTTGAGCCATGCTATGGTCTCTCAATCAAGGTGGTACATCAGGAGTCCCACTTTTGCCCAATCAGACAGAAACCAATGGGTCAAAAGTTTATAGTGCAAAGTGCATTGGTTCAAGAATCCACAGTACTGCTTGGAGTCTCCGTTGAATCATGGTGAAGCTGATAAATGAAGATTAACTCCCGGAGCATAGCTTGCAGGCAGAGTAGACTCAGCCATAGCTGGTGAAACTTGAGCTGGAGCAGAAGAAGCAGCCATGGTCAGGTCATCCAACCGGGTATTCATAGTCTGTAAATAAGACAGGTTCAACGTGGACGTAGTTACTTAGTGGTAGTTTGTATGTGCAACTGTATGTTGCCAGGTCCCTCATCCTTAGCCTATTATAGTTATTCCCCATCCAGTTTTGTCCCTTTAGTCTAGTGTAGTGTGTATGTGATCCTGAAGCTGCTCCAGCGAACCTGAATCCTGAAGCCACGTCGGCTGTACCTGAACCTTTTTCCTAGACCTGTGTGTCTGAGTATGAACCAATCCCGAGATTGGTTCATACTCAGACACACAGGTCTAGGAAAAAGGTTCAGGTACAGCCGACGTGGCTTCAGGATTCAGGTTCGCTGGAGCAGCTTCAGGATCACATACACACTACACTAGACTAAAGGGACAAAACTGGATGGGGAATAACTATAATAGGCTAAGGATGAGGGACCTGGCAACATACAGTTGCACATACAAACTACCACTAAGTAACTATAGGGGTTATCAAGGCACCTTCCTCTTGGGGAGGAGCTTTTTATACAAGATGCCTCCCAGCAATTGGCTGGGGATATCATTGCAAGTGCCACTGGAAGCCTGTGTGGCATGCACAGGGGAAGGAGGGAGGTGGGAGCGTAAGGATGCTGCTACTGCCGAGGCGGTGAGCATGTAGGCATTCCTGTATGCAGAGAGCTGGGGAATGGCAATAGATGTTACAGGCAAAAGCCAAAAGTAGAAATATTACCTCTTAGACTGCTTGTCAGTGGCCTTTCACCCAACTAAACCAGTTCTCTTGCTTTGTACCGATCAGAGACAAACAACTCCAAACGCATAATCGCAAATGGACTTTCTGGTTTGACTTCTTATTCTAAGCCATGTGACTATGATCTTAAAGGGTTTATATTGACTTTTGAATTGCTATGTCCAATAGTTTACACTATAGTTCCTGTCCTCTATCTCTCTGAAGTAGCTGTTTGCCTATTTAAATTCTTTAGGGAACATTGTGTGGCCTACAACATGGCACTCAATACAAAAATACCCTTAACCCCTTAGACCAAGAGCAGCAGAGAAGAGGTGGCGCCCTTTTGCTATATTTTTTAAACAGATAACCCTTTTAAATATAAAAGATATACGTAGGCATAACTAAATATAAAAGATATTGCTTCATAGTATTCTCTAATGATACACTAAAGTATAATGTATATCTAGGCAAATATATTAGGTGTGAGATAAATGAGCACATTAAATGAGAGCATTGGCATGCTTGTTTGAAATTTTTAAGGTATAAGAAGTCTAGTGTGCTTACATTTTCATATCCAATTAATTTAATAGATTGAAGTACATTGAATCATACATAATTTTAATTTCCGGAACGTATAACATGAAGGATTCCTGACCTATTTTATTATAAACCAAGATACCTCACAACTCATGAGATACACTAATTTTGAAAAGACTACAACAGCTGCTAAAAATTACATTAAAATAACCCTAAAGTTTATAATATTCATTTTCCCCCATAAAGATTAACAATGATATTCTATTTTTCTTTTTGTGGAAAATGTTTTTACTTTTGTATTTCTTCAAAGAAGCTGCAGTGACTTGTATCATTCATCTATTTTATGTTTCATTTTCATTTAACTAGCTTTATGAATGTTATGGGGTTGTTCCACATATATTTTTTACAACCTCTGAAGGTAAATCTTGTTAATAAAGGGATGTCTGGAGATCCTCTTTATCTAATGGAAGAGAGAGCATCTTCAAAGAGAGTTTTCAAGTTGGTGCACCAGACTTTCCTTTATATTACACATATGCTATCCCTATATATTAGAAAGGTTCCTTGGCTGATTACAATTAATTAAAGGGAACCTGTCAGGTCCCCCATGCCCTCCAATTGAGCAGAATTCACATATGCATTACTAAATTCCCTGCCTCACCAGCCTTTTATAATATTAGTCACGTAAATCCATGTTTGAAAAAGTATATAAAAGCTCCATTTTTCTTATGTTAATTAGGCTTTTGACAAGTTAATGGGGCGTTAGTTTTCTTAGACTAATCTGCCCTCTTTACATATTAGCACGCCCCTGTGGGAGTGATAACGTGATTTGCAAGACTCAAACTCATCGCTTCCCGGCTTCCAAGGTGCTCTGTGCATGACTAGAAGTGCAGATGACAGCTCGCGTACATCTTGTGCACTTTTGGTCATGCGCAGTGCGCCTCCGAAGCTGGGAAGCGTGCACCCAGCATCATAAGCACAATGAAGTTGCCAAATAGAACCACATAAGATTTGCAGGTAGCTGGTGATGATGTCGACTCTTGAAAATCATGTCATCAACCCCTTAGGGACATGACAACATGCAAAGAGGGCCATCTAGTCTGGGGAAACTAACGCCCCATTGACTAGTCAAAGCCCTATTTAACATAAGAAAAACTGAGCTTATAAATTCTTTTTTAAAACATCAATTTAAGTGACTAACTTTAGAATGGGCTGGTGGGAATTTAGTAATACACATAAGCATGCTGCTGAGTTGGGGGACATGAAAGTCTCCCTTTAAGTGTAATTTTTGAGGAATCCAGGCAATGATTCTTGCAGTGTTATTACAATGGAACCTAAGTATTGCAAAGTACTCATTCAGATAAATGTTAGGTGGTCAATGTTAGAATCCTGTAGAACCCCTTTATTTCTCGGTATGCAGTAAGCTTTTTAGTTCCCTCTAGTAATGGCTGCCGATAGCCAGCATGTTGTCTTCCAAAGGGAAATCTATCATTCTTTTTTTTTTGCTTGAAACAACCGCAGCATGTAATCCTGACTGGGTCATTATTACTAAGAGAAGAGTCCGGGCGAGGGTAGAAAGGCCCATTGAATGGCTTTTCCCAGCTCGACTTGATCGATAGATTTCTCACTGCTTAAGATAAAAATTTATCTCATGATGGTATATATTTTCTTTGGAATTATTTTAGTCTACGTCTCTATGATGATTAAAATGTAAGTTTTCAGAAATTTTTTCTTTTCAGTTAAGGAACAAAGCAATGCACTAGTTTTTGTTTGGAACACTATAACTGTGATGATTATTGACTCTGAGTGTTCTGTTATACAGCACTGGCATATAGCAAGATTAGAGATATCTTACTGTCTGGCTTGTAATATTGTGTCACCTCAGGGCCTTCATATTACATTGTTTATGATAATAGTCTGATTAAGAAGGAATATGGTAATAGAGGACAGACACTGCAATGACTGTCTGACTGTATGAATGGAGCCACAAATCCAACACAAACCACATGTAGACAGTCTCCTCACCCTGCATTTGGCCTTAAACCATTTCCTTCACATTGTGGATCCCAGATGAAAATCTATGAGGCGTGTTTACTTTTCAGCCAAATGACTGGAGCATCTTAACATTCATCTCTTTGTAAGCTTTTCTGGTTGTAGAAATACACAAAATTCAATATGCAATTTTCAAAAGAAGCAAAAGTGTAATTGATTAACATTAAATATTCTCAAAAGGATGTTTCAGCCTGGTGTGAATGGTGTGCTGATAGATAATCAAGAGACGATACATCAACAAGGTGTCTGCTGTGGTGCCATTGCCACCAGACAAGAAGTGATTCCAACCAGAATGGAGGTAAAAATACAGAGTTTATTAATAATCAATTTAAAAGAAAATTATTACTATTATTCGGTTGACAGTCATCTAATATGTATGGCCAGCCTTACAGCTTAGTAATGCAACGTTTTGTCAGGACTCTGAACATTTTTTACCTTTTGTGCATTACTGCCCTTTTCCAAGATGGTGTCTTTGGTCTCATGTGAACTGTGTCTTCCTGCTATAAAACTCCACCCCAGCCTTCAGTCTGTGCTAGAGTATTCTGCCTTGCATCCAGCTCCTGACCTCTGATTACTCGCTGGCTATATACCTGCTCCTGTGAACCTGTGTGGTGATCCTGCTACACTGCTCTGAGTTCCTACTGCATACATCAGTTCCAGTAATCCTCCTTCATCTGCTGCTCGTATTTACTTCCATCTGCATTTGCTGGACATCTAAGCGTTTGCTGCTCTGCAAAAACCTGAGACTATTAACCAGGCCTCCCTGGTTGAGCTAAGATATTATTTGAACTGCCTTATAAGCTTATCTATCTGTGTTTGGACTAAGACAAGGATTTAATCGTGTCAAGTATCCTCAAGAATAACTGTGCTTTATAGACTTTCTGCTTGATTGCATTTTCCTCTGAAGTTTCCTATAGACTGCTAAGCTGCATTTATTATTTACACCAAGTGTTGTGGACTTGAGTTTCTCTCTGCACCTGTTTGAATCATCGTGTGATAATATAGACTTTACCACTTATAAAACTGTGTCCTGTAGTTGTCTTGTTCCACGCAAAGAGTCTCCTGAGTTATTCCCTATAATTATTGCAGGATACTCTAGCCATAAAAAAAGGAGACTGCTGGAACAATGACTGCAGAAAGCAGACTAGAGCAGGTGTTTTCCATAATTAGATCACTGCAGAAAGATATGGAAGGTCTGCAAAAGAAGTTTGGAAGCTTTGAACACAATCAACTAATGTTTGGACAAACTTTTCAGGACTTAAGCAACTGCATGGCAGCCCAGGAAAACAAACTTGCTGGCATAGAGTCCCAGTATGGATGGGCTTTTCAGGACATAACCACGCAAATAGCTGCACAAGTGACTTTATCCTCTGGGCAACCGCCACCAGCTAGCCCACCTAAGTTGCCCCCATTCAGATTTAATGGTGATCGCGACAAATTTCGTGGCTTTGTAAATCAATGTATGCTATATTTTGATGTGCATGCTGACCGTTTTCCTACTGATAGATCCAAAGTATTGTGTGTAATAATGCTACTGACCTCACGAGCGCTCGCCTGGGCGAATCCGATGATTGAGTCTCGTGACCCACGGATAAATAACTTGGATGATTTCTTGGCCGCTATGGCATTAATGTTTGATGACCCTAATCGCTGTGCAACCACTGAATCTGCTTTGTTGTCTTTACGCCAGGCTAAACGTTCTGTTATTGAGTATGCCACTGAATTCAGGAGATTAGCGGTAGATACCAATTGGGACAGTTATGCACAATTGCCTATTTTTAAAAGGGGTCGGTCTAGTATTATAAAAGATGAACTAGCTTGCTCTGAGTCACCCCAAGAGCTAAAGACATTTATACAGCATTGTGTGGGCATAGATATTCGCCTTACTGAGCGTAGGCAGGAGAAATTTGCTGCTTATAACTGTATTTCTAACTTTTCCCTTCCTTCCAAAGAGCCTGCAGGTAAAACCTCTCGGGAGGTATAGGAGGTGCCCATGCAAATTGATTCCGTTCAGAGGCACGAAATCAATGAGCGCCGGGAGCATCGCCTTCGTGAAAGTCTATGTTTCTACTGCAGCCAGTCTGACCACTTCTTGATCAATTGTCCTAAGTGTCCTAGATGGCCTAACAAGGTGCTAGCAGCAGTAGGGGAGTATGACAACTGTGATGATGAATCTGACATCTCTGAATGTAGCCTGCCTTTCAACGCTGTATTCCATTCACTTTCTATGACTTCACCCCCCAAGGAGCTGAAGGAAATTAACTCTCACTGTTCTCTCCCTATTAAGATCCGAGTTCAGGACAGTGGATTTCCAGTGCAGCTATGATTGACTCTGGTGCAGGTGGCAATTTCATGGATATCGCATTTGCCAAGGAACATGGTATTGAAATTCAGCAAAGAGCCTCTCCAATTACCATGGAACCAGTGGATGGGTCACCTTTAATCTCTGGGCCTGTGGATCAGGAGACCGTACCCCTTGAAATTGTGTTGGAGCCTAATCATCAGGAGCAACTTTCTTTCTTGCTAATTTCTTCTTCTCATTTTCCTGTGATTGTAGGCATTCCTTGCTTGCGTTCTCAGAACCCAATTATCAACTGGGAGACTGTCATGAATCCCCAATGGCTAGGGATAGCACAGGACAAGCAAAGTGCAAATAAATAACGGACGAGCTCTAGGGTGATGGAACCTGGGCTGACCGCTGCCCTACGCCTGACAAACGCAACTAGAGATAGCCAGGGAGCGTGCCTACGTTGGTTCTAGACGCCACGCACCAGCCTAAGAGCTAACTAGTACTGCAGAGAAAATAAGACCTCACTTGCCTCCAGAGGAATGAACCCCAAAAGATATAGTTGCCCCCTCACATGTATTGACGGTGAAATGAGAGGAAGGCACACACATAGAGATGATATATATAGCTTTAGCAAATTGAGGCCCGCTGTAAACTAGAAAGCAGAAAGATACAAAAGGGGACTGAGCAGTCAGCAAAAAACCCTAATCAAAAAAAACCATCCTGAGATTACAAGAACCCATGTGCCAACTCATGGCACATGGGGAGAACCTCAGTCCACTAGAGCTACCAGCTAGCATAGAGACATAATAAGCAAGCTGGACAAAAAAACCAAACAACTGAAAATCAGCACTTAGCTTATCCTGAAAGATCTGGGAGCAGGTAGGCAGGAACCAAACAGAGCACATCTGAATACATTGATAGCCGGCAAGGGAATGACAGAAAGGCCAGGTAAAATAGGAAACACCCAGCCTCTGATGGACAGGTGGAAACCAAAGGCCGCAACCCACCAAAGTCACCCAGTACCAGCAGTAACCACCAGAGGGAGCCCACAAACAGAATCCACAACAGTACCCCCCCCTTGAGGAGGGGTCACCGAACCCTCACGAGAACCCCCAGGGCGATCAGGGTGAGCTCTATGGAAGGCGCGGACCAAATCAGTCGCATGAACATCGGAGGCGACCACCCAGGAATTATCCTCCTGACCATAACCCTTCCACTTAACCAAATACTGGAGTTTGCGTCTGGAAACACGAGAATCCAAGATCTTCTCAACAACATACTCCAATTCTCCCTCCACCAGCACCAGAGCAGGAGGCTCAACCGAAGGAACAACGGGCACCTCATACCTCCGCAACAACGACCGATGGAACACATTATGAATAGCAAACGATGCTGGGAGATCCAAACGAAAAGATACCGGGTTAAGAATCTCCGAGATCCTATAAGGACCGATGAACCGAGGCTTGAACTTAGGAGAAGAGACCTTCATAGGGACAAAACGAGAAGACAACCACACCAAATCCCCAACAAGAAGTCGGGGACCCACGCGGCGACGGCGATTAGCAAACTGCTGAGTCTTCTCCTGAGATAACTTCAAATTGTCCACCACCTGATTCCAAATCTGATGTAGCCTGTCCACCACCACGTCCACTCCAGGACAATCCGAAGACTCCACCTGACCAGAGGAAAAACGAGGATGAAACCCCGAATTACAAAAAAAAGGAGAGACCAACGTGGCAGAACTAGCCCGATTATTAAGAGCAAATTCGGCCAGTGGCAAAAAAGCAACCCAGTCATCTTGATCAGCAGAAACAAAACACCTCAAATAAGTTTCCAAGGTCTGATTAATTCGCTCCGTCTGGCCATTCGTCTGAGGATGGAATGCAGACGAAAAAGACAAATCAATGCCCATCTTGGCACAAAACGTCCGCCAAAATCTAGACACAAACTGGGATCCCCTGTCAGAAACGATATTCTCCGGAATCCCATGCAAACGAACCACGTTCTGAAAAAACAAAGGAACCAACTCAGAGGAGGAGGGTAACTTAGGCAAGGGCACCAAATTAACCATCTTAGAAAAGCGGTCACACACAACCCAGATAACGGACATTTTCTGTGAAACCGGGAGATCAGAAATAAAATCCATGGAAATGTGCGTCCAAGGCCTCTTCGGGATGGGCAAAGATAACAACAACCCACTAGCCCGTGAACAGCAAGGCTTAGCTCGAGCACACACTTCACAAGACTGCACAAAGGTACGCACATCCCTAGACAAGGAAGGCCACCAAAAAGACCTGGCCACCAAATCTCTTGTACCAAATATTCCAGGATGACCAGCCAACACAGAAGAATGGACCTCGGAGATGACTCTACTGGTCCAATCATCCGGAACAAACAGTCTTTCTGGTGGACATCGATCCGGTTTATCCACCTGAAACTCCTGCAATGCGCGTCGCAGGTCTGGGGATACGGCGGACAATATTACCCCATCCCTAAGGATACCAGCAGGCCCAGTGTCCCGAAAGGCCTCCACGGCCGCAGGAGACCAATCAGTAACATCAGCACCCTTTTTAGTCAAATCAGTCAAAGGTTTAACAATACTGGAAAAATTAGCAATGAACCGACGATAAAAATTAGCAAACCCCAAGAACTTCTGAAGGCTCTTAACAGATGTAGGTTGTGTCCAGTCACAAATAGCCTGAACCTTAACGGGATCCATCTCAATAGTAGAAGGAGAAAAAATGTACCCCAAAAAAGAAATCTTCTGGACCCCGAAGAGACACTTTGAGCCCTTCACAAACAGAGAATTGGCCCGCAAAACCTGAAACACCTTCCTGACCTGTAGAACATGAGACTCCCAGTCATCAGAAAACACCAAAATATCATCCAAATACACAATCATAAACTTATCCAGATATTCACGGAAAATATTGTGCATAAAGGACTGAAAGACTGACGGAGCATTGGAGAGTCCAAAAGGCATTACCAAATACTCAAAATGGCCCTCAGGCGTATTAAATGCGGTTTTCCACTCATCACCCTGTTTTATCCGCACCAGATTATACGCACCGCGAAGATCTATCTTAGTGAACCACCTAGCCCCCTTAATGCGAGCAAACAAATCAGTTAATAATGGCAATGGATACTGATATTTGACTGTAATCTTATTCAGAAGGCGATAATCTATACAAGGCCTCAGGGAACCATCTTTTTTTGCCACGAAAAAAAACCCTGCTCCCAGAGGGGACGAAGATGGACGAATATGTCCCTTTTCCAAGGACTCCTTAATATAATTCCGCATAGCAGTATGCTCTGGCAGTGACAGATTAAATAAACGACCCTTAGGGAACTTACTGCCAGGAATGAATTCTATAGCACAGTCACACTCTCTATGAGGAGGGAGCGAATTGAGCTTAGGCTCCTCAAAAACATCCCTATAGTCAGACAAAAATGCAGGGATCTCAGAAGGAGTAGATGAAGCGATTGAAATCGGAGGTGCATCACCATGAACCCCCTGACATCCCCAGCTTAACACAGACATTGTTTTCCAGTCCAGGACAGGATTATGAGTTTGTAACCATGGCAGACCAAGCACTAGTACATCATGTAAATTATACAGTACAAGGAAGCGAATCACCTCCTGATGAACGGGAGTCATGCGCATGGTCACTTGTGTCCAGTACTGCGGTTTATTCATAGCCAATGGTGTAGAGTCAATTCCCTTCAGAGGAATAGGAACTTCCAGAGGCTCCAGACTAAAACCGCAGCGTTTAGCAAATGACCAATCCATAAGACTCAGGGCAGCGCCCGAATCCACATAGGCATCGACGGAAATGGAAGACAGTGAAAAAATCAGAGTCACAGACAAAATGAACTTAGGCTGCAGAGTACCAATGGCAAAAGATTTATCAACCCTTTTTGTGCGTTTAGAGCATGCTGATATAACATGAGCTGAATCACCACAATAAAAACACAATCCATTTTTCCGCCTATAATTTTGCCGTTCACTTCTGGACTGAATTCTATCACATTGCATAGTCTCAGGTGCCTGTTCAGAAGACACCGCCAACTGGTGCACGGGTTTGCGCTCCCGTAAACGCCGATCAATCTGAATGGCCATAGCCATAGACTCATTCAGACCTGTAGGCGTAGGGAACCCCACCATAATATCCTTAATGGCCTCAGAAAGACCATTTCTGAAGTTTGCAGCCAGGGCGCACTCATTCCACTGAGTAAGCACCGACCATTTCCGAAATTTTTGACAATATATTTCCGCTTCATCATGCCCCTGAGAGAGGGCTAATAAAGCCTTTTCAGCCTGAATCTCCAGGTTAGGTTCCTCATAGAGCAATCCCAATGCCAGAAAAAACGCATCCACACTGAGCAATGCAGGATCCCCTGGTGCCAATGCAAATGCCCAATTCTGAGGGTCGCCCCGCAGGAAAGATATTACAATCTTGACCTGTTGAGCAGGGTCTCCAGAGGAGCGAGATTTTAAAGAAAGAAACAATTTACAATTGTTCCTGAAATTCAGGAAGGTAGATCTATCTCCAGAAAAGAACTCTGGAATAGGAATTCTAGGTTCAGACATGGGAGTGTGAACAACAAAATCCTGTATGTTTTGAACTTTTGCCGCGAGATTACTCAGGCTGGAAGCCAAACTCTGGACATCCATGTTAAACAGCTAAGATCAGAGCCATTCAAGGGTTAAGAGGAGGTAAGAAGCAGCTAGACAGCAATTAAGGGCTAGGCAGCAAAACTCTGAAGGGAAAAAAAAAAAAAAATTTCCCTTAAACACTTCTTTTTCTCCTGCTTCAGCCCAAACAATTAACACTTTGTGGGCCGGCTATACTGTCATGAATCCCCAATGGCTAGGGATAGCACAGGACAAGCAAAGTGCAAATAAATAACGGACGAGCTCTAGGGTGATGGAACCTGGGCTGACCGCTGCCCTACGCCTGACAAACGCAACTAGAGATAGCCAGGGAGCGTGCCTACGTTGGTTCTAGACGCCACGCACCAGCCTAAGAGCTAACTAGTACTGCAGAGAAAATAAGACCTCACTTGCCTCCAGAGGAATGAACCCCAAAAGATATAGTTGCCCCCTCACATGTATTGACGGTGAAATGAGAGGAAGGCACACACATAGAGATGATATATATAGCTTTAGCAAATTGAGGCCCGCTGTAAACTAGAAAGCAGAAAGATACAAAAGGGGACTGAGCGGTCAGCAAAAACCCTAATCAAAAAAAACCATCCTGAGATTACAAGAACCCATGTGCCAACTCATGACACATGGGGAGAACCTCAGTCCACTAGAGCTACCAGCTAGCATAGAGACATAATAAGCAAGCTGGACAAAAAAAACAAACAACTGAAAATCAGCACTTAGCTTATCCTGAAAGATCTGGGAGCAGGTAGGCAGGAACCAAACAGAGCACATCTGAATACATTGATAGCCAGCAAGGGAATGACAGAAAGGCCAGGTAAAATAGGAAACACCTAGCCTCTGATGGACAGGTGGAAACCAAAGGCCGCAACCCACCAAAGTCACCCAGTACCAGCAGTAACCACCAGAGGGAGCCCACAAACAGAATCCACAACAGGAGACCAAGGAGATTACCTTTCCAACAAGGAGCAACTCAGCATTAACAGAAGCTGTGCCGGAGTCCATGGCTACGTAATCACATGTACAGGTATTTACTTTACCTCCAGCATATAAAGAGTTCTCTGACATCTGTGACAAGAAGAATGCAGATCAGCTTCCTCCACACAGGCATTATGACTGTCCCATTGAGCTGCTTCCTGTGGCAGCTATTCCTTTTGGTAATGTATACCCTTTTGTGGCACCTGAGCTTCAAGCCTTAAAGGAGTATATTTTGATGAAAATCTGGCCAAAGGCTTCATACGTCCTTCCTCACCATCAGGGGCACCTATATTTTTTGTAAAAAAGAAGGATGGGACCCTGAGACCCTGTGTTGACTATCAGGAACTCAATAAGGTAACCGTACAAAACCGTTACCCTTTGCCTCTGATTCCCGAATTACTGGAAAGAGTCCGCCATGCTAAGGTGTTCTCTAAACTGGATCTTCGTGGGGCTTATAATTTGGTGCGTATTCGTCCAGGGGATGAGTGGAAGACAGCATTCAGATGCCGGTATGGACACTTTGAATCTCTTGTGATGCCCTTCGGGCTTTGTAACGCCCCTGCAACATTTCAACACCTTGCTAATGACATTTTCAGAGATTTGTTGGACCAGTTTGTGGTGATCTATTTGGACTTTATACTAATCTTTTCTGACTCTCTACAGGAACATGAAGAACATGTCAAAACTGTTTTAAGACATCTGAAAGAGAACCATCTGTATATTAAGCTGGAGAAATGCGAGTTCCATCATTCTGAGATACAGTTCTTAGGTTATATCATCTCTCTCCAGGGGCTGAACATGGAATCTGGTAAGATTCAGGCTATCCTTGACTGGCCGGTACCCAAGAACGTTAAGGAGGTCCAACGTTTTATTGGTTTTGCAAATTTCTACAGACGCTTCATTCAAAATTTTTCTGATATTGTCCGTCCCATTACTTCCTTGACAAAGAAGGAAAAGCCCCTTAAGTGGTCATCACATGCTCAAGAAGCTTTTGATCGGCTTAAGATCTGTTTCACATCAGCACCGCTGTTGATACACCCAGATCCAACACTTTCATTCATTGTGGAGGTGGACGCTTCTGATAATGCTTTGGGAGCTATTCTCTCCCAAAGAACTGGAGAGAAGGGTCTGCTACATCCTTGTGCTTTCTTTTCTCGTAGACTAACCTCAGCAGAGAAGAATTATGATGTGGGAGACAAGGAATTGCTGGCTATTATTGTGGCTTTCAAAGAATGGAGGCATCATCTGCAAGAAGCTGCACAACAGATCATAGTGCTAACTGACCATCGCAATTTAGAGTTCCTTAAATCCGCTAGATGTCTTTCTCCTTGTCAGGCTCATTGGAACTTATTTTTAAATCAATTTAACTTTGTTATCTCGTACCGTCCAAATTCTCGTAATGGGAAGGCTGATGCTTTATCCTGAATCCATGCTGCAGATTCCGTACCAGGAGCCCCGTCCAAGACCATTCTATCTGATGCCAATTTCATTGGAGTTATCCATGATCAGGACTTGTGGAAGGAGTGCAGGGAGGCCTATGATGGTGATGTATTTCTGGCCAACCCACCTGTAGATATTAATCTTGTCTTTAAGGGTGGCATGTGGTTCAGAGATCGACGTATCTACGTCCCTGAGGTTGTCCGTCTGCAGATCCTCAAGTTGGTACATGACTCCAAGTTGGCTGGTCACAGGGGGGTACAGAAGACACAAGAGTTCCTGAGCCAATTTGTCTGGTGGCCAGCTTGCCTGAAGGATACCAAGGACTATGTTCTCTCTTGCGAGGTATGTGCCCATTACAAGACTCCTCATGTGGCACCTACGGGTCTTCTACAACCATTACCTGTTCTGTCCTGCCCTTGGGGGTCTATATCAATGGACTTTATTGTGGAGCTGCCTACATCGGGGGGCATGAATACAATCATGGTGGTAGTTGATTGCCTGACTAAAGCTGCTCATTTTGTTCCATGTACCGGCCTCCCCTCAGCTAAAGATACAGTGAACTTGGTTATACAGAATGTCTTTTGGTTGCATGGGGTTCCGGATGACATCATCTCTGACCATGGAGTACAGATCACTTCAAGATTCTGGAAGGGGTTTTGCTCTGCACTCAATATTAATGTCTGTCTCTCTTCTGGAGCCCCCCAGACGCAGGGCAGCGGGGTACTCAGTACCGGGCCTCTCTGTCTCAGTCCTGGGGTTGTCACGGTGGCTAGACCCGGCCCGTGACCCTGCTAAGGGGTGTCCAATGAAAGAGGTGGTGACGGTGCGTGGTGCAGGTCACAATGAATAACGAGGACACAGGGTTGCAGTCTCTTTACCTCTTTACTGAAGGCTTCAGGATCCTCAATCCAGAGTACTGCTAACAGGGCTGGCTGAGACTGGGTGGTCCGATGGCACATCCAGACTTTCCTTTGCAGGTGGAAATCAATGCCTACCTTCTAGCGCCTGTGTGTTGTAGTACCTCCCTGCTGAGCACCACGGGATAGTCCTCACAACTGTTGTGTCTATATCTGATGTTCTTTCTCTGATGTTCTTTCTCTGTTCTTTCTCTGATGTTCTTTTCTCACAACTATCTGATGTTCTTCTCCGTCCCCCAGATGATATGGATAGGACGCACCCGTATGACGGGTAGGCCTGGAGTTCTTCCGGGACCCTAGTGTCGCCCCTCTCCCACAATTGCTCCCTATGTCTGCTTAGGTGATTTAGGTGAGACAGCAAACCTAAAATTAACTGTCCTGCCGCTGTTTGAAGTATTGCTTGGAGCCTAATACTTCCTCGGCGTTCCGGCCACCGGCTACGCGCCTCAGTAGGATGTTGCCTCGATCTTACAGCACGACTCCTACTGGCTTTATCTCCTTTTTTCTGTGATCTCGTTTCTCACTTCTCCACCATAAACCTCGCTTCTTTTCCTTTCTTAGGGTGCCGCCGCATTCGAGTGCAGGCGCGGCTCCATAACGTTCTGTTCTGTTCGCTAGGCCACTGTCAGGATCCCACCCCTGACAGAGACCCCCCTGAATCTTCCCCTGCAACGGCCTCTGCCACAGGATGTTGCCTGGTTCCAACCCAGTCAGCTTCTGACTAACTTCCTATCCAGCCCTCAGTTTTACCAGATTGTGAGGAGTGGCCTAATGCATAGAACCATTTGCTCCCCCTGGTGGCCAGAATGTGAAGTGTAAAGTGTGACTGTGATACCTGGTCAGGTGAACTCCTTAAGTGCCATCAGACGTACCATCACTCCCCTTAGCGGCGGAGCGTCAGTACTGCAACGACCAGGACTCTGGGGCGCTGCACTTCCGCTTACCATCCCCAGACAAATGGTCAGACTGAGCGTACCAACCAGACGCTGGAACAATATCTAAGATGCTATGTCAGCCATCTCCAGGATGATTGGTTGGAGTTGCTGCCGTTAGCCGAATTTTCATATAATAATTCGCAGAGCGCCTCCACTAAATTTACACCTTTCTTTGCCAATCTGGGTTATCATCCGTGTATTTTACCTAGGTCTCCAATTAATTCTCTGGTTCCGGCAGTGAAGGAAAGGCTGACTGCAATGAGACAAAATCTGGAGGTTCTGAAGGAATCTCTGACCACTAGGGTTGAGCGACTTTCATTTTTTTAAGATCGAGTCTGGTTTTGTGAAACCCGATTTAGTCCAGAGTCGAGTCGAGTGAAGTCGGCCGATTATCGCTAAAAGTCGGGGATCGACCGAAACACGAAACCCAATGCAAGTCAATGGGGAAGCATAGCCGGCAGTGAGTGGAGGCCAGGAAAACACCTACAGTGCACATTTTACTGCCAAAAACATCCATTCTTGTTTTCTGAAGCTTGTCAATCTTAATTAAAGGGAACCTGTCACCACGTTTTTGGAAGATGGGATAAAAATAGCGTTAAATAGGGGCAGAGGTGGGCGTTACATTAGTGTGTGTGTTATGCGTTTATTACCCACCTAAGTTGCCGAAATAACTTTGCAAAGTCTCCGTTTTCGCCTGTCAATCAGGCTGGTCAGGTCACATGGGCGTGGTGTCTTCACCCAGATTTGGCGTAGTTTTCCGTTGGTGGCGTAGTGGTGTGCGCATGCCCAAAGTCCGGAATCCTCTTCCAGGGGATTTAAAATAGCGCGGTGTTCGTTATTGCATTGGTGATCGGTGGGCGCGGCCATCTTCCTTTGGCCGCGCGTGCGCAGAAGCGGCGCTCTGCTGGCCGCGGCTTCAGGAAAATGGCCGCGGGATGCCGCGCGTGCGCAGATGGATATCGCGGCGGCCATTTTCCTGAAGCCGCGGCCAGCAGAGCGCCGCTTCTGCGCACGCGCGGCCAAAGGAAGATGGCCGCGCCCACCGATCACCAATGCAATAACGAACACCGCGCTATTTTAAATCCCCTGGAAGAGGATTCCGGACTTTGGGCATGCGCACACCACTACGCCACCAACGGAAAACTACGCCAAATCTGGGGGAAGACAACGCCCATGCGACCTGACCAGCCTGATTGACAGGCGAAAACGGAGACTTTGCAAAGTTATTTCGGCAACTTAGGTGGGTAATAAACGCATAACACACACACTAATGTAACGCCCACCTCTGCCCCTATTTAACGCTATTTTTATCCCATCTTCCAAAAACGTGGTGACAGGTTCCCTTTAACTTTATAATAATAGTTGGGCACTGGAAATTGGGGGTCATTTGGCAAAAGTTGTGGGGGTAGGGCTGGTTCAAGGTTTTAGTGGGCCCAGGAAACATGGACTACGTCATGGCGGTGGAGCAGGGAGAGGTAAGTATTTCAACGTTGCAAGTGCTGTGATCCTGAGCAAGCAGGGGGGGCCCACTCGTTCGCATTGGCACTGGCACAGGGCCCCTCAAAGTACGGCGGTGTGTTTGCATGGCGGGGGCGCCTCCCACCAGCAGCGACACTTTTGCGTACTCTGAGTGGCCCTGTGCCAGTGACGTCGCCAACGAGTATGCCCCCCCACCTGATGAAGGAACCTGCACTTTCATCTGCACCTTCCTCTTTGTCCCTGTGTAAGGTGGTATAATATGCGGGAAGGGGAACCTTACTTTCAGCAGGGTCAGATTCTGGCTGTGTAGAGTACAAGGGGAATGTAGTGGTCTAGGTCAATGTACCAGCAGACTCATCTAGCAGTGGCTGGGCAATGGGCAGGATGATGAGGAAACAGATATAGGGCCAAAGAATAAAGTAGGCTAAATGCAGATCAAAATTGGTAACAGGACTAAACAGGCGGCATTGCTTTGTTCAGTGGAGTAGCAAACCCAAGAGCAGCAGACACTGTTTCAAGGGCCTAACCACACTAGTAGGCCAAATGCAGTTTAATATCTGATAGTATAGGCCGAAAGCCAGAATGTGGAAGCTCAGCTTTGTTCAGTTGAGGACAACACCAGGGAGGGGCAGACACCGTTAGTAGGCCCTAACCACCATTTTGTTTTTTAAAAAACACTTAATGAGAGCCAGAAGGTTGAAGCTCAGCTTTATTCAGTTGAGGGCAACACCAGGGAGGGGCAGACACCGTTAGTAGGCCCTAAACACCATTTTGTTTTTTAAAAAACACTTAATGAGAGCCAGAAGGTTGAAGCTCAGCTTTATTCAGTTGAGGGCAACACCAGGCAGGGGCAGACACCGTTAGTAGGCCGGAACCACCATTTTGTTTTTTAAAAAACACTTAATGAGAGCCAGAAGGTTGAAGCTCAGCTTTATTCAGTTGAGGGCAACACCAGGCAGGGGCAGACACCGTTAGTAGGCCGGAACCAGCAATGTGTTTAAAAACAGCAGTTAATCAGAGCCGGAAGGTAGAAGCTCAGCTTTATTCAGTTGAGGGCAACACCAGGGAGGGGCAGAAGCCGTTAGTAGGCCCTAACCACCATTTTGTTTTTTAAAAAACACTTAATGAGAGCCAGAAGGTTGAAGCTCAGCTTTATTCAGTTGAGGGCAACACCAGGGAGGGGCAGACACCGTTAGTAGGCCCTAACCACCATTTTGTTTTTTAAAAAACACTTAATGAGAGCCAGAAGGTTGAAGCTCAGCTTTATTCAGTTGAGGACAACACCAGGGAGGGGCAGACACCGTTAGTAGGCCCTAACCACCATTTTGTTTTTTAAAAAACACTTAATGAGAGCCAGAAGGTTGAAGCTCAGCTTTATTCAGTTGAGGGCAACACCAGGGAGGGGCAGACACCGTTAGTAGGCCCTAAACACCATTTTGTTTTTTAAAAAACACTTAATGAGAGCCAGAAGGTTGAAGCTCAGCTTTATTCAGTTGAGGGCAACACCAGGCAGGGGCAGACACCGTTAGTAGGCCGGAACCACCATTTTGTTTTTTAAAAAACACTTAATGAGAGCCAGAAGGTTGAAGCTCAGCTTTATTCAGTTGAGGGCAACACCAGGCAGGGGCAGACACCGTTAGTAGGCCGGAACCAGCAATGTGTTTAAAAACAGCAGTTAATCAGAGCCGGAAGGTAGAAGCTCAGCTTTATTCAGTTGAGGGCAACACCAGGGAGGGGCAGAAGCCGTTAGTAGGCCCTAACCACCATTTTGTTTTTTAAAAAACACTTAATGAGAGCCAGAAGGTTGAAGCTCAGCTTTATTCAGTTGAGGGCAACACCAGGCAGGGGCAGACACCGTTAGTAGGCCGGAACCACCATTTTGTTTTTTAAAAAACACTTAATGAGAGCCAGAAGGTTGAAGCTCAGCTTTATTCAGTTGAGGGCAACACCAGGCAGGGGCAGACACCGTTAGTAGGCCGGAACCAGCAATGTGTTTAAAAACAGCAGTTAATCAGAGCCAGAAGGTAGAAGCTCAGCTTTATTCAGTTGAGGGCAACACCAGGGAGGGGCAGAAGCCGTTAGTAGGCCGGAACCAGCAATGTGTTTAAAAACAGCAGTTAATCAGAGCCGGAAGGTAGAAGCTCAGCTTTATTCAGTTGAGGGCAACACCAGGGAGGGGCAGAAGCCGTTAGTAGGCCCTAACCACCATTTTGTTTTTTAAAAAACACTTAATGAGAGCCAGAAGGTTGAAGCTCAGCTTTATTCAGTTGAGGGCAACACCAGGCAGGGGCAGACACCGTTAGTAGGCCGGAACCAGCAATGTGTTTAAAAACAGCAGTTAATCAGAGCCGGAAGGTAGAAGCTCAGCTTTATTCAGTTGAGGGCAACACCAGGCAGGGGCAGACACCGTTAGTAGGCCGGAACCAGCAATGTGTTTAAAAACAGCAGTTAATCAGAGCCGGAAGGTAGAAGCTCAGCTTTATTCAGTTGAGGGCAACACCAGGGAGGGGCAGAAGCCGTTAGTAGGCCCTAACCACCATTTTGTTTTTTAAAAAACACTTAATGAGAGCCAGAAGGTTGAAGCTCAGCTTTATTCAGTTGAGGGCAACACCAGGCAGGGGCAGACACCGTTAGTAGGCCGGAACCACCATTTTGTTTTTTAAAAAACACTTAATGAGAGCCAGAAGGTTGAAGCTCAGCTTTATTCAGTTGAGGGCAACACCAGGCAGGGGCAGACACCGTTAGTAGGCCGGAACCAGCAATGTGTTTAAAAACAGCAGTTAATCAGAGCCGGAAGGTAGAAGCTCAGCTTTATTCAGTTGAGGGCAACACCAGGGAGGGGCAGAAGCCGTTAGTAGGCCGGAACCAGCAATGTGTTTAAAAACAGCAGTTAATCAGAGCCGGAAGGTAGAAGCTCAGCTTTATTCAGTTGAGGGCAACACCAGGGAGGGGCAGAAGCCGTTAGTAGGCCCTAACCACCATTTTGTTTTTTAAAAAACACTTAATGAGAGCCAGAAGGTTGAAGCTCAGCTTTATTCAGTTGAGGGCAACACCAGGCAGGGGCAGACACCGTTAGTAGGCCGGAACCACCATTTTGTTTTTTAAAAAACACTTAATGAGAGCCAGAAGGTTGAAGCTCAGCTTTATTCAGTTGAGGGCAACACCAGGCAGGGGCAGACACCGTTAGTAGGCCGGAACCAGCAATGTGTTTAAAAACAGCAGTTAATCAGAGCCGGAAGGTAGAAGCTCAGCTTTATTCAGTTGAGGGCAACACCAGGGAGGGGCAGAAGCCGTTAGTAGGCCGGAACCAGCAATGTGTTTAAAAACAGCAGTTAATCAGAGCCGGAAGGTAGAAGCTCAGCTTTATTCAGTTGAGGGCAACACCAGGGAGGGGCAGAAGCCGTTAGTAGGCCCTAACCACCATTTTGTTTTTTAAAAAACACTTAATGAGAGCCAGAAGGTTGAAGCTCAGCTTTATTCAGTTGAGGGCAACACCAGGCAGGGGCAGACACCGTTAGTAGGCCGGAACCAGCAATGTGTTTAAAAACAGCAGTTAATCAGAGCCGGAAGGTAGAAGCTCAGCTTTATTCAGTTGAGGGCAACACCAGGGAGGGGCAGAAGCCGTTAGTAGGCCGGAACCACCATTTTGTTTTTTAAAAAACACTTAATGAGAGCCAGAAGGTTGAAGCTCAGCTTTATTCAGTTGAGGGCAACACCAGGCAGGGGCAGACACCGTTAGTAGGCCGGAACCAGCAATGTGTTTAAAAACAGCAGTTAATCAGAGCCGGAAGGTAGAAGCTCAGCTTTATTCAGTTGAGGGCAACACCAGGGAGGGGCAGAAGCCGTTAGTAGGCCGGAACCACCATTTTGTTTTTTAAAAAACACTTAATGAGAGCCAGAAGGTTGAAGCTCAGCTTTATTCAGTTGAGGGCAACACCAGGCAGGGGCAGACACCGTTAGTAGGCCGGAACCACCATTTTGTTTTTTAAAAAACACTTAATGAGAGCCAGAAGGTAGAAGCTCAGCTTTATTCAGTTGAGGACAACTTGAATTAGGGACTGCATACAGACTTAGCAGGCTGTCCCCTGTGTGGACCATGCATCCAATACATTAACCCATTGAGCCACAAAGGACACGTAACCTTCCGTGGCCATGCCTACAGGTCCATGTGTCTGTTGTCAGGTGTACCTTTGTCAGTGTAGGCCTATTGGAAGGAGGGACCGCAGACAGGCTTCGAAGGCCTAACACAATAAAATGGGCTGGCTGTAGGCACTTTAAAATTGGTTCCAGGGGTACACGGGCAGCAGTGGTCTGGTCAGTGGAGGCCTAGTGGAAGGAGGGACCGCAGACAGGCTTCGAAGGCCTAACACAATAAAATGGGCTGGCTGTAGGCACTTTAAAATTGGTTCCAGGGGTACACGGGCAGCAGTGGTCTGGTCAGTGGAGGCCTAGTGGAAGGAGGGACCGCAGACAGGCTTCGAAGGCCTAACACAATAAAATGGGCTGGCTGTAGGCACTTTAAAATTGGTTCCAGGGGTACACGGGCAGCAGTGGTCTGGTCAGTGGAGGCCTAGTGGAAGGAGGGACCGCAGACAGGCTTCGAAGGCCTAAAATAACAAACAATAGGCTCATGGCAGTTTTACAGCGGTTACATGGATACACGGGCAGGCAGCTTGGTGGTGAGTGGAGGAGTATTTAAAGTAGGGACCGCAGACAGGCTATCAAAGGCCTAAAATAACAAACAATAGGCTCATGGCAGTTTTACAGCGGTTACATGGATACACAGGCAGCTTGGTGGTGAGTGGAGGAGTATTTAAAGTAGGGACCGCAGACAGGCTATCAAAGGCCTAAAATAACAAACAATAGGCTCATGGCAGTTTTACAGCGGTTACATGGATACACGGGCAGGCAGCTGGTGATGAGTGGAGGAGTATTTAAAGTAGGGACCGCAGACAGGCTATCAAAGGCCTAAAATAACAAACAATAGGCTCATGGCAGTTTTACAGCGGTTACATGGATACACAGGCAGCTTGGTGGTGAGTGGAGGAGTAGTGCAAGGAGTGTCTGTCCCAGTACTCCCAAAATATAAATAGATGTTAATGTCTCGCAAAACAACCAAAACAAAAAAAAAGGTGGCATACTTAGGTACAGGGGTGGGCTCATCTACTGAGTTTCTGACATAGTAATTTGGCAGTAACTATTTAATGGTGCCAATATAGGACACAGACACAGACTACTTTAAATTGCATCATAGATGTCTACAAATTTGTATTGTCAGTGCCAGACATTGAATGATGTCAGCGAATAGACTAAAGATTGGTGGAGCTGTGCGACATAATTTTGCACGTGGTAGAGCACATTTTGAGCTGGGGTAGGGGGGAACTCTCTTGAGGCCGGCGGGACCGCCCCAGGGCCCCTCATGTTACAACGGTGTGTCTGACGTTGGGTGCGCACCGCCAGAGACACTACATTGTACTATGAGGGACCCAGTAGCAATGCCGTCAACCAAAAGCGAGCACACCCACCTCTTCAGACAAACAGCAGTCTCACGGGTGCTTGCGCCAAGTCGCGATACCACGGCCCCGTGTGGGGAGTTTTGCCATTTAGGGAGGTGTAAACATGTCGTATGCTGTACAATCAGCTGCAGCAAATTAGACATTAGAAAAGTAATTCACAGGCAAGAGCTTTTCATAGGAAAGCTAGGTGTCGGCCGGGCAAGGTGGGGCAAAAGATTTCGAAATCCAGTTGTGGTTCATTTTAATGAATGTTAGATCGTCAACATTTTGGGTAGCCAGACGAGTCCTTTTTTCGGTTAATATTGAACCTGCAGCACTGAATACTCTTTCTGATAGGACACTTGCTGCCGGGCAAGCAAGCTCCTGCAATGCATATTCTGCCAATTCTGGCCAGGTGTCTAATTTGGAGGCCCAGTAATCAAATGGGAATGACGGTTGAGGGAGAACATCGATAAGGGATGAAAAATAGTTAGTAACCATACTGGACAAATGTTGTCTCCTGTCACTTTCAATTGATGCAGCAGTACCTGTCCTGTCTGCGGTCATAGCAAAATCACTCCACAACCTGGTCAGAAAACCCCTCTGTCCAACGCCACTTCTGATGTGTGCACCCCTAACACTCCTAGTCTGCTGCCCCCTGGAGCTCGTGTGAGAACGATCACGTGCGCTGTGTGCTGGGAATGCCTGAAGCAAACGGTCAACAAGAGTTGATTGTTTGGTTGCTAATATTAGTTCCAAGTTCTCATGTGGCATAATATTTTGCAATTTGCCTTTATAGCGTGGATCAAGGAGGCAGGCCAACCAGTAATCGTCATCGTTCATCATTTTCGTAATGCGTGTGTCCCTTTTTAGGATACGTAAGGCATAATCCGCCATGTGGGCCAAAGTTCCAGTTGTCAAATCTCCGGTTGTGATTGGTTGAGGGGCAGTTGCAGGCAAATCTACGTCACTTGTGTCCCTCAAAAAACCAGAACCTGGCCGTGACACGCAACCAATTTCCTGTGCCCCCGGGAAAGGTTCGGCATTAAAAATATACTCATCCCCATCATCCTCCTCGTCCTCCACCTCCTCTTCGCCCGCTACCTCGTCCTGTACACTGCCCTGACCAGACAATGGCTGACTGTCATCAAGGCTTTCCTCTTCCTCTGGTGCAGACGCCTGCTCCTTTATGTGCGTCAAACTTTGCATCAGCAGACGCATTAGGGGGATGCTCATGCTTATTACGGCGTTGTCTGCACTAACCAGCCGTGTGCATTCCTCAAAACACTGAAGGACTTGACACATGTCTTGTATCTTAGACCACTGCACACCTGACAACTCCATGTCTGCCATCCTACTGCCTGCCCGTGTATCCTCCCACAAATAAATAACAGCACGCCTCTGTTCGCACAGTCTCTGAAGCATGTGCAGTGTTGAGTTCCACCTTGTTGCAACGTCTATGATGAGGCGATGCTGGGGAAGGTTCAAAGACCGCTGATAGGTCTGCATACGGCTGGCGTGTACAGGCGAACGTCGGATATGTGAGCAAAGTGCACGCACTTTGAGGAACAGGTCGGAGAACCCAGGATAAGTTTTCAATAAGCACTGCACCACCAGGTTTAAGGTGTGAGCCAGGCAAGGAATGTGTTTCAGTTGGGAAAGGGAGATGGCAGCCATGAAATTCCTTCCGTTATCACTCACTACCTTGCCTGCCTCAAGATCTACTGTGCCCAGCCACGACTGCGTTTCTTGTTGCAAGAACTCGGACAGAACTTCCGCGGTGTGTCTGTTGTCGCCCAAACACTTCATAGCCAATACAGCCTGCTGACGCTTGGCAGTAGCTGGCCCATAATGGGACAACTGGTGTGCAACAGTGTCATCTGCCGATGGAGTGGTTGGCAGACTGCGTTCTGTGGAAGAGCTGTAGCTTCTGCAGGAGGACGAGGAGGAGGAGGAGGAGGGGGTGCGAACGCCTACAGCCAACTGTTTCCTAGACCGTGGGCTAGGCACAACTGTCCCTAAATTGATGTCGCCTGTGGACCCTGCATCCACCACATTCACCCAGTGTGCCGTGATGGACACATAACGTCCCTGGCCATACCTACTGGTCCATGCATCTGTAGTCAGGTGCACCTTTGTACTCACAGATTGCCTGAGTGCATGGACGATGCGCTGTTTAACATGCTGGTGCAGGGCTGGGATGGCTTTTCTGGAAAAAAAGTGTCGACTGGGTAGCTCGTATCGTGGTTCAGCGTACTCCATCAGGGCTTTGAAAGCTTCGCTTTCAACTAACCGGTAGGGCATCATCTCTAACGAGATTAGTCTAGCTATGTGGGCGTTAAAACCCTGTGTACGCGGATGCGAGGATAAGTACTTCCTTTTTCTAACCAGAGTCTCATGTAGGGTGAGCTGGACTGGAGAGCTGGAGATCGTGGAACTTTCGGGTGTGCCGGTGTACATGGCAGACTGAGAGACGGTTGGAGACGGTATTGTTTCCGCCGGTGCCCTAGATGCAATATTTCCTCCTACAAAACTGGTGGTTCCCTGACCCTGACTGCTTTTTGCTGGCAAAGAAACCTGCACAGATACTGCCGGTGGTGCGGAAAATGATGGCCTTACAGTGACGGAAGGGATGTTGCGTTGCTGACTAGCTTCATTGGCCGAGGGTGCTACAACCTTAAGGGACGTTTGGTAGTTAGTCCAGGCTTGAAAATGCATGGTGGTTAAGTGTCTATGCATGCAACTAGTATTTAGACTTTTCAGATTCTGACCTCTGCTTAAGCTAGTTGAACATTTTTGACAGATGACTTTGCGCTGATCAGTTGGATGTTGTTTAAAAAAATGCCAGACTGCACTCTTCCTAGACTCGGATCCCTTTTCAGGGATTGCAGACTGAGCTTTAACCGGATGGCCACGCTGTCCTCCAACAGGTTTTGGCTTTGACACGCGTTTTGGGCCAGATACGGGCCCGGCAGATGGAACCTGTTGCGATGTTGATGCCTGCTGCGGCCCCTCCTCCACCTCCGCTTCTGAACTACTGCCGCCTGCACCCTGTTCCCCCAATGGCTGCCAATCGGGGTCAATAACTGGGTCATCTATTACCTCCTCTTCGAGCTCGTGTGCAACTTCGTCTGTGTCACTGTGTCGGTCGGTGGTATAGCGTTCGTGGCGGGGCAACATAGTCTCATCAGGGTCTGATTGTGGATCTGTACCCTGAGAGGGCAATGTGGTGGTCTGAGTCAAAGGAGCAGCATAGTACTCTGGCTGTGGCTGTGCATCAGTGCACTCCATGTCAGAATATACTTGTAATGGGCATGGCCTGTTAAATGTTTCACTTTCTAAGCCAGGGACGGTATGTGTAAAGAGCTCCATGGAGTGACCCGTTGTGTCGCCTGCTGCATCCTTCTCTCTTGTTGTAGTTTTTGCTGAAGAGGACAAGGAAGCGACTTGTCCCTGACCGTGAACATCCACAAGCGACGCGCTGCTTTTACATTTACCAGTTTCGGAAGAGGAGGCAAAAGAGCTAGAGGCTGAGTCTGCAATGTAAGCCAAAACTTGCTGTTGCTGCTCCGCCTTTAAAAGCGGTTTTCCTACTCCCAGAAAAGAGAGCGTTCGAGGCCTTGTGTAGCCTGACGACGAAACTGGCTCCACAGCTCCAGACTTAGGTGGAATATTTTTATCCCCACGACCACCTGATGCTCCACTACCACTACCATCATTACCAGCTGACAATGAACGCCCACGACGACCTCTTGCACCAGACTTCCTCATTGTTTTAAAATCTTAACCAAAGTAACTTTATTTGTTGCTGTCAAACAACTTACACGGTGAGCTATAACTTCAGTATGATTTCAATATCCCTTAACAGGTTGGTGAGACCACAAGGAAAATCAGGCACAATGTTACACACTCTGTTTTCTGTGGCACAAAATCACAGAGATGACACACACGCAGGACTGTCACTCAAGCACTAATGTCAATATTAATCTCCCACCTAATTTATTTATTTTTTTTTCTCAGGGAGACTTTAGAAACCAAATAATATTAAAAAAAAAACAAAAAAAAAAAGGCTTTCTATGGCCCACAATTAGAGAGAGAGAGGTGGCACACCCAGGAGTCAAGACTGGCGCACAAGCTGAAAGGGCAATATTACTCTCCCACTGTTTTTTTAAGTTTTTTTTTTTTATTTTCAGGGAGACTTTAGAAACCAAATAATATTAAAAAAACCAAAAAAATAAATAGCCTTTCTATGGCCCACTGAATGAGAGAGAGAGGTGGCACACCCAGGAGTCAAGACTGGCACACAAGCTGAAAGGGCAATATTACTCTCCCACTGTTTTTTTATGTATTTTTTGTTTTTTAAGGGAGACTTTAGAAACCAAATAATATTAAAAAAACCAAAAAAATAAATAGCCTTTCTATGGCCCACAATTAGAGAGAGAGAGGTGGCACACCCAGGAGTCAAGACTGGCACACAAGCTGAAAGGGCAATATTACTCTCCCACTGTTTTTTTATGTATTTTTTGTTTTTTAAGGGAGACTTTAGAAACCCAATAATATTAAAAAAAAAAAAGGCTTTCTATGGCCCACAATTAGAGAGAGAGAGGTGGCACACCCAGGAGTCAAGACTGGCGCACAAGCTGAAAGGGCAATATTACTCTCCCACTGTTTTTTTAAGTTTTTTTTTTTTTTCAGGGAGACTTTAGAAACCAAATAATATTAAAAAAACCAAAAAAATAAATAGCCTTTCTATGGCCCACTGAATGAGAGAGAGAGAGGTGGCACACCCAGGAGTCAAGACTGGCACACAAGCTGAAAGGGCAATATTACTCTCCCACTGTTTTTTTATGTATTTTTTGTTTTTTAAGGGAGACTTTAGAAACCAAATAATATTAAAAAAAAAAAAAAAAAAAAAAAGGCTTTCTATGGCCCACAATTAGAGAGAGAGAGGTGGCACACCCAGGAGTCAAGACTGGCGCACAAGCTGAAAGGGCAATATTACTCTCCCACTGTTTTTTTAAGTTTTTTTTTTTTTATTTTCAGGGAGACTTTAGAAACCAAATAATATTAAAAAAACCAAAAAAATAAATAGACTTTCTATGGCCCACAATTAGAGAGAGAGAGAGGTGGCACACCCAGGAGTCAAGACTGGCACACAAGCTGAAAGGGCAATATTACTCTCCCACTGTTTTTTTATGTATTTTTTGTTTTTTAAGGGAGACTTTAGAAACCCAATAATATTTAAAAAAACAAAAAAAAAGGCTTTCTATGGCCCACAATTAGAGAGAGAGAGGTGGCACACCCAGGAGTCAAGACTGGCGCACAAGCTGAAAGGGCAATATTACTCTCCCACTGTTTTTTTAAGTTTTTTTTTTTTTATTTTCAGGGAGACTTTAGAAACCAAATAATATTAAAAAAACCAAAAAAATAAATAGCCTTTCTATGGCCCACTGAATGAGAGAGAGAGGTGGCACACCCAGGAGTCAAGACTGGCACACAAGCTGAAAGGGCAATATTACTCTCCCACTGTTTTTTTATTTATTAATTTTTTTTTTAGGGAGACTTTAGAAACCAAATAATAAGAAAAAAAATAAATAAATAAATAGGCTTTCTATAGCCCACTGAATAAGAGATAGCACACACAGCAGTGGCACACAAGCCCTGACTGAGGCCAATATTTTTCTACCACTGATTGATGTAGTGTTTTTGTGTTGAGGTAGAATTTAGAACACAAATCACGGAAAAAATAAATAGGCTTTCTATGGCCCACTCAGTGAGAGATGGCACACACAGGGATGGCACTGTAGCAGAAATGCCAATCTTAATCTCCCACAAAAAAAAAAACAAAAAAAAAAACCAGGGACTGTCCTACAATTACTATCTCCCTGCAGTAATCTAAGCCAGGTATGGCAGGCAGCAATAGGAGTGGACTGATGCACAAATTAAATAAAAAGTGTGGACAAACAAAAAAGATAGCTGTGCAGAAAGGAACAAGAGGATATGTGCTTTGAAAAAAGCAGTTGGTTTCCACAGTGGCGTACACACAGCAATACAGCTATCACGGAGCCTTCTAGGGCAGCCCAATGAGCTACAGTGCTGAGGAAAAAAAAAAAAAATAGCTTCCACAGTCCCTGCACACCGAAGGTGGTGTTGGACAGTGGAAATCGCTACAGCACAAGCGGTTTGGTGGTTAGTGGACCCTGCCTAACGCTCTCCCTGCTTCTGACGAAGCGGCAGCAACCTCTCCCTAAGCTCAGATCAGCAGCAGTAAGATGGCGGTCGGCGGGAACGCCCCTTTATAGCCCCTGTGACGCCGCAGACAGCAAGCCAATCACTGCAATGCCCTTCTCTAAGATGGTGGGGACCAGGATCTATGTCATCACGCTGCCCACACTCTGCGTTCACCTTCATTGGCTGAGAAATGGCGCTTTTCGCGTCATTGAAACGCGACTTTGGCGCGAAAGTCGCGTACCGCATGGCCGACAAGCACAGGGGTCGGATCGGGTTTCATGAGACGCCGACTTAGCCAAAAGTCGGCGACTTTTGAAAATGATCGACCCGTTTCGCTCAACCCTACTGACCACAGCTCAAGAACGTTATAAGAGATCGGCTGATAGATTCCGTAAACCTGCACCCATGTTCAAGGTAGGAGATTCCGTGTGGTTAGCAACTAAGAATCTGAAGTTAAACGTTCCTTCACAAAAACTTGGACAGAAATTCATTGGCCCTTTCAAGATCAACGGTATTGTGAGCTCTGTGGCCTGCCGGCTGAAGCTGCCTAGGACTATGAAGGTACACCCAGTTTTTCAAGAATCTTTACTAAAGCCTGTATCTCCTAATACCTTCCAGGGACTTGTTGTGCCACCTTCGCAGCCTGTGGTGATTGATGGGCAAGAACAATTTGTGGTGGAGGAAATTATTGATTCCAGGATTCGCAGGAATCGGCTCCAATATCTTATAAGATGGCAGGGATATCCCCCTGAGGAAGACTCTTTGGAACCTGTGGAAAACATCAATTCCCAACAGAAGATTTCTCGTTTTCATCAGAGATTCCCTGAGAAACCAGGTCCAGGATCGTCCTGAGGCTGCTTCTAAGGAGGGAGTAATGTCAGGACTCTGAACATTTTTTACCTTTTGTGCATTACTGCCCTTTTCAAAGATGTAATAAATACAGCCCAGCATGGACCAAAGAAAAAACGATCTCATACACATGCATGTAGCCATGTGTTCAAATAGTCAGAATCAGAGATCGCATATCCTTCAATACTAAGGACACTCCACATGACATAGCTAAATACCCAAGAGAAAGAATAGGAGTACAAGTCCAAAATTGTTTTTATAAAAAAGTATATCCATACAAATTTTATTGCATCATAAACATCATATACATAGACACAAAGCATAATAAATTACACATTGTAGCAGTGAGGGAAAACTGAAGAACAACACTGATAGAAACCGGGGGCCACCCCTGAAAAAGTCTGCGTCTCAAATAAAGTGCCAATAGTGCATATCATGGGGCAGATCAGGGATATTTCTATAAAAGGTGTGTCAATATTAAGCTCTATATCCTACGTCCCACCACTCAGATCACATCCAATAAAGTGCGCATAGTGCCAAATCTACTTCCCCAAGATCTTACCCATATTGCGGACCGCCAGGGGTTGCCATCGGAGCCCCAACACGCATTTCGCGTCGGCTTCGTCAGGGGCTGACTGCCCCCTGATGAAGCCGATGCGAAACGCGCGTTGGGGCTCCGGTGGCAACCCCTGGCGGTCCGCAATATGGGTAAGATCTTGGGGAAAATTAAAACATACAAAAAGACACGTATGCAAGAACAATGATAGAAAACTTTATTAGTACATATAAAAAGTCAGTAAAATATTGTAGCCAATAGTGCTTAGTGAGCCAAAAATAGCAACAAAAGGCGTCACCAACAGGAGGGCAAGATATTAACAAAAATAAATAAATAAACACATAGCAAGACCTCAATGGGATGAATAGGAAAAAAGGGATCGTACACAAAGGGTTAGTATAAAATAGTTACCAGAGATAAATATAAATAAGTGTAAATATATACCCCAGTGTTAGGAACCAAAAAATCCTAAATATGTAAACAATGATGGAAATGGATTCTGGACCATGGGTAAGAATAACGGTGCATAGTGTAAAGACTTAGGGGGAAAAAAAAAAATAAAAAAAATAATAATAATAATTATAATATACCTCAAGCCAAGTCCTAGCTACCCAGGTACATAAAACCCAAATGTACAACTAAATCAATCAATGTGGTCAGCATAAATAAGTATGAATGAATCTTACCAGCACATGTGTGGAGACGCCGCAACCCCTATGCGCATTTCGGCAGAGTGCCTTCCTCAGGGGGAAGGCACTCTGCCGAAATGCGCATAGGGGTTGCGGCGTCTCCACACATGTGCTGGTAAGATTCATTCATACTTATTTATGCTGACCACATTGATTGATTTAGTTGTACATTTGGGTTTTATGTACCTGGGTAGCTAGGACTTGGCTTGTGGTATATTATAATTATTATTATTTTTTTTTTTTTCCCCCTAAGTCTTTACACTATGCACCGTTATTCTTACCCATGGTCCAGAATCCATTTCCATCATTGTTTACATATTTAGGATTTTTTGGTTCCTAACACTGGGGTATATATTTACACTTATTTATATTTATCTCTGGTAACTATTTTATACTAACCCTTTGTGTACGATCCCTTTTTTCCTATTCATCCCATTGTGGTCTTGCTATGTGTTTATTTATTTATTTTTGTTAATATCTTGCCCTCCTGTTGGTGACGCCTTTTGTTGCTATTTTTGGCTCACTAAGCACTATTGGCTACAATATTTTACTGACTTTTTATATGTACTAATAAAGTTTTCTATCATTGTTCTTGCATACGTGTCTTTTTGTATGTTTTAATATCTGTTTTCACGTTGAACCTGTTTCCCATTAGTACTAATTTAGATACCACTATAGCACCTTCTGATTAGTGTACTTGACTATAGTATTATAATCCGAGGTATCTTTTTGCTGGAAATATCAATATGATGTAAGATCTTGGGGAAGTAGATTTGGCACTATGCGCACTTTATTGGATGTGATCTGAATGGTGGGACGTAGGATATAGAGCTTAATATTGACACATATTTTATAGAAATATGCCTGATCTGCCCCATGATATGCACTATTGGCACTTTATTTGAGACGCGGACTTTTTCAGGGGTGGCCCCCGGTTTCTATCAGTGTTGTTCTTCAGTTTTCCCTCACTGCTACAATGTGTAATTTATTATGTTTTGTGTCTATGTATATGATGTTTATGATGCAATAAAAATTTTGTATGGATATACTTTTTTATAAAAACAATTTTGGACGTGTACTCCTATTCTTTCTCTTGGGTATTTACCTTTTCAAAGATGGCGTCTTTGGTCTCATTTGAACTGTGTCTTCCTGCTATAAAACTCCACCCCAGCCTTCAGTCTGTGCTGGAGTATTCTGCCTTGAATCCAGCTCCTGACCTCTGATTACTCCCTGGCTATATACCTGCTCCTGTGAACCTGCGTGGTGATCCTGCTACTCTGCTCTGAGTTCCTGCTGCATACACCAGTTCCAGCAATCCTCCTTCATCTGCTGCTCGTATTTACTTCCATCTGCATTTGCTGGACACATAAGCATTTGCTGCTCTGCAAAAACCAGAGACTATTAACCAGGCCTCCCTGGTTGAGCTAAGATATTATTTGAACTGCCTTATAAGCTTATCTATCTGTGTTTGGACTAAGACAAGGATTTATTCGTGTCAAGTATCCTCAAGAATAACTGTGATTCATAGACTTTCTGCTTGGTTGCATTTTCCTCTGAAGTTTCCTATAGACTGCTAAGCTGCGTTTAATATTTACACCAAGTGTTGTGGACTTGAGTTTCTCTCTGCACCTGTTTGAATCACCATGTGATAATATAGACTTTACCACTTATAAAACTGTGTCCTGTAGTTGTCTTGTTCCATGCAAAGAGCCTCCTGAGTTATCCCCTATAATTATTACACGTTTCTTGGTGAGCCCATAACAAACTGCATTGTATTATAATTTATGAAGATATCAAACATATCAATCATTATTTGGTAATAGACATCCTTAGCAATTGGTCTCTACTGATTTGGGGTACAAACCCAACCTTTAGTGCTTTGTGTACTAATAGCACAGTGCAGGACAGTAGCCGTGGGTGAGGCTTCGACTCTTTTATTTTATCTCAGGAGACTGTGTTCACTCCTAGGTTTCCTTGGCTTCCATCCTCTTTACATACATGGCCGAATGGGCTCTCTGGACTACATATAATATGGCTGGATTGGTCACCATTTCTGACAGTCCCATACTCTTGAGGGCCTGTAGGAACTTGAAACAGTTTACTCTTTGTCATTCCATACTCTAATTCCCAAGAATGGGGTGGCCTTAGGTATGTCTGCCTCCCGAGGAGGTGGAATATCCACAGGTACCTCCTGTGCCTGAGACCATATCGTGGAGTCCGCAATTGTGAATCAGCTCCTCTGTTCTTCTTCTTGGAGGAACTGAAGGCGTTCTCCTTTCTGTAGGCTTGGCCCCTACTAGAGGGAGCTGGCATTGATGTAGACCTTGTGTCTGGTCCATTCCTCAATGACAAATCCGACACCCTGTTCATCATCATAATGCCTCACTCTGCCTTCAGTAATCTGTTAGGCAAGCTCCTCTCCTTCAGGACAGGACCCCCTGATCCCTCCTTTTTAGCCTGAGTCACTCTCACAATCCATTCCTCTAGCGACATGATGGCTGAGTATTACCTCCAATTTTGGGCAAGGTGTCTCTGATGTTGGAGGGGAGACCTTTGCGGTCAGAGATGGAATGTCCAGCCTGGGTGGGGGACTCACAGGACACTTGGCCAACAAAGCTCTGAGGTGTACGGCCTGTCCTCAGGCCAAAGGCTGAGCTGGAAAGTAGGTTTCATCCTCCGATTTGGAGCAGAAAGGTCAGGCGGCTGACATGTGCCCGTAACAGCCGCGGGTGGAATCGCGATTCACCTGCGGCTGTTAACATGTTAAATGATGCTGTCAAACGCTGACAGTGGCATTTAACATGCACACCCAGCAAGTGCTTCATTACCTCCTCCCATCAGCACCCATGTCACATGACCGAGGGTCGACAATGGGTTGGCATGACAACTTGGGGTCAGTAGGATACCCCTGTTGTTGTCATTGCTGGATTGCTATGAGCATCGCCTGGTGGTCGGCGCTCATAGCAAGTAGCAAGTGAGCATATCTGCTAAATAGAGCAGGACTACAGCCCTATGTAGCAGAGGCAATTGACCAAGTGCAGCTTCTAGTCTCCCATGCAGACTATTGAAGCAAGTAAAAAGTTATAGAAATGTTTTTTTAAAAATATAAAAAAAATGTAAAAAATCTAAGTTCCAATCACCCTTCTTTTTGTCCCATTCAAAATAAAACAGTAAAAAAAAATCAAATCTACACATATTTGGCATTGCCGCATTCAAAATTCCCAATCTATCAATGTAAAAAAATAATTAATCAAATCGGTAAACGGCATAGCGAGAAAAAAAAATCAAAACGCCAGAATTATGTTTTTTGGTCGTTGCAACATTGCAATAAAATGCAACAGGCAATGAAAAGATCATATCTACAACTAAAATGGTATCAATAAAAATGTCAGATCAGTATGCAAAAAATAAGCTCTCACCCGGCCCCAAATCCTGAAAAATTAAGACGCTACGGCTCTCGGAAAATGGCAACTTTTTTTTTTTCTTTTACAAGTTCTGGAATTTTTTTTCACCACTTACAAAAGAACCTAGACATATTTGGTGTCTATGAACTGGTAATGACCTGGAGAATCATAATGGCTGGTCAGTTTTAGCATTTAGTGAACCTAGTAAAAAATCCAAACAAAAAACAAGTGTGGGATTGCACTTTTTTTTGCAATTTCACCGCACTTGGAATTTTGTTCCTGTTTTCTATTACACAACATGGAAAATACAATGATGTCCTTCAAAAGTGCAACTCGTACCGCAAAAAACAAGCCCTCACATGGCCATTTTGAACAAAAAATCAAAAAAGTTATGGCTCTGGAAAGAAGGAGAGCAAAAAATGAAAATGCAAAACCAAAAATACCCCTGGTCGTTAAGGGGTTAAGCTTACTTATACAGCGCCATTAATTCCACTGCGCTTTACAGACATTATGATCACTGTCCCCATTGCGGTACACAATCTAAATTCCCTTTCAGTATGTCTTGGGAGTGTGGGAGGAAAACGGAGTACCCGGAGGAAACCCACGCAAACACGGGAAGAACATACAGACTCCTTGCTGATGTTGGTGGGATTTTCTCCCAGAACCCCGGTGTTACAGACCAATAGTGCTCACCACTGAGTGACTAAGCCAGAGTAGCAAGAACCAACTCTCATTGCACTGATTTTTTTTGGACCTGGCCACAAAAACGTCTCCTCTGAGGACTGTCTAATAGCACTGGAAAGTCTGAGAATACACAAAGCATTAGTAGATAGTTACATTTACTGCTTTTGATTAAATAGCTGTCAGGATGCTGTTAAAGTTTGAGGACTTTAGTAGAAGAGACAAGTGCGCGCTCTCAAACAAGGCTCAACGGTTACAATGAATAAATGAAGAAAACAAAAGAACATAGAAATTGAACAACTAATTTCAATATGACTTAAAATTCTATGTTGATTACTGACAGTCCACTTTCCCTAATTTACCTGAATGCATAAATGACTTGTGTGGAGACATATGTCTGGAAATAACTGCTGCTGTTACATCTGCAGGGAGGTTATCCTGGCTTGCTTTGCAACTTAAGACTTTCCAGCACTTCATTGTAACCAGAATGCTATTGTACATTATATTACAGGAAAACTTGCTTTACCTTATCAGCAGTCTAAGGGGTTGTTCCATGTAGTGAATCCTTTTTGGAGTTTCTCCCATGGTGAAGTGATTGTATGTAAGGTGTTCTGTAATTAGAAATCCCTGACTTTTCTTTCTGGGGCTAGCTATTGGCACCTGCAGATTTCCCTTGCAATGATGCTGCAGAGAAGAAGCAGACACAGACAGAAGAGGGCCCCTGTCCAAGTACCGTACAGCACATGGACCCTTTGCAGTCCCATAGCTCATCATACTGCACAATTGCATCTGCTTTGGAGGTGGATGTGGACCCCCTTATTTGGGGGGCCTTGTATGACTGCACAGTTGCACCAATGGTATGTCTGTTCCTGCTACAGAGGAAATGCTATGTAATTCAGTATTCATGGAAATTAGCAGGATACCAGTATGGGTGTAGTGGGCGTCACAGGCTCAAAATCTTTCCCACCACAATGTATGCCCATGATACAAATATTGGTGTAGAGGATTGGCCATTTATACTGGTATTTTCATGCACTGCAGTGTCTGGGTGCTATTTTTACATCAGCATCTCACCTTTTACCTCTGTATACCACAAACTGTTATACAGTATGCAAATATTAGGTAATGGGGTACTTTTCGTATTTCACATTTTTATAATTTGAGCCCAATATCATTTTGAGCTCTTTATTCAGAATTTCTCAAGGTACTAGAAGTGTACATTGGCTTAAAATAAAAATACCATATTTTGTATTCTTATGTCATTTGACGGATGTTATTGCGTGTCAGATGAAGGTAACCTTGACCTGTCCACCCTTAAAGCTGTGGAGCACCGGCTACAGCTCTACCAAGCAAAATACTATGCAGGCAAGAAGTTCTATGTTATCATTAGATGGAATAATTCCACCACAAAAGGATGTCTACAGCAGCCGACCAACAAGTAGACGTAAGGTAATACCGAGTTCTTGTTGCCAATCAAGACTGTAAATTAAGAAAATAGAATGTAAATGAAGATAAACTGTTCCTCAATTAAACCTAATTTCCTGAAATTTAAACCAAGTGCACAATGACTTGTAATAAACCTGAGTGCTCATTAATATGCATGCCACATTTGTTAATATGTACCAGATGTTTCAGAATTTATGATCAAAACACTAGCTAAAATACAATGGCAAAAATCTGTAAGTGATCTTAGGGCAGTCCATGTGCAATGTACAAAATGCCCAATTCTGCATTATTCTGCATTATTACCTATGACCTCAGATGCTCACAAACATAGGGGCAGATGTCCTAACAAAACTAAGTTAGGAATTTAGTGCACATGTAGTGCACCACAATAGTTAAAGGGAATCTGTCACCCTGAGGCTATGTGCACACGTAGGTCGGGTCCTCTGCGGGTTCTCCCGCAGCGGAATTGATAAATCTGCAGGGCAAAACCGCTGCGGTTATCCCTGCAGATTTATCGCGGCTTGTTTTGCGGTTTCCGCTGCGGGTTTTACTCCTATACTATTGATGCTGCATATGCAGCAATATGCAGCATCAATAGTAATGTTAAAAATAATTTAAAAAATGGTTTATACTCACCATCTGACGTTGCGATCTCCTCGGCGCTGCACGCGGCGGTCTGGTTCCAAAGATGCTGTGCGAGAAGGACCTTTGTGACGTCACGGTCATGTGACCGCGACGTCACGGTCATGTGACCGCGACGTCACCGCAGGTCCCGCTCGCACAGCAACCCTGAGACCGGACGGCCGCGTGCAGAACTGAGAGGTGAGTATATCATTATATTTTTATTTTATTTCTTTTTTTTTACACAAATATGGTTCCCAGGGCCTGGAGGAGAGTCTCCTCTCCACCCCGGGTACCATCTGCACATGATCCGCTTACTTCCCGCATCGTGGGCACAGCCCCGAAAGTGGTTTAAATTAAGGAAACACAAGTTACACTGAATCTTTTCTCACAAAACAATCTATCCATAAACACTGCTCCCTCCCTTCTATAACATGGTGCCTGCATGTTGGACTGTATTTTCATGGTGACAATTTCTTGTTAATGGTTTAAAACACTTCTTGTTCATTAACCCCTTCAACCACCTTGGGTTTTTCCATTTTTCAGTTTCCATTTTTTGGACCCCTACTTCTCAGAGCCAGCCATAACTTTTTATTTTTCCATCGACGAGTTGTACTTTTGAATGACAGCATTGGTTTTGCCATATAGTGTACTGGAAAATGGGACATTTTTTTTTAAAAGAGCAGTGACTATGCAAAAAAAAGTGCAATTCCACAATTGTTTTTTGTTTCTTTTACCATGTTCACTAAATGCTAAAACTGGCCTGACATTATGATTCTCCAGGTCATTATGAGTTCATAGATATCAAACATGTATAGGTTCTTTTTTATTTATGTGGTGAAAAAAAAAATCCAAAGTTTCTGCCCCCCAAAAAAGTTGGCATTTTCGGAGACCTGTAGCGTCTCCATTTTTCGTGATCTGGGGCTGGGTGAGGGCTTATGTTGTTAGTACCGAGCTGATGTTTTTACTGATACCATTTTGGTGTAGATACGATCTTTTGATTGCCTGTGATTACATTTTAATGCAATGTTGCGGAGACCAAAAGAATGTAATTCTTAATTCGATTTTTTTTCTCGTTACGATGTTTACCGATCGGATTAATTCTTTTTATATATTGATAAATCTGGCGTTTCTGAACAAGGAGATACCAAACATGGGTCTTTTTTTATTTTTAATGTTTTATTTTGCATGGGACGAATGGCGGGTGATTTTATATAAACTTTTATATATACAGCTCTGGCAAAAATTAAGACACCTCTGCAAAATATTCAGTTTGTCTGATTTTTCTCTTTATAAGCATATTTTTGAGTAAAATGTAAATTTTTCATATATTCTATAAACTACTGACAACATGTCTCCAAATTTCCAAGCAATACATTTGGTATTTTTTTTTCTGAAAAGTAGAAATCTTCAAAATTAAAAAAAAACCTCAGTGCTTCCAGACCTCAAATAATGCAAAGAAATAAGTTCATAATCATTTAGAAACAACAATACTAATGTTTTAACTCAGGAAGAGTTCAGAAATCAATATTTTGTGAAATAACCATGATTTTTAATCACAGCTTTCATGCTTCTTGGCATGCTTTCCACCAGTCCTTCACACTGCTCCTGGTGCAAGAATTTATGCAGTTCTTCTTTGTTTTATGGCTTGTAACATAGTAACATAATAAAATAGTAACATAGTTAGTAAGGCCGAAAAAAGACATTTGTCCATCCAGTTCAACCTATATTCCATCATAATAAATCCCCAGATCTACGTCCTTCTACAGAACCTAATAATTGTATGATACAATATTGTTCTGCTCCAGGAAGACATCCAGGCCTCTCTTGAACCCCTCGACTGAGTTCGCCATCACCACCTCCTCAGGCAAGCAATTCCAGATTCTCACTGCCCTAACAGTAAAGAATCCTCTTCTATGTTGGTGGAAAAACCTTCTCTCCTCCAGACGCAAAGAATGCCCCCTTGTGCCCGTCACCTTCCTTGGTATAAACAGATCCTCAGCGAGATATTTGTATTGTCCCCTTATATAGTTATACATGGTTATTAGATCACCCCTCAGTCGTCTTTTTTCTAGACTAAATAATCCTAATTTCGCTAATCTATCTGGGTATTGTAGTTCTCCCATCCCCTTTATTAATTTTGTTGCCCTCCTTTGTACTCTCTCTAGTTCCATTATATCCTTCCTGAGCACCGGTGCCCAAAACTGGACACAGTACTCCATGTGCGGTCTAACTAGGGATTTGTACAGAGGCAGTATAATGCTCTCATCATGTGTATCCAGACCTCTTTTAATGCACCCCATGATCCTGTTTGCCTTGGCAGCTGCTGCCTGGCACTGACTGCTCCAGGTAAGTTTATCATTAACTAGGATCCCCAAGTCCTTCTCCCTGTCAGATTTACCCAGTGGTTTCCCGTTCAGTGTGTAATGGTGATATTGATTCCTTCTTCCCATGTGTATAACCTTACATTTATCATTGTTAAACCGCATCTGCCACCTTTCAGCCCAAGTTTCCAACTTATCCAGATCCATCTGTAGCAGAATACTATCTTCTCCTGTATTAACTGCTTTACATAGTTTTATATCATGTGCAAATATCAATATTTTACTGTGTAAACCTTCTACCAGATCATTAATGAATATGTTGAAGAGAACAGGTCCCAATACCGACCCCTGCGGTACCCCACTGGTCACAGCGACCCAGTTAGAGACTATACCATTTATAACCACCCTCTGCTTTCTATCACTAAGCCAGTTACTAACCCATTTACACACATTTTCCCCCAGACCAAGCATTCTCATTTTGTGTACCAACCTCTTGTGCGGCACGGTATCAAATGCTTTGGAAAAATCGAGATATACCACGTCCAATGACTCACCGTGGTCCAGCCTATAGCTTACCTCTTCATAAAAACTGATTAGATTGGTTTGACAGGAGCGATTTCTCATAAACCCATGCTGATATGGAGTTAAACAGTTATTCTCATTGAGATAATCCAGAATAACATCCTTCAGAAACCCTTCAAATATTTGACCAACAGTAGAGGTTAGACTTACTGGCCTATAATTTCCAGGTTCACTTTTAGAGCCCTTTTTGAATATTGGCACCACATTTGCTATGCGCCAGTCCTGCGGAACAGACCCCGTCGCTATAGAGTCCCTAAAAATAAGAAATAATGGTTTATCTATTACATTACTTAGTTCTCTTAGTACTCGTGGGTGTATGCCATCTGGACCCAGAGATTTATCTATTTTAATCTTATTTAGCCGGTTTCGCACCTCTTCTTGGGTTAGATTGGTGACCCTTAATATAGGGTTTTCATTGTTTCTTGGGATTTCACCTAGCATTTCATTTTCCACCGTGAATACCATGGAGAAGAAGATGTTTAATATGTTAGCCATTCCTCGTCATCTACAACCATTCTTTCCTCACTATTTTTTAAGGGGCCTACATTTTCAGTTTTTATTCTTTTACTATTGATATAGTTGAAGAACAGTTTGGGATTAGTTTTACTCTCCTTAGCAATGTGCTTCTCTGTTTTCTTTTTGGCAGCTTTAATTAGTTTTTTAGATAAAGTTTTTTAGATAAAGTAACTTGTAACTATACATCATCCTCTTGATTACATTCCAGAGGTTTTCAATGGAGTTCAGGTCTGGAGATTGGGCTGCCCATGACAGAGCTTTGATGTGGTAGTCTCTTAATTTTTGACAGAGCTGTATATATATTTTTTAAAATTTTTAAAAACATTTTTGTTTACTTTACACTTGCTTCAATACTCTCCATGGGAGACTAGAAGCTTTGATCATCTCATCACTTGTGCTACACAGAGGAGGTCTCCATTTTTCATTTGTTTCCTGCAGACCCCGGATTGTCATGCCAACCCTTTGGCGACCCGCCATCATGTGACATGGGTGCCAATGGGCAGGATTAGTGATGCACTTCCAGCACGCATATGTTAAATGTCGCTGTTGGAGATTGACTGCGGCATTTAGAATGTTACAGCCACGGGTGGATCGCGCTTCCACCCTCAGCTGTTAAGGGCACATGTCAGCTAATTAAATCAGCTGGCATGAGCCAGAAAAGTGGCGGGCTCAGCGTCGGAGCCTGCAGCATATAGGGAGGCAACCTATACCTATACGTCTAAGCTTGGAAAGGGGTTACTAGCCACTTGCAATGTGTCTAGAAAAAGAGTAAAAATCATAAAAATCGGCATAATTATGAGGAGTATGCAGCATTTTTGGGGATAAAAAAATCTTGTATATGTTCAAAAGAGAACTGTACTTTCTACAAACTTTGCATAAATGAAAAGTATATCATCAAATAAATATTTATTTCTCCACTTATCAGACACTTTTTCTCCCATCTCTCTATCCCAGCTGAATTATACAGCCAGCATCTGCATGTAACATCAGCATTTGAAGCTAAGTTCCAATCACTTGTTAATCTCTTAAATGCCGCTGTCAATGTATGACAGCAGCATTTAAGGTGTGCGGTCCTAAGGATGCTCTGTTCTTGCTGCACATAAGACCCTGAAAATTAAACAAGGGTTGCTGACAAGTTACCTTGGGCCTGCTGAAGTCCCTCATAGTTGCCATGTCATGAATTCATAGATATACTTCAATGCTGTTTTATTGCAATATATAGTTAAAAGAAAAAAAGGTGGTAGGTACCGTGTTAGCCAGTTGAAAAAATAATGCTCTCAGCTCTCACTGTGAAAAACAAGATAATCTTGTAGTTATGAAACAGAGATGAGCGAAAATTTCAATATTCGGATTGGCTCACGATCGCCAAATTTGCAATATTTGTCAATTTGTCGATTAAATCGCCGAATATAGCTGAACACACACACCACAAAAGCCAGTGTTTCCCAAGCTGTGTGACAGCGTTGCAAACACGTGCATAGTGCTTCTGAGAGCCACGGTTCCCACGCTATCCGAAGCGCACCTGCGCTCTAAATAAATAATTTTAAAAAAACCCTGCATGGGTTCCCCTGTAGTTTTGATAACCAGCCATGCAATACTCACAGCTGGGGGCTGCAACCCTCAGCTGTCAGCTTCAGCAAGGCTAGTTATCAAGAATAGAAGGGTCCACTTGCCACATTTTTAATTATTAAATAATTTTAAAAATCGGCATGGGGCCCCCCATTTTTGACAACCAGCCTTGCTAAAGCAGACAGCTGGGGGCCGGTATTCTCAGGCTGGTAAGTGGCCATGGATATTGTCCCTTCAGCCTAAAAATAGCATCCTGCAGCTGCCCAGAAAAGGCACATTTATTAGACGCACCAATTCTGGCACTTTGTCCAGTTCTTCCTACTTGCTCTGTAGCGGTGTTAAGTGGGGTTTCATATTTGTGGGGTTGATGTCACCTTTGTATTATCAGGTGACATGAAGCCCACATCTTAGTAATGTCTATAAGTCACCTATCCAATACTAATCCTATAGTTACATGGTAAATAAGACACAGCCAGAATAAAGTCCTTTTTTGTTAGAAATAAGACTAAACACAGTTTTCCATTTTATTTAAAAATAACAAACACAGTTATACTCACCTAATGCCTAATTCCACAGAAGCCCTCATTCTCCTGTAATAAAACTAAAATAAAAAACAACAATATACCATACCCGTCTGTCGTTCTGTCCCACACCGTAATCCATATCTGGGGATTAATAGTTTTCAACCCGGACAGTGCAAAGATGCGACTGTCCAGGTTGAGAACCACTGGGGAATGAACATAATTGAGGTTATGTCTGGTCACTGAGGCTGCGTTCCCAGCTGGGCTATATATATATATATATATATATATATATATATATATATATATATACAGTGGGCACAGAAAGTATTCAGACTCCTCTAAATTTGTCACTCTTTGTTTCATTGCAGCCATTCGGTAAATTAAAAAAAAGTAGATTTTTTTCTCATTAATGTATACTCTGCACCTCATCTTGACTGGAAAAAACAGAAATGTAGACATTTTTGCAAATGTATTACAAAAGAAAAACCGAAATATCACTTGGTCATAAGTATTCAGACCCTGGCCAGTATTGAGTAGCACAGTGGTGGGCAATTAATTTAGCCATGGGGCCGCATGAGAAATTGGGATGGTTTTAGAGGGCCGGACTAATATAATTAACTCATTTTTACCCAATACTTTAGTATACATAATATGCTATCTTTTCATAAACAAACAGTATGTTAAACAATGCAAAGATTTACAATACAAAGAAAATATGGACGACATACTTACATCATTATTTAATGATGAGATGATGAACTGCAACGAGCTTGTTAACTGTAGAAAACTGTAGAAAACTTGTTGTTGTAGAAGTTTTTTTTTTTTAAAGACCGACATCCATTTAACTTGGTAAAGAACAGTAAATGAAACATTTCAATAACATGAGAATCTTCAATGAGAGTAATCTAGCCTGTTTTGGGCCCGAACAAGTTCAGTGAAGTTAGGTCCAATATCTGAGGTGGATATGCGAAGAACAGCACACAAGTGATCATCACTGAGAGAGGATCTGTATCTGGATTTGTTGAACTTCATCAGTGAGAATGTTTGTTCACATACGTAGGTAGATCCAAAGAGAACTAACATTCTCTGAGCATGCCTCCTTATGTGTGGAAAGTTTTCTTCTTTGAGAGAAGAATAAAACTCCAGCAGTGATACTGATTTAAAAAGCTGTGCCAGTAGATTGTCAGACTGCAGATCAATGAGTTCTAACTGGATATCACTGGGTGCATTATCCACACAGCATGTAAAAGGAGAAGAAATCATGTGCATTTCACTCTCAACTGCTTTGAAGTCTTCAAATCTTCTGAAAAAATTCATCATGTAAAGCCGCAAACATGGATGAATACTTGTCGAGGTGATCAGCTGATGGTGTGACTTCTTTCAGTGTTGGTATGTGAGTGAGAATATTGATCTTCAATT